>NC_090923.1:1169200639-1169503670 GCF_040938575.1 Ambystoma mexicanum
TCCGGGAGTGGGATGTTTCGACAGATAGCCGGGGTCACTACTGGCAGGGCGGTATTTTGAAGTAAGGGATTTATTCACTGGAGGAATAGAATCCGGAGTCTCCCAATGTTTGGCCACCCTATTTTGCAAGGCTACATGGAAGGGTAGGATTGGATCTTCGGTGGGACCATGGTCCAATATATCGGTCAAATCATCCTGGATGAATTGGGTTGGTGGTCTAGCCCATCCTAGATAATCAACCACTTTTGTCAGTTGACGGTATGAGGGACTGTTATGTTTTCCTGGTTCTGGCCTGCCAAAATCTGTTTCAGGAGATGCATCAATGCCACTTGCATTATGTAAGGATTCCACCAGGTCCCTCATCCTGCTTTCTTCAGAAATCAGGCACTCTGACATTTGGTGTACCATATTCCAATCCAAAAGGTACATTCTCCTCATCAGATCTCTCCTGTTCCTCAAAAATTGAGGTCAGGGACTTGAAAAATTCCTTCCTAGGAAGATGTTTAAAAACATTTTCTGGGAGAGACGGAGGAGGTGTGTTAGTGGATCCTGAAGGCATTACAGGCTTTGCAGCCTTTTCTTTTCCTTTTTCTAGTTAAGTTGGCTGAACTGGAGCCTTTGGCGCCGAGGGCTTCAGGGTCGACAAAGGCATCGATGGCGCCGACAGAATGGTGGTCGTCGACGGAGTCGCCTTCGAGGGCGTCGAGGCGCTCTTCGAAGATTTGCCCTTCGAGGTGTGTTGGGTTTCGGACGGCGGTGACCTCGAGCGGTTGACTTGACCCGTCTTTCTCGCTCGGCGTCCTGGAAGGTTCTCGATCCTTCCTTCTATGACCCAGGCTCAAGGGCGCGCGCGAGTGTCGGAGCAATGACGCTCCCGGCCGGCTTCCGAAGAAGGCGGCGGCGGACGAGGCTTTGCTTTTTTGAACACCTCCATCATTTTAACGCTGAATGCTAACCACTCTTTGGAAGAAGAATGTTTTGCGGGGCATTTCATTCTTTTTGGGGATTTGTCAGAGGACGAGGTGGAGGGGACATGTGGCGTCTTTTCTTCGATTTTTTCATCGAAGACGAGCAATGGGAGTCGCTCCGGGACCTGGACCGATGCCTTTCGCATCGAGGAGACTTCTCACAGGACATTGACTCGACGCTAGAAGCTTTCCGGTCGGATTCACGACCTACCTGTAGTTTTCCGTTCCTCTCTCGCAAGGCCTTCGCCGTCAACGCCTGACACTTCGTACATGCCTCCATGTCGTGGCCTTCCCCGAGACACCACAGACATTCTCGCTGCGGGTCCGTGATAGACATTTTCGAAACGTAAGATTTACAGTTTTTGAAACCGGATCGTGGGGTCGTAGTCGGCGTCGATGACATATCGATATATATATGTAATACTCACGGCGTCACAGAACTCGAGGCGCGCCGAATCTCCGAAGCAACATGTACCGCGGAAAAACGGAACTGAGGCCAACGGGTGCCGCGCATGCTACTTTTATACCTGATGACGTGACCCTCGACGGAGGCCTTCGAGGGACCATCGACTCGACAACATCGACGCACGGCGCCCTCTGCCGAATTCTTTTTCCGTAGCAGCTAAAGCTGGATGGAATACATCTAAGATGAGGAATACGTTGGAGGACACAATCCACTCGAAATGGAGTTGCAAGTAAGAAACTACTCCCTTCTCCAGCATTGGATCTTTCATAGATTCATATGCCGTGAATAGATTTTATAGCAGTATACATTACAGGGGGAGAAAAACAAACTGAGATCAGAATCTCTGCTTATTATGCCCTTGCAAGAAGTATACAAACAACGATAGCCCTGGAAGCTGAGGGACTTACCTTACTGGAATAGCCGTTGAGGGACTGCTTGTCCTATTTACAAGTCCTCTGCATGCTGCTGTTGCAGGCAGTAGTGCCTTGTGAGGGTGTGGGGCACTGCCAAGGTTGCTGCCAAGGCCCCCGCGGCTCTTGTGGAATGTGCCCTGGCTACAGTCTGCAGTGGCCTGTTGGCCTTTGCATGGCACAAGGAGATAGTAGACGATATCCACCTTGCTATACCCTGCTTTGTGAAAGCTTTCCCTTTGTTTGAGGGTCCAAAAGCGATAAAGAGCTGTCTTACTCCTCTGAAGGTTTTTGTCCGGTCCAGGTAATATTTCAACGCCCTTCTGACATCCAGGGAGTGCAATGCTCTTTCTGCTGGATTGCTGGTGTTTTGGAAGAAAGTAGGCAAAGCGATAGTTGCGATTTTGTGGAACTCAGGTGGCACTTTTGGAATAAAGTGGGGATTGGTGGAGAGGATCACCTTGTCTCTTGCAAACCTGAGGTACGGAGGGTAAACCACTAATGCTTGTAGCTCTGAGACCTGTCTGGAGGATGTAATAGCAACCAGGAAAGCTAACTTCAAGTCACAAACCTCATATGTGCTCAAGAGAGGCTCAAATGGGGGCTTCATGAGGCCTGCTAGGACCAGGTTTAGGCTCCATACCGGTGGTATCCTTTTCTTTGGGGGAAAGGAGCAGAAGAGACACTTTAGAAAATGTTTGAGCAGTGTGTCACTGTAGAGGAGTAGTCTCCCTCTTTCTGGTGAACCTGTGGATTGCTGCCAGGTGTACCTTTATGGAGGAGATAGCAAGACCTTATTTTGCTAGTTTCAGCAGGTATGGCAGAACCTGTTGCGGTTGGATAGCCAGTGGTTGCAGGTTGAACTCTTGCGAACACCATGTGCAAAACCTTTTCCATTTTTGGTTGTACGAGCTGTTAGTGGAAGGACCGTAGCTGCCGCCAGTATGCGTTGGCATTCCTGCGGGATGTCTAGGTGGCTGAATTCGGAGTGATCTGGAGCCACGCAGTCAGCTGGAGGGAGCGTGGGTCAAGATGCAGGATTGTACAGTTGTTCAGTGACAGGAGATCGACTTGGGCTCCAAGATGGATTGGGTTGTCCGCCGATAGTTGGAGGAGGTCTGAGAGCCAAGTTTGTCTGTGCCAGTATGGTGCCACTAGAATTATGGTGCATAGGTATCTTCGGATCATTTGGATTGTCTTCTTGATCAATGGAATCGGAGGGGAGGGAATGCATATGCGAAGATGTTGGTCCAGGGAATGAGAATGCGTCCCTCTGCAAACTTGAGTGAGGCAGTCTGCTTTCAGATTTTTGGAACTGTTTGTTGGATATTGTGGCAAAGTCGTCCACAGAGTCTGGCCCCATGCTGTGAAGATTATGTTGAGTTGGCTGCTGTGAAGCTGCCATTTGTGGGATTGCATCGGCTGTCTGCACGCTGGTTGTGTATCCCCGTCAGATGGGAAAATTGTAGAATGATGTTGTGAATGGCCCAGTCCAAGATGGTTTGAGCTTCCTGAGACAGGGAGCTTGACCTGGTTCCTCACTGTTGGCGCATGTAAAACATTGTGGTGGTATTGTCCATGAGGATCCGCACTACTGAGTTTTGAATCAGCTGAAGGATTTTAGGGCCCAATGAACTGCTCGCAGCTCCAGGATATTGATGTGCAGGGACGATTCGTCCATAGGCCTTCGATTTGGTGTTGGCCCAGGTGGGCTCTTCATCCCACCAAGGAGACATCAGACACCAGTGTGAAACGGTGAGTTGGTTCCAAGAGGTAACATGCCTTTGGGGATGTTGCACACTGTCCACCATGTGCAACATCTCCAAAGGAGATGTCCACTGTCCACCATGTCCACGGTCCAAGGAGGCCGGCCTCACCCTCTGGCCGGCCTCCCTTGGCCCTCCTCCTATCCCCACCTGCAAGGCCAAGAACCTTGGTGTCACCTTTGATTCCACACTCTCCTTCTCTGCCCACATCGCTGATGTATCAAAAAAGTCAAACCTCCTATTACACCTCCTCAGAGGTATTCTTCCTTTCCTCTCATTCCCCCAGAAGATCACTGTCTCCCAAGCTCTGGTTCTCTCTAAGCTTGACTATTCCAACAGCCTCTTTCTTAATCTACCTGCCTCTACTCTCCGCCCTTTACAACAGGACTGCGAGACTTGTCCTTGGCCTCAAGCCCTGGGATCGTATCTCTCCAGCTCTGAAATCTCTCAATTGGCTCCCAGTGGATGCAAGGATTAAATTCAAAACCCTCTGCATTGTACACAAGGCTTTCTGGGGCCTGGGTCCAACATACCTTCAGCTATCCCTCCGCAAATACCTCCCATTTCGAGCACTCCGCTCCTCTAACTCCCCCAGGGTCAGTCGTTTCTCAAAGAAACAAGCTGGGGGTAGATCTCAGTCTTCGGCTGGGGCCTCCCTCTGGAACAGCCTCCCTGCCACTCAAACTTGAGGAGAACCATCTCCGGAAGCACCTCAAAACCTTCCTCTTTGCTTCTGCCTTCTCCTCCCCTCTCTCTTGTTGATTCTACTCTCCCTCGGCACCATGCACCTGGGCACCCTCTGGGCCCAGGTACCTGCTCATCTTGCCACCCTCATGCACTGTGGTCTGTATCTGTACCCATACAGCCCTCCCCTTTTCTTCCTGCACTTTCAGACATACAGGGCCTGCTGCCATAAACCCAGCACTTGCCACTTACTGGCTGTACTCCCATTGTTGCCTTTTTATTTATTATTTATTATTTTTGTTTTTTTTCCTTCTCGTTCTTACCTTTTTGTTCCCCCTTCCATGCACTTCTCCCCCTTCTCCCTCTACCCCGCACTTGCACGTTCTCAATGTCACTGGGCCTAGTAAGATCGTTGTATTTGTTCTCCCCTGTTCCCTTTCCCTGCCTGGTCACGCTCTGAAACACTTGTGTATGAGTGCGATAGAAATAAAAGATCTATCAATCAATCAATGAACGTGAGAGTGCAGGTCGATGGCGATTTCGTCTCCCCACGAACCCTGGGTTTGGGATCATCTGGCTGCTAGGAACTGTTGTGTCGGTGGCATGCTCAGCCTGCAATGGGGTATTAATGGTATGCAAGTCAACATGGTTCCGAGCAACGCCATGTGTTACGCACTGGGAGTTGTTTGGGGTGAATGAGCGTGCCAGAGACCTCAACCTGTGAACTCTGTCGGTTGAGGGTTTGACCAGGCTTTGTGCCGTGAAGAAAAGTGCACACAGGAATACCAGGCTTTTGGATGGCGTTACACAGGATTTGGTGTGGTTGATTGTAAATCCCAATTGCTGGAGTAGAGCCTCCGTCTGCGCCAGTGAGGTTGACGTTTCTTGGTGTGTTGGAGCCCGGAGCAACCAATTGTCTAGATATGGATAGACGTGGTGGCTATTTGAGATTAGGCCAAAAGACTCCTCGAAATTAATAATGCTTCTCCCAACCTTGAATTTAAGGTACTGCCGGTGCCTGCGGTGTATCGGAATGTGAAAGTAGGCATCTTAAGTCTAACGGCGCTAGATGTTTTGAGGGGCTGAATTGCCTTTATGACGTCTTGTAGCGTGACCATTTTGAATTTTCGTCTCAATGTTTTTGATTCATTTCCTTAAGTCCAGGATGGGCTGCTACTTCCCGTCTGTTTTTTTTACTACAAAGTACCTGGCGTATACTTCTTTTCCCACCAAGGAACCCTTTCTATAGCTCTTTTGGCGGACATTTGACGCACCGCTTGTTGGAGGATCCATTGATGCAGGTGTGACACTGTTAGAGGAGGTATGGGTTTTGTTTGCGCTTGAATTCTAACAGATGGCTGTGTTGGATGACATCTAGCATCCATCTGTCCTTGGTTATCGATCGCCACCGGTCGTAAAGCGTCACATTTACACCCACCGGTGCGCCCTTGGGGCAGTCATTATTGAGACTTGTTCTGCCCCTGGGTCCACAGGCGTTGGGTCTGCTGCTGGAGGTGGCCCAGGCACTGGACCTGGAGGTGTAGGTGCTGCAACCGGAACTACCAGGGGCATGGGCAATGGTGGTGGTGGAGGTACAGGCTGCACAGGCAGCGGCTGAGTTGCGGTGTGGGCAGCAGCATCTCCCGACTTATGCCTTGAAGGATGTTCCCCATCTGAGGAGACTGCATAAGGGTAAAAAACTTGACGAAAAAAAGATCTTCGCAAGCGGGTTGGTTGTGATCCTGCACCAGAGTAAAAGCCTGTTGTCTACCCCTACCCTGTGAGTAGATGCCCTCATGGTACCGTGCTTGATCCGTGAATGTCGTGCATGAGTGGTCTACATGGCGCTTGCCCAGACCGGCCTTGGTCAAATCTCCCGTACCCTGTACTCGGAGGCCGGATAGCCAGGCACCAGTCCACCCGGACCACGATTTAAAGGAGCATACCTTTTATTCATCGGGCAGCACCGCGGCTGGTTTCATCCCTGGGTAGTGCAGTAACTCGAACCTTTCTCCACGATTAGACCCTCTCTTCCTCTGCTTGATAACCTGAATTGCAGAAACTACCAGGAACAACCGCCACCACAGGAGCCACTTCATTTAAAAGGTAAGCTGTTCCGCCAAGCCGCCCTTTCATTGCCGTAGCACTAAAGGCGTTTTAAATCCTTTACCTACCTGTTGGGTCGGCCGCCCCTCTCTCTTAACATTGTCTTTTTCAACTTCTGCAACCACCTTTTCAAATTCGTTAACCAAAGACTTGACTGCAGCTACAAGAAAATTTTGCTCCTGGGCCCTTGCCCTGTACCACTGACTCTGGTCACATTTGTTAGATCTGCTGTCTTTAGATTTATTTTCACTGAGAACTGTGTTGGTGCACCTATTTCTTACAACCACCCTTCCTTCCCTTTTCTAAACATTGTGAAATGCCATTTTGCTCAGTTTTCATTTTAAGTATTGCCTATACTGATGCACTGTCTTGCTGAACTGGTTCACAAACTGATGGGAAGTGTTGCTAGGGTGTATAAGAAACTATTTCTAGATAACTTGTGTTTTCCCTCCCTTGTGAGGAATTGTTAGAGGATCCCTTGTGTGTAGTTGTCACTGTGCCGTTTTGTTCAGTTTTCACTCTGGTTCACTTGGTCTACAATTCAACTTGGGAGTGTGTATATTTTTCCTTTGACTTAATTTAACTTGCTTGATAATTGTGATACATGTGTTTTATTAGAAGTGTATAAAATAAATATATATCTACTTTTTAATACAAAGCTTTGGTCAGTGTGTCCTTGTGCCATAGTACTGTAGGCCTATTGTATAAACCCTGAATACTGCTCATGTCCCACTTGAGATAAGTGGCTGCTCAGCCACAGCCACCAACTAAATCTTTGTGGTACAGACTGATACCAAAGGGGATTTATTGCTCTCACCTGTAGCCCTAATCTTGTGTAGTGCTCCCTAAGGGAACTGCACTGGATTCTGCCTAACAGATGCACATGAATACCCTGAAGCCACAGAAAAGCTGTGATGATCGACATCTTCGTGAAGACCCGCAGCGCTGAGCTGAGACCAAAAGGGAGCACTCGGAAATGGAAGTGCTCCTCTCCCAGGGAGAACCGCAGATATTTCCGATGAGGGCTCCAGATCAGGATATGCATATACGCGTCCTGAAGGTCCACAACGCTGAGCCAGTCGCCCTTCTGAAGAGAGGACTTTATTTGGCAGGGCGTGATCATCTTGAATTTCTCTTGGGAAAGAGAAAGGTTGAACTGGGAAAGGTCTAGGATGGAGCGCAGGCTAGCCTGGTTGGGTTTGGGCCCCGTGAAAAGACTGGAGTAAAAACCCTCCCCTTGTTCCACTAGGGGAATGGGCTCCACCGCCTTGAGATCTAAAAGCTTCTAGACCTTGGCTCTGAGGGAGGGTGTTCCCGACTGCTGAAAAGGAGGATTGAAAGGAGGGGGAGGGGCAAGCGGAAGCCTGTCCGAGCAATGGACAAAACCCACCGGTCTTCGGTGATGGTTTGCCATGCCTCCAGATGAGATGAGATTCGTCCTCCCACCGGAGGCTCATGCAAGCGCCAAAAAATATTATTTTAGACTTCTACGGCAGAGAGACTGCCTGTCCCTGAAGAGGAGGCAGAAGGCTGAGAGAAAAATAGACCCTGTTGCTGTCTCAGGCGGGAGCTACCTGTCGGAGTGTCAGCTCTGCGTGACCTGCGGTCCTGGAACCCTCTTAAGCCTGAGGGGGACCGAGACCAGGATCCAGATCTGAGCTTTGACTGGGGGCTTCACAAGCACCGACAGACTTGGCAGTTTGCGTGCTCGCCTTAGTCTTTGTAAGCTCGTCATCCGGTGAAGAATGAAACAACTCTTTGCCGTCAAAAGGCAGGTCCATAACTTTATCTTGGACCTCCTTCGAAATCTTTGTTGCATGAAGCCAAGCTTGACGAGAGGTATCCACCCCCAACATGAGGCCTTGAGCTGAGGCATCGACATGGTGCGCAGCAGCCTCCAGCATATCCTGCGCCAATACACTGTCGTTTGACAAACCGCCTTTAAAGTCTTCAAGCCTGTCCCCAGGAATGAACTCCTGGAAGTCTGCCAAATCCCTCCACAGTTTCATATTCGCTGCTGCCAAAATGAGCTCTGTGTTAGCCTGACACGATTGCAGCGCCGACTTGGCAAAAACCTTCTTGGCCAGAGAATCGGACAACTTGTCTTCCTTGGCCAAAACGTGAGCGGCGGCAGTAGAGGTCGCAGAAGCCGGTTTGGATTGCAGTGGCGGCCGCTACCACCGTTGAGGAAGGGAGCGGACATGACGCCAAGGCTACTTCCTCGGAGGTGTGAAGTCTGTAACGGGTGTCAATTCTCTTATTGATATGTAGCCCAGTGTGGGGTTTATCCCATACTTTGCAGGCCTCGGCCAGAACGTCCCTCTAAGGAACAGGCAGGTGGGCTCCTGTGGAGACGAGGTGAGTGCCCCGAAAGCACCCCTTCCTGCAGAGCGGGTGCCTCAGATACTGGTATGTCAAGGAGTGACATGTCCAGGACCCCGTCATGGAATGCTCTGACAGAGCGGGGCTGGTCTTCACTATCCTGATCTGCCAAAGGGTCATCCAGCAAGTCAGGATCCGCCGGTTGCGATGCGACCAGCGTCAAATCGATGTCTCGCTCTGCTGGATTCTTGTCAATGGGAGACGAGTGAGGCAGAGGCAGAAGAGGTGGAGGCGGGCAGGGTGGTAGAGGTGGTACCGCTGCGACAGGTGGCGCAACTGGAACTGCCGGGGCAGGATGCGGCACCGGAGGGCAGATCTCCCTAAAAAGACCTTTAAAGTACTCCCTTATGGGATCAGTGTTCATAAGACACAAACTTCTTGGAAAAGGCACCCTCTGTCGAAACTTTAGGCACTGGAATGGGCAGAGGCCGCTCATGAGGGGCATACCCCCACGAACATACTGAGGAAGGCTGCCAAGAGGGCTGCCACCAACCGGGTCTACATAGACCAATGGGGCAGAAGTAGGAGGAAGCGAGACCGTATGCGGTAGTGACATCCAAGCGCACCAGTCATATGAGGGGCGGAATGGATTCACAATGTCCTGTGGACAAGGTTGTCCACCAAAAAGAAGGTTCCCAGCACCCGCCGTCGATAGCGTGTGTGTGAGGGAAGAATCCAAAATTGCCGCCATAGACCATGAGGGACGGTCCATCATTTTGTGAGCATCTGAGGAGAACTGCGTCACGTGTGGATGAGGCAGGAAACTCCACAGACTGGTCAGGGGACTGGATCGAAAACTTTTGCCTTGACACAAGGATCCACGGCATAGCCGGTGCTATGGGTCCTGGGATGCTTACTGGACATCCTATTGTGACCCTTTGAATTAGCCTCCAAGAGAGGAACCTCGGCCGAGCCGGTAACAGAGGAGAAACGGTCAGCAACCTCTCCCTGTGCCCCCTCAACAGAACTGGTAACACTGCAGGCACAGGAATGTTGAGGAATCCACCCCACAGACAAGACCTTAACGGGTCTCTCAGTTCTGTCGGTACACACCCGAGACTCGATAAGAGGAACCTCGGAACAGAGTCCGTTCTGTATAACTCCCGAGAGGGGCCTCGAACCGTGGTTCGGTACAGAAAGCCTCAACGGAGGCATTAGGGCACGCCCCGGTGTCTGTATGGGAAGCTCCAGACAAGGAGACCTCGGAGCGAGCTCTGGTACCCAAAGCCTCAGCACGACTGGGCTGGCTATTAGCACCTGGTTGGTGAACCTCAGATCGTGATCCGGTATCGGCAGGCCCCTCGCGGGAACCCTCGGAGAAAACCCTGGTATGCCCATTAGACCTGCGAGGCACCTCAGGGGAAACCCTGGTAGCAGATCTCTTGAAGCCCCTCCCAGACCTGGAGGACCCCGGGAAGGAGTCCACCAGCCAGGGTGCCCTAAAAAGTAAGGAACTTAGCAGGCGATCTCCCACCAACAAAAACGACGCTCAAGTGCCGGGACCGAAAGGGAGTCGCAGTAACACGAGTCCCAACGGTGATCCGGTCCCAGACACTCCAAACAGAAAGAATGGGGATCCACCCTGACAAAGCAACGTTCGCAAGAGGAACAAGAGACAAATCACAAACGATCTGACATAGACGGAGGACTACCTGACCGCAGAACCGCAGCAGGAGAGAAGGACAACAGGAAAGAAGAAAAATGTCTTCCCAGTGATGCAAGTGCGTCCAGCCCAGACTGTGCGGAGAAAAGGACTGAAGGGCGATGCGCTGGGAGGAGCTAAGGAGGGCAGGGTTACGGCCGCCTGCAGTACCCCGCGTAAAAAGAGAAGGACACTTTTCAATTTGATGCTTTTTTACAAAAGTGCTCTGGTCCCGTCCCACTGGAAAGAATGTCCCAAAAGTATGGAGGAAAGGGGACGGGACGTAGGAGTAATACCGTTTTAAAGTTAATGTGTAACAGTTTTTTCTTTTACCGATTTACCAAGGATTCCAAGCCTGACAGGGAACATTCATGAGCATGTGAATCCATGCCAGGCCCCATGCTGGAGAACCTTAGTTTTTGGTTTTTAGGTAGGGAAATACTTCTTTTGAACCAAAAATATGACAACTTTGTTTTCATTTCTGACCCCTCAAAGGCATAATGAAGAATGAAAGTGGTCAGAAGCACAAACTGCTTTCTAATGGTTGTGAGCGTATCCTTTATGCCAGGAAATAAATGCTGAACCAGCTGACAGGAGAGGGCGGCTGGCTGGGAAAAGCTTGTTCTCTTAATATCGACCGAGGGGTCGCTGAGCTGTTGAGGTCCAGGGAGGCAACCGGCTCACAGTAGAGACAGAGGAGAGCAGACTAAAGGAGCCGGTCTGCTGCGAGGACGCCACGCGAGGAAGACTTCCTGGAGTACGAAGGTACCAAAAAGCAGTCTCCACATTGCTGAAGGATAGAGAAACCCAGAGCAGGCAATCGGGAAAGCAGAGGTGGCGGACCCGAGAAGAAGGAACGCGACACTGAAGAGCCACTGCATGGTTACCGCGGGAGAACCGACATACATCAGAGCCGGTGAGTCCACCCAGGAGAAGCTGGGATACCGGAGCATGTCAGCAACCCTACCAAAGGCAAATGCAAATAAATGAAGCACAAGAGACAGAATGGGAGACTAGATATTTCCTAAAGACGCATCATGAAGTGAATATGAAATATTGTCAAGTTTGCAAGTGTGTTAAGTGAAAGATCAGAGAAAGCCCGGGCAGGAGAGTATACCAGGCAAAGTCAAGTTGGACAGTTTGTAAAGTAAATCACATGAGGGAGTCCAGATAAGGATACATCAGTTATAGCAAAAGACTGTTGAAATTATATTAAGAGAAGAAACTTGGCAAGAAAGTACTCAAGGTATCCTATTAAAATGAAGACTAACAGCTGAATTGTTTGGCATACAAGTGGTTTTGTTTACCAAAAGAAGCCCACGAGAAAAAAAACCCATCATCGTCCTTGAAAATGAAAAGTGCAGTGAAGAGAAATCCAGAGGAAGGGAGCCATCCTCCGTAACTGATCTTTATCCTTTGAAACGCATTGTGTATAGGCACTATACAAATAAACAATCAATTCAATTAAATTAAATTATCCATCTAGAACTTTTCTGTTGAAGTTGTGCCTTTTCCTTTTTACCATCTGTACACTTTAAGGCCAGAGATCTTTCCCATTTCACCTTAGAGTTGATTTTCAGAGTATGAGGGCCAGAATAGTATTTAGGACACCCATTTTGCTTTGGACATCATAGTGAGGCATTCTCCAACCCCTTTTTGTTTCAATAAATGTTTATGGCCAAAACCATGAGTTCGCTGTGTCTGCCTCTTACTCCTGGAGCCTCAGTGTAGACCTCATATCCCTGCCCAAAGTACAGGAAATGATTACCCTCGTGCATGGTGCCAAGTATTTTTCCACAATTGATTTATCTAGTGCATACCATCAAATCGCATTACATCCAGACTCTATATCTTTAACTTTTGTTAGACCGTTTTGGGCCTACAGGTTTAAAAAGGATGCCATTTGGGTCTGCGTCTGCTGCAGCCATCTTCCAGAGAGTTAAGGAGAGATTGTTGAAGGATTTACCTAACGTAAAGTGCTTTCAGGACAACATTCCAGTGTTCGCTCTGGATCCTGTGTGTGTCTCTGTGCGTGTTATTGAGGATTTTGGACCAGGCTGGCCTTATGGTTAGGAAAGAAAAGTTTAAGTTCAGGATGACATAAGTGTTGTACCTAGGGCATGTTACTGACTGGCAAGGTATCGGGCCGAAGGTTAATTTGGTGGAAGCAGTACTGAAGGCCCCAGCAACTCAGAACAAGGCGAGTTTTTAGGCTTGGCTGAGTACTATTCGAAGTTTATAGAAAGGTTGCTACCATTTGTGCCCCTTTGAAGGAACTATTAAAGACAAATGACAGGTTTGCATGGAGCACCGAGTGTGCAGGTACGTTCTCCTGAGCGAAGAGCAGTATCGCAAGTGCTCCCACGCGTAATATGTTCAATCCTTCACCTTCGAAGCCTGAAGTCATGTTTACATCTTATGTGTTGTATACCCCCAGGAAGAGCGCATCTCTATATAATGCTATGTCCTTCTGGAAATTTGCACAGGTTCTTATTGCTTCTCTGAGTAAACAGATTGCCAGTACAGGCGAATACGGGGCCCGCCAAGAATCTGAAGCAGACCGAAAGATTCTGCAGGCTATGCAAAAATCACAGCTGCCCAGAAACTGGGAAACACATTTAAACCGAGTACCCCATTATATTCTCTGTGATTAAGCTACACCTAAGGGACTTTGTAAATTTGTCCTCATTGGGTGAGAGGGCCTTCTGTTTCTGCTGTCTGAACACGGAAAATAAGACTCTGAAGTTCGCCTTATATCAGGTTTGGCTATCATTTGAACAATTGCTTGAACTATCTGCAGAGTCGCTGTTAAGTGTAGAGCCATTGTCCCTGGCAAGGCCCACCGCGGAAATCTTGTCTGTGTGATTGTCTGCTTTCTTACTTTGGATATTTCTGTCTGGAAAGTTCACTTGAAACTCTGTATGAACTCTACTTGTATTATTTGCTCGTTATTATGTATTGTATGAACCTGTGAATGATGAAGTGCCTGCATGTATGTACGTATGGTATCTTAAATTTAGATTTTGTATTTTAAAAAGTCTTTGATTGTAACACATTAAAGTATAAAATAAAGTATATTCAATCCGTGTTGTAAGATCATCCTAATGACAGACGCTAGTGCGGGAGGCCTAGGTGCTTACTTATTCATATCCATGAGGACAGGAAATGCGAAACTGCATTTCCATCCAGAGCCTTGCAAGGGCTAAAGAGGAACTACTCTACTATGGATAGTGAGGCCTTGGTTTGTTTTTGGGCAGACAACCACTTCAGGGTTTTTGTGGGGTGTGCCATTCATTTTGAAAACTGATCATAAACTTTTGGATCATGCAATGAGCGAAAAGAATGTGTGTGGTTCCCCGAGGATTAATCATTGGGTTTTAGCCCACTAAGAGTATAATTATTCTGTCTATGTCCCAGGCTCACAGAATGTTGTAGCAGATTGCCTTTCCCACCTTGCAATTGAAGGGGGAGGCAGATTGGTGAGGAGGGATGGTCTACGATTGCAGCTATTGGTCAGAATGAAGTGTTAGATATGGCCAGATGGTGTGTGTAGAGTGGTGAAGCAGACGAGGAGATGACTAATGTCCATCGGTTATTGGAGGGCGGTTGGCCAAACAGGGTGTTGGGGTACATGCACAGTTCGAGCAGGTCCAAGAAGAGCTGTGGATGGATGGTGAAGTTTTGTGAAGAGATGGGAAAAGTGTTCCTCCGATGGGCATGGGAAGTCTCATTCTTGAGATCGCTCACAAAGGACATATAGGAATGAATAAGACTAAAAAGAGAAAACGAGCGGCAAATTGGTGGCCAAATATGTACCCAGAAGTGGAGCATCTAGTTAAGCATTGTGTACCATGTGCATCTAGTGATAAGTCACATGTGGTGTCAGAACCTCCACTGTGTCCCATGCAATGGCCTGCCAAGTCCTGGGAGAGAGTAGCGCAGGACTTAATTGGTCCTTTACCCAAGTACCCAAGTGTTGTCAAGGAAAGGGATTCAGGTTTGTACTCATGGACGATCATGCTAAGAGGCCTTGCATAGGGATGGTCAGATGACACCACAGCCAAGTCTGTGGTGGAGTTTTTGGAAGCTATTTTTAGAGTCTAAGGGTTCCAGTCAGTTCTATTCACTGACAACGGTGTGCAATTCAAGTCCAATGTGATGGCTAATTATTTGAGAGGAAAAACAAAGAGGTGATGGCTGGAAGGTTTCGAATGAATCTTAACCACTGGCATTGCTCCGGGCAACCCTCCAGACCATCGTTCTTCGCCTGCCAAACCATTACAGAAGGAGAAATACCATATGCAAATCAGGCTTGGCCCCACCCCAAAAGGGGCAGTCCCGCCTGAACTGCTAGGTCACATCTCTTCTGCACGAGCCCACAAGCATCCCCAAACATGTTTCGGCCTTGTTGGGCCTCAGTGAGGAGTAGCTTGGGTCTCTAGGCCCAGCAGGCACGGGACCCACGTCTGGGCATACCCGTCCCATTCGGGGTGACTTAGCAAAAACAAAGAGGTGATGGCTGGAAGGTTTAGAATGAATCTTAACCTCTGGCATTGCTCTGGGCAACCCTCCAGACCATCGTTCTTCGCCTGCCAAGCCATTACACAAGGGTCTTTCCCCTTCTGTAATGGCTTGGCAGGCGAAGAACTGATGAGGCCCAAACAAGGCCGAAACATGTTTGGGGATGCTTGTGGTCTCGTGCAGAAGGGATGTGACCTAGCAGTTCGGGCTGGACTACCCCTTTTGGGGTGGGGCCAAAGCTGATTTGCATATGGTCTTTCCCCTTCTGTAATGGCTTGGCAGGCGAAGAACGATGGTCTGGAGGGTTGCCCAGAGCAATGCCAGAGGTTAAGATTCATTCTAAACCTTCCAGCCATCACCTCTTTGTTCTTGATTATTTGAGAGGGGCAGCAGGTTTGTCATGAGAGGAGGACCTTATATTGTCTGCTCTAAAATGGAATGGTAGAACGTTTCAACAGGGTTGTGAAGGGAACCGTTCAGCTGGCAAAAATGTCCAATTAAATGTGAGTTTGATTCTTGATATGGTCGGGCGTACAGGACCACGCCCCATTCCACTACACGAGTTCCGACCTTTGTCACGTTGAGGGGCAGGAAACTGGTTGATGAGCCGACCCCGGAATAGCTGCGGGCCTCTTGTCCGGTTAAGAGGAACAGAGGTACTGTTGTTGTGTTGGAGGATAACACAAAGTGTAGTCTAAGTCAGTTGGTGAAATGTCATGAGAAGGAGCGTGGTGGGCGTGAGTGCAGGGGAGTTGTGCACCAGAAGGTACTACAATAGTTGCCCAGTGATGATGGCTGCGGGGTGCAAATACTGATGTTTCCATGGGGTCTCAGGAGTAATGAGAGGTCGCATGTTGTGGGTGTGGCGAGTGATTAACCCTCAGTTCGGTGTGAGAATGGTACTGATGTTGCAGGGGCATGGTGTAGATGGCATGGAGGGGGAATCTGGCGAGCGGCTCTGAAGAAGGAATTCTGAAGTTAGGTTGAGGTCGGCCTGCAGAAGAGATACAAGCTGCAAGCTGAACATTAAGTTCTTGTACGTGGTGCACAAGTTCAAAGACTGTGTGTTGAATGTATTTAGTTAAGGGGGAAGGTGTTTAGTGGCATCTTCTGCAAAACCCTCAGCTGTGAGCCTGCCATTCTCGAGGCACATGGCTGTCTGCTTTTTACGGCCGGGCGTACAGTATCATCCTTTAAAGGCTTCTGTGCAACGCAAGGCATGGAGGACTGCAGAGAGATGGTGGCCCAGAGCAGAGTTGGTGCGGCTCCCATGTTAGGAGCGGTCTTCTAAATAACCGCTCATTATTTTACCTGCTTGTGTCCAGCTTCCCCCTTGCCCTTTGCTTTCAGATTGTGACGGTATCTGCATCATATCCACCATCACACACTGGTTTCGACCTTACAAGTCCACCCACATTCTGATACTGCCGTTTCTCTTCCGCACAACCACAGAGAGACACACTCCGAAGGCTCCACTGGCTCTACAATGCATTCCAACTGAAGTATCCATATTTCTGCGGTCACTCAATTCCCTGAGTGCTAGAGGGACACAGCAGACCTTGCTTACTACTGGCTGCACCCCTTCCTTGAGCTTAATTTTGTGACAAAATCCATTGAGGCATACCAAACTGGCCCTGAAAACATGATATATATCTAACTCACTTTGCTGATACCAACCAAGAAGACCGCATTCCTTTTCAGACACAAACTTAGTTCTGGTACTTCAG
Organism: Ambystoma mexicanum; assembly: GCF_040938575.1. Taxonomy (NCBI): domain Eukaryota; kingdom Metazoa; phylum Chordata; class Amphibia; order Caudata; family Ambystomatidae; genus Ambystoma; species Ambystoma mexicanum. Next base: position 1,169,217,312 of record NC_090923.1, read on the forward strand.
CCCAGAGACACTAAAGTGGCCATAAAGTACCCCAAATTGACAATCCTAGTACCAACAGAGGCACTGACCCCAACCTTGGGTTCAAGTAATTGCATGCCACGAAACCTAGCAAGAACAGGGTTGCTCGTCAATCACAGTGTAATCTTACCCTGAATCAATTAGCATAAACACCCCCCTCACCATTGGCTTGCACCTCGGCATGAGATTTTCCATCCCTCTGGGTTTGATCCCCAACCTCATTGACCTATTAACACACTCCCTTGCACTCATCAATTACCTCTTCTGAGCGTTCACCCTACTGCTTAATCTCTTTCACACTCTTGCCAGAAATGAGGCAGCACTGCACAAAGCGTCCTTTTCTTGCCACCTGAAGCACATATTAGGACCAGCACAGCAAGATGTGGTAACACCATGAGGAAAAACCCCCACACCAGAAGCATCTCCACCCTTCTTGGTTGGTGTCCATCTTGACTGCAGAGGGCTTAATTTCCAAACTCTGCATGTTCCTTCTTCGTGGCCTTTGAGATCATTATAACATTTAACGAGTTGGCATTTCCTTCAATGCATTCCCTCTTCTCCAACTCTTGATACACGCTTGCATGTACTCCACCCTCTTGCAAGGTCAATTACTTTGTCCAAGGAAGAATCACTGTTCGCGCAGATATCCTCCCCATTCTTATTTTCACAATCCTTTAGCATAAATGGATCCCTTAATCTTTCATTATATAAGGAACCAAAGTTGCATACGTTTGCCAGATCTCCAAGTGCAGTAAGAACATTTTTAATGTTCTCATCTCTGCCCTGATCCCGTTTACAAAAACATTTGCAGAATAATACTGATTATTTCAAAATATTTTTATTAAATATCATTAGGTTAGTTTCAAAAGCATTAGGGGCTTCATTACCTTCTACAGAGGAACCACGCTCCGCGAACAACTCCGGTAGACTTTTTAGAATCCTTCCTTCATATCCGAAAATATCCATTAGCAAAGCTCTAGGGTGCTCTATACTGAAAGAGGGACAATGTATCGCCAAAAACAATCTTGAAAATCTTCCTTCCAAGTTTCCCATTTTACGACAGGTTTACCAGGCGTTGGAAGAAACTGGACAGGAAGTGTTGCCATCGTATGTAGATCAGTTGCAAGCACAATGAAGCAAACAAACCACAAACGGTCACTACCGCCTTGGACAAAGGACTTATGCACTTCCAAAAGCACAAAGATGCGCCAGTAATGAGAAAGTGTGAACTCACCCACCAAGCTTTTTTCATCAACATGCAAACTTTTTATGTAATCCCCAGCAATCCAACACTTCCAGAAAGTTTCAACACGTTCTCAGATTGTGTGGTTTCCAATAATCACACAGGAGTCCAAGGCAAACCAGCAATCCAGGCCAGAGACACAACAATGGTCCAAGCCGCACTCACAGCACCGTCCAAACTTCGCTTCTCCAGGGGCATGAGAGAGACCCGCAAGCCTGGGTAGGAGGGCCAACAGGACACAGGAACCCTTCAAGCTCGTTGCCAGAATGGTAAAGTCAAATCAAAGCACCAAAGACACTCCTGGTTCTTGAAGGTTCCTTTATCAAGCCCCAGAGATTTAGAGGAAAAAGGAATCTACAACACAGAACATTTAATCAATGGTAAACATGGAAACAGCCTGCAAGGTCCAAGGTCCCTGGCACAAATGAAATGTAAACAGCAACCAATTTGAGAGTTAACAGAGGCCTGGCTTTGATAAGCTATACTAAATACAGGCCAACATAACAGCTATGGTAGGAAAGTAGCAGAAAGAAAATCTTCCCTAACGGTTGAGGAGGGTTTGTTAGTGAAGGGAGAGCGCAAGAGTGCTTTTGGTGTTCTGTTGGTAGTTTCTGAAAAAGCTACTCATGAAGTGACTAACTTATTCCTAGCCCAGAGGCCCCTTTCCTCCATGGACATTATGTCCTTCGGGATCGTGGCACCGGAAAATCTTTATTTTTACGTGCGGGCCAATGCATGTGCAGCTTTAGTCATGTCTTCTTGTGCCCCGCCCAAAACCCTTTAGTACTTTTTGGTTGCCAAGGTCGGCAACTAGTTAGCAACTAAAGGATATGACATACATTACTTACCACAATCATATTTCTGGTGCTTGTGTCTGCTTAGATTTGCATGCTGTGCATATAGTCCAACATCTAGCAGTAATTGACACGTATTGCATCTTTTTTTCGAAGATCAAAAAGAGACGTCGACCTGGGTGTATCTAACACTATCCATACTATGACGTGTAGTGTACCCATGATCCCTCACACATCGAAACCCCCGCTATTTTTGTTCTGTCATGAGGAAGCCTGAAGAGAATGCGCGAGTACAGAAGGATATAAAGTGTAAGAGGTCTATGTTCCTTCAACTCCAAGAGGGAAGAACGGATGGGCCAATGTGGATCTAAGCAGATATAAGCACTAGAAATACAATTACGGTAAGTAATGCATGTCTTCTGATGCTTGTGAATTGGCTTAGAATCACATGCTTTGCATAGACTAGCAAGCAGTACCAGGGAATTGTGGTGGAATGTCTGAAGGAATAGCGGCAAGGAGAGGTCTTAACACCATCTGACACACCTGTTAATCAGCCTTAGAATGTGCATCTAAGCAGTAATGTTGTGTAAAGGTATTAATAGAATTCCAAGTAGCTGCTTCGCAAATAGCATCTAGAGGAATATTTGTAATGAAAGCAATAAAGGTAAAACTCTCTTCGACAGATTAACACATTTGGATACATTTAATGATCCATTTTGTGAATGATGACTTAGAGACAGGATCCCCTTCCTACTAGTGGCAACAGAGACAAAGACTTGCTCCGTCTTCTGAAATGGTTTTGATTTATTGAGGTAGGACGTAACGGCTCTTCTAACATCCAGTGTATAGAGACTTCTTTCAGTTGAATTGGTTGGGTTTTGAAAGAAAGAAGGCACTTATATGCATTGGTTTACATGGAATTTAGAGTTACATTTAGGTGCAAAGCATGGATGTGTGCGCAAAACCACTTAGTCCTTAGGAATAGTAACACATGGGATTTGAACTGAGAGAGTCTGCAGTTCTCTTACCCTCATAATGGAAATAATAGCCACCAGAAAAGCAGTCTTACAGGTGAGAACCTTAAGACTAGCTCTGTGACTACGCTCAAAAGGAGGGCCCATACATTTAGTAAGGAAGGCATTCAAGTCTCATCCGGGAGTTGGGATTAGAAACAGGTGGGTGAAGTTTTTTAACCCCTTCAATAAAAGCCTTGATTACAGGGACCTTGCTTTGAGTGGTGGTGTTAAGCAGAAAGGGAGGCAAGGCCTTTAGCGAGTTAAAAACGAGTCCTGATTAGAAGAGGTGAGTAAGGTGAAGGACTATGTGTGTGGGTTAACAAACAATTGTGTTGATGTTACAAGTAACAAACCAAATGACAAAACATCTCCATTTACTGGAATAAGCGTGTCTGGATTTGGTTTACGTGCCTCTTTAAGAATGTCCATATATCTTTGAGGCAGTTGGAGATGCCTGAACTCTATGACCTCAACAACCAAGCTGCTAAATTGAGAGTCTGAGGGCAAGGGTGCAATATTGTCCCCTGTTCCTGGGATAGATTGTTGTAGGGGCAAGGCAGTTTCACTGGAGGGCCAAGTGACATTATCATGAGATGCAGGAACCACAGCCGACAAGCCCACATTGGTGCTATCCGTATTAGTGTAACTTGTTCTTGGTGCATCTTGTGAATTATCCTGTTGAGAAGAGGATTTGCCGGTGGGGGGACGGGGAGGTGAGGGGGACGCGGGGGGGAGCAGAAGCAAATCTCCCTGACCATTTGATCGAGACCATTCCTCTTAGACATTTTTTGGGGATACCTGGAGGCGTGGTCTGGGCACGGTGCATTCTCCAGTGTTGCAAAGAGGTCAATCTATGGATGCCCCCCCCTTCTGCAAAGACGTTGTGCAAAATGTGTTTGTGTAAACGCCACTTGTGTTCTACAGGTAGATGAATGTTTCTGCTAAGCACTTCTGCAAGAGGATTGTGTTCCCCTGGAACGTGTTGCAACAGAACATGAGTTTAGTGCCCACTTATAAATGCTTTGTGCCAGCTTGGACAGCTCTGGAGAGTGAGTTCCTCCATGCTGGTTTATGTAAAACATGGCTGTGGTGCTGTCTGTTAGCACTATAAAAGTCTTACCCTTGCAGTTGCTGTTGATCAACCTTTACGGCTTTGAACACTGCTAGTAGCTGTAACAGGTTGATTTGTTTGCTTGCTAGTAGCTGTAACCACGTGTCGTGCGCTGTCTGGTGGAGATGAGCTCTCCACCCTAACAGGGGATCGTCTGGACAAGGTTTTCTCTTGTCCACCACTGCAGTAAGAGAACAAGGGCTTTCAAGACAACCACTAGATCGTCCCACTGACCGCTTGAAACCACTGGCTCGAGAGACACTCTTGCATAGGACGCATGCACAGACGGTCATGTGGCATCAGAAAAATGCAGGAAGCCAACATTCCTATTAGCCGCATGGCTTTCCGTAAAGTTATCCGATGATCGGCTACATATTGAGGGATTTGGAACATGCTTTAGACCCTCTCCGAGAAAGGCCGTCTTCAGTCCAAATTAGAGCTCCCAGAAATTGTTTTAGTTGGCTGGGGACAAGGCTTGGCTTATTTCCGTTGCTAGAAAACCCCTGTTGAAAGAGCAGGTCTACAGTCTATTGAGTGTGCTCTAGACCGGCCTGATGACTGACTCATAACAGGAGACACACATCTAGATAAGGGTATCCCGGAAAGGAATGTCTGCGCAAGTGAGCGGTTGCCATTCCAGAACCTTGGTAATAATAAGAAAGTGGCCATGTAATCCGTATGCTTCAGCGTGGAATTACCTCCTGCAGTGTTGTCATCCTGAAACTTTGAAGCTTGACATGCTTGTTTGCAGGATGCAGATCTGATATAGGGTGCATGGTTAGATCCTGCTTGGGTACAAGAAAGTATATTGAATAGATACCCTTGTTTAAATGGTGAGCCAGGACAAGTTATATTGCAACCACGTCTGCTTGAAGAGTAAGGAGATGGTCTGGAGACATTCTTGTTTTTGGCTGGTGGTACCTAGGTGTTTAGAGAAACTCAATACAATGTCCCTCTCCCACTGTCTTGAGCACCCACTTGTCTGAATTAGTCCTCTTCCATCCATGCGTGTAGTAGGTCATCCGACCTACTGGAGATGCATGGGATGGAATCCGGAACAAAGTCATTTGTTGGTAAGGGTAAAGGAGCCTCTGGCAGCTGCATTCCTACCCCTTCCTTTGCCACGCCAAAAACCCAGCTGTTGAAGGGTTTGACAGGCGCTTGACGACCCTTGATTAGAGTACCAGGGTGAACCGCCTCTGGTGTTTGAGGCCTGTGGCAGTTCTGAAAACAACTGCCCTTGAAAGGAGCAGCAGGTGTAAAAAAAAAACCAGCGCTGTATGTATGGCTTGCTGGGTATTTGGCTTGATGACTTCAGAGTCTAGTGCTCTTTTTTTCACATTCGAGGGCATCCTTGACCGTCTTCCCAAACAAAACAGACTCCATTGGTTTGTTAAAAAGGAAATCCTGCATCTCAGGTTTAAACCCAGACTTCTGTAACCAAGCGTGGTGCTTTAGAAGAGTTCCTTCAGCCAACATCCGTCCAGCTGTATCGGCAGAGTCCAAAGTGTTCTTTAAAATATTTTGGGTGACTTGCAGGCCCTCTTGAACAATAGCAAGCAGCTGTGACTTGGCTGGCTCAGGTACACTTTCCAGGCCTTCTTGTACCAGACTCCATTGAACGTCACTAAAGCTGGTAAGCAAAGTAGTGTTGTTCCCAATGCGGGTAGTAAAAGCTGCTACAGTCGGACGACTGAAGTTGTGGCGATGACCAGAGAATCAGGAACAGTGTGTCCCCGGAAGTAAAGGGGATCTGAGGGAGCAGGCCTGAACATCTTCTCGACCTGCGGGTTGACTGCTTGTGTCAGAGGGCGTGAGCAGAGAAGGGGCGATCTACTTCTTTATAGAATTAAGCAGGGGAATCGATCGACTCAAGCTTTTTAAGGATATCCCCCAAAGTCAGAGTCAGGCACCACCTCCGGAGTGTGTATTTTAAAATGTTCTGCTGCTTTTTTGAGATTATTAAATATTAGCTGGTCATCAATAGGCGGAGGGGTGGGGAAGAGTCTCAGGGCTACACAACAACCCTTGAGAAGTCAAAGACTTCGAACCATGCTCTGAACAGTGAGGTGGAAGCACAGACTGATTGAGAACCGGAAGGTTCTCCAGGTTTTGCCAAAGATTTTGATGTACCTGTAGGTAGTCTACTTCAACAGTGCCGTCAAGGAACGCACGTGGGTTGTGTGCTTAGCCTTGGTGTGAGCGTGTGTGGCCCCGTCACCAGTCGGTGGTACACCTGTGGAAGTGGGTTCGGCATGCCCAATGGGGCTGGGGACAGGCGCGCGAGAATCCGAAGGCTCCACAGGGTGTTCGGCATCCAAACTGGAGCCGTGGCTTCTAGATTGCTCCTCCGATTTAGCAGCACCAGTTGCGGAATGGGATTCGGCCTGCATGGCGTAGGCTGCCTACTGCTTAGTGTGTCGCTCTTTAGGCTTAAAGAGTCCTTAGGCCTTCCAACGCCATTTGTCGTGGTCACAAGGCAAACAGTTGTAACACTCCTTACGAGGGTCCTTCCAAGGGAACTTTGTTACAGGAAGGGCAAACTTTAAAAGGAGTTCTCTCCAATATTAAAATATAAAGAAAGAAGCAGCCAGACAAGGGAAGGACAATAATAAAAGACATTCTCTAAAGTAGAGCAATGTCGAGTGGAACCCTGCCCACCCATCACTCTTACTAATGTGAAAGGACAAAGCCCGATGTGAAGGTCGCAGGCAGTCGTCGAGAGCCGAGGAAGTCTTCAGACTGTAAAGGGAACAGTCCAAGGGACTACAAATGTGTGTTGATAGCTGGACTAAGTTTAATAACTAGCAATATATTCTTAGCACGCTATAAGCTCTGCATTACGCGACCGACCAGTATGATTGGAAAAAAGCAATCTGGGGAACCTCGACGCTTAAGTGATCATGGGTACACTACATGTCACAGTAGGGATAGTGTTACTGACATGCCCAAGTCGACATCGCTTTTCGATCTTCCAACAAAAAAAGATGCAATACTCAGTGATAACCACTTAATGTCAGACTACATTCACAGCATGTGAATTTAAGCAGATTCACAAGCATCAGACATCTATATATTTTTTTAGAGGTAAAGTAATATGGAGGCAAGGGGACACTGGACTAGGAATACGTTTGTCACTATTGGGAGTAGCTTTCTTACTCCTATGTCCCGTCCCCTTTCCTCCATACTTCAGGGAGATTTCCAGGCACTGAAACATACATACATACATACATACATACATACATACTCGGTGGATGGACTAATCTCCCCTTATTTGAAAAGATTCTTGAAGACTGCTTCACCAAACTGAGAAACAGCCCTATAACTAAGTTCAAGAAAACGATTGAGGATTTCAAGGATTTAGCTCCCATTCTTGGTTTGCAGTTGCATGGCAACCGAGGGAGCCTGCTGCTGAATTTTGAGAACTGGTATATGAATCGCTTGTAGCCATATTCCTCTCTGGTATGCCCATTGCCACATTTGTACTGCCAGCAAAATTAGGGGGCAAGAACAGTTCCCTCCATTGCTTGCTGACATAAAACATTGATACAGCGGTGTCCATTCACGTTGTTCTTGATATTTGTCTGAAAGACTTTTAGGGCTAGGAATAAACGCTGTCAACTCCAATAGATTTATGTATTCCTTCCTCTCCATGGAAGACCAGAGGTCGAACACCTCCAGGTGATACACTGTTCCCCAGTCCAGTGAAGAGATGTCAAAGTTAAAGGTCACTGGAGGGACTGGTTCCGAAAAAGGGGTTCCAATCATTACATTGTCCTAGTTCAACCACCAAATGAGGTTGCCCCTCATCTCCAACGTCACCAGGACTGGATAAGGCTGGAGGTGATGCTTGAGACCAAGCTCGAATAAAAGACAATTGTGTTCAACTTGAGCCTAGCTAGTGGAACTGTCAGTACAAAGTACAAAGGAAGCCATTTAGCCTAATACCCTCTGAAACCACAATGCAGTATAATGTGGGTTGAATTCAGGAAAAGGGAACACGTCTGATAGAGGTCCTTTTCTCTTTCCTCAGTAACGTAAAACCTTGCTACTGTAGTATTCCAGCAAAACCCTATGAAAATCAGTTCTGGAGAGACTGCCAGAGGATTTCTTCCAGTTCGACAGGCCAAGACGGTAAAGTAGATGGAGTAGGGACTTGAGATGGAAATGTGGCTTCTGTGAACTCTGACATATCTGGTGCCAATTGTCCAGATATAGATATATGTGCACTCCCTGCAGTCTGAGGAAGGCCGCTATTATTTACATTTTGGTGAAAACTCACAGCTCAGCTCTGACCAAAGGCAGAACTAAGTACAGGAAAGAATTGTCCCCTATCGATAAATATGTTTGATGTTTCTGCCATTTTGGAATGTGGAGTTAAGCATCCTTAAGAACCAGTATAGCAAGATAATCTCCTTGTTTACGAGTAGATCTGAGCCAACCTCTCTTGTTGAAGATAAAGAGAGATCCGACAGGTCTAAAATGTGCATAGGCCAGCTTGGTTTGGGATCTGAGAAAATTAGAGAATAAAAACCCCTAGCTTTTCTCCGACGGTGGGACCATATCTTTTTGCTGACATACAGAACAGCTTTTGAATCTCTTCAAGGAGAGAAGGGGTCCACTCTGGGAAAGAGGGGGCAGAAGGAATAAACAGGGGGAGCGGAACAGGAAAACCTTTGCAAGCCACAGAAAGGAGCCTTGAGTCCGATGGTATGGACCTCCATGATTGCAGATGGTGAGAAATAGGCCTCCCCGAGTGGAGTTCCATGGGACTACTCCTGCCCATCACTTGGAAAATTTGTAAGTGGCAGTTGATGATGCTCCTGTGGAAGATCACGCAGAGTGTGAAAGGAAAGTTTGTCTTCAGCTATTCTCTGCTGCTTACACCGTTCAACGCTGGGAGAGCGGTCTGGCAGTCTAGATTTGTGATCTTGAAAGCCACAAAAGCCTGCAAAGGACCTAGAGTGAAAGTCAAATATTTGCAAATGGGTAGAAATTTGGCCAGTATGTTTGGTTAGGTCCAATAATGACTGCCGTAAAGGGACTAGTCTATCTTTTTGTGAGCTCCTCGTCAGTGAAGCTATGAAAGATCTTTTACTTCGAAAGGAAGGTCTGGCACCTTTATTTTAATGTCCTTGCAAATTTGGTTGCATGGAGCCATGCCCGATAACAAGCGTCCACTCCTATGGCTAGTCCTCTAGCTGATGTCTATGGGATGAGCTGCAGATTCAAATGAATCTTGTGCCAGAATTCTAGCATTCATTAGCCCAGTTTTGAAATGTTGAAGCTTGCGCTGAGGAATGTATTGTTCAAAATCAGAACACTCCTTCCAAATCCTCAAATTTATAGCAGCTAGTATGGCTTAAATGTTAGCCTGCCTAAGATGGAGTGCAGAATTTGGAAAATAGTTTTTTTTCCCCCACTTCGAGGATTGCATCATCCTTTTTAAGAGTTGAGAAGTTGCTTAAGTAGAGATCGAGTACTTGAAGCTCTTCTCAGCCGCTACAGCTGCAAAGGATGGCTGTGGACAAGTCAATCATGGCATTTCCTCATAAAATAGATTGCAATATAGGCTATCACCTTGTTAATGTGTAGTCCAGAATGGCTTTTCCTAAATTTTGTCTCGGCTAGGCCAGCCATTAGCAAGAAAAGTCTTGAATTGTCTGATATTTTCAGGGATAGGGCTCCCACTAATATGCATACTTCAGGCAGGGGAGATTCTGGCCTAAGAATCTCTAAACAAGACATTAGATCCAGAACGGTCATGAAAGACGTGGCTTGAAGACAACTGTTCATCCTCTTCCTTCTGTGCATCCGCATCTCCCTCATCAATAGAAGGCTTTATTGGGTCCACTGGTTATGGAGTCGGAGGAAGGCGTTCAGTCCATTTTGCTTTTTGCAGGCACTCCACCGGTGTAAGAGGAGGAGGAGGAGGGAGGCTGTGGGAAAAATTCCCGGATGCAATCAGAGTGCATAAGATTTTGAAATTTTTTGAAAAAGGCCTTTTCAGAGGACTGACTCGGTCCTCTGAAAAGTATCGGTCTGATGAAGAGATTTTGTCACCAGGATTGGTTAAGAAGTATTTTCATTTTGTATCTTTCCCTCCATAGATTCCTATGGAACGCTGTTTCTTCTGCTTGTTTATGTCCTCGTCCTCCATAGGATAAAATGGGGTGTAAAGCCCTTGGCCCCCCCCCCCCCCCCCCCAACTACCTCTGGCCTGGCCTCTGGTTGTTGAACCTAGGCCAATGATCTTTGCCTTGGGAATAGGATAAGTGGGGAAATTATGTGATTTTGTGGAAAATGTGTATCCAACATTAGAAACATTTACTAAGCAACACTACAAGCCTACTGCATAATTTTCACTTAAACTCACCTGTTCTGGAACCTGTGACTTTTCGGCACAAGGCCCCATATCAATTTAAGGTTGGACTAAGTGAGGGATGCTGTTCTTATGTTGATGCCACCCATCTTCTCCTTGTATTTGACTACTACTCTATTGCACTGGTAACCAATTCATATGCAATTATATTTCTAAGGGTGATTGCATATATAGGTCATATATGGTTTTAATTGACAATACTTACCAGTGATTTGTATATGCTTAGTTTTTACCTAAAGGTATAATAACAGTATTTTTATATACTTACTGTCCAACTTGAATTAAAGAAAAGTGCGCTCAGAAATATTATTGTCCCGAGGGTTCGGGCATGGGTTTTTAAGCATACGTTGATCGATCCTACAAACATTTCCTATGCGCCTTACCGTAGTTTTCAACTTTTGTACACATGCAAAATCAAGCAGCAGGGCACAGCCATCTTGATATAATCTTATCTGTTGCCGCATCGCCCAAGCAGGCCTGCCCTGGCGGCACTAAATCATACCCCCACCCCTGAGGGTGACATCACCAAACCTAGTGATACTCTCTGCCTATCTCCAGGATGTTACTGGGCAGCATAGCCAAACGCGCCCAGTCATCACCTACGTGACGTGACGTGACGCAGAACCTGGAAATCAACACACATCTCAACACAGCACGTCCAAATTTTGAATATAAAACTATACTTTTAAAGGAAATAGCAAGACAGTACAATTTGTAAAGGACTTTTATTTCACAATACATGCTCCAAGAACATCCGGCAATTGCCATATTCAATCAAATGGGACATTTTTCTCTTTGGTCTCGATCCTCAAATGTTTATTACCAGGTTACTCACTGTAGTGACCACCTTACTCCTAAGTCCATAGTCCCCTTTCCTCCATACTTATGGGACATCTCTCCGTCCTGTGTGATGGGACCGGAGCACTTTGTAAAAAGCATCCACATTGTTTTCAAAAATGTGTCCCTCTCTTACCTGCGCGGGGCCCGGCACGCGGCCATAACCCCGTCCACCTTGGCTCCGCCCCAGCCATCGCCCATCAGTCCTTTTCTATCGCAGGGTCAAGACCCATTAGCAATAACAGAGGAACCTTATTAGAGGGGACGGCGGGCGGGTGTATGGAGGAAAGGGGACTATGGACTAGGAGTAAGGTGGTTACTACGGTGAGTAACCTGGTAATACTCCTACGTCCCGTCCCCTTTCCTCCATACTTATGGGAGATTCCCAAGCACTCCTTACAGGAACTATGGGTGGATGGAAATACCCCTTACTGAAACAGATTCTTTAGAACAGCCTGGCCGAACTGAGCGTCAGCTCTAGAGCTCATATCGAGGCAGTAATGCTTACAGAAAGCAGATGGGGAGGCCCAAGTAGCAGCTTTAGCGATGGACTCCCAGGGAACATACTTCTGAAAAGCAACCGCGACTGCCTTGCCTCGCACATGATGTGCATGGATACCTTTAGGAGGTTTCAACTTTTGGACGGTGAAAGATTCCGTGATACAGGCACCAATCCATCTGGAAATGGATGCCTTAGACGCCGGCCTGCTCTGGGGTTTACCGAAGGTCACAAACAGTTGGGAAGAGCTCCGAAGCTCGGAAGTCCTGTCCAGGTAGAACTTAAGAGCTCCTCGGACATCCAGGCAGTGTAGAACCCTTTCCGCCTCCAATGCAGCGTTCGGAAAAAAGACCGGAAGGGAAATCGACTGGTTCAGATGGAATTCGGTCACTACCTTTGGCAGGAAAGCTGGGTTCGTCCGAAGGACTACCTTGTCCTTGTGAAAGACCAAGAAAGGATGCTCCATCGACAATGCCTGGAGCTCACTCACTCTCCTCGTTGACGTAACGGCTACCAGAAAGGACACTTTCCAGGGCACGTGCTTGAGGTCAACCGTAGCCATCGGCTCAAAGGGTTTATGGCACAGTGCCGTCAGGACTACATTTAGGTCCCAAGGCGGGTGCAGACTACGAACCGGAGGGTAGATGCGTGTCAAATCAGCAAAATGTCTCTTCACCACCGGGTTAGTTAACGAATAAGAACACCGGTCTGTAGAGAGGTAGGCGGAAATCGCAGAGAGATAAGTCCTGCAGGACAAGACATGAACCCCTAACTCTGCTAGGGAGGATACGAAGGACAGCACCGTGTCAATCGTCGCCACCCTTGGGTCCAATTCTTTCTCCAAACACCAATGACAGAACCTGAGCCATTTACTCTTGTATTGGGATCTGGTCGAGGGTTTCCTGGCTGCCTTGATAATGCACATGTTATCCACAGACAAACCCAAATGCTCTAGAGCCGTGAACTCAGGCACCATGCTGCCAAGTTGAGCGATTGTGGGGAGGGGTGGCACATCTGCTGTTCCCCTTGGTGAAGAAGATCGGGAGTTACTGGTAACCTGATCGGCAGACACACCAACAGGTGTTGAAGTTCTGAGAACCAAAACCTGGCCGGCCACCACGGAGCTATCAGTAGAAGAGAACAGTTGACAGAGCTCTTCAACTTCCAAATTGCTCGATGAACCAGAGGAAGAGGCGGGAAGGCGTAAGCTCTCATGTTGTGCCATGGGATCTTTTTTTTATTTTTTTTTTTATTTTTTTTTTTTTGTTATAGCTGGTAAACCAACTTTTCAAATTTTTATACACATTATCATTTAGCATACTTAAACATCTTATACTTTACAACGAATATTTACATCCATTATAGGCAAATATGAAAAAAGTAAACATAATAAAACCACATAAAACAAAATAAACAGAATGATACAAAGTGAAAGTGAGAGCCCTCCTTGAAATTACTTACAACTGACAATCATCATTCACTTTGAATTCATTTATGCAGAATTCAAGCTGGGGAAAATTATATTAAGAAATTGCACAATTGCAAGTTGTATTGTCATTCTTGGATTAGAAAACAGACGATTCCATATTTGCACAGAACTGGCGCCACTCTGAACCGACAACTTTTCCCCGAAGCATTTCACTCTGATGTCATGTAATGTGGGGCATTCAATGATGAGATGTTGTAATGTTTCACATTGTCCATTAACTTTGCAGTGACGACAGAGATTCTGATCCTTCGATATTACCTTTCTTCTAGACAGGATCTCATTTGTCTCATATTGATTGAATCTGAATCTTAGATATTTCTGCCGGCATGCATGTGATGGGAATTTCAGCAGATACTCTGCTATTACCCCATACCTTTTGATGCCAAAAGCTTCGAGGTTAAAGTCTTTAAGTTTTGTGCAAAGTTCCATATTGAAAATCCAGTCTGCTTGATAAATTTTATTTTTGCCATGATCCGGATTAGTCAACAGAAGCTCAATCGATACTGAGGCATCAGCAGCCGCATTAAGTGTGTGACTTCTCCACATCCTTGACATACCAACTTTTGCAGTTAATAGATTTTGGGCTAGTACATTTAGAAAGGTAGGCCTCCCTAAACCACCCAGCATTTTCCGTAGAAGCGCACACTGCTTCCATAATACATGGGCATATAAGGAGACCAAACCCAGTTCATATTGCAGCATGGCCAGTGGTGTACCTGGGGAGAGTGATAGAACTTTTTTCCAAAATCTAGCTTCTAAGCTATCCCAGAATTTGCGGTTTTGTGGTACCAAAGCCTCGACACCATATAGCAGAATTGGAATTACTTTGGCCTTATAAAAGAGCACAATGTTTCACGGTGAACTTCCCATATCTTCTTAACATGATTTTAGATTGTGAGATCAAAGAACTAAGTTTAACCCTAATTTCAGCTGTCATGGTACTTAGGGTTTTCTTGTGCTCAATAAATACTCCGAGATACTTATATCTGGCAACTTTAGTTAGTACACAATTTTGAAGGGACCACTCCAGATGATATTTTTTTGTAAAATTATTATTACACACTAAAATTTGGAATTTGGCTGTGTTGATCACAAGGTTATTTGATGTTGCATATGAACCTAATTGGTTTAGCATGTTTTGTAGGCCTATGGGAGTGCGGTATAGTAATACCAAATCATCTGCGTATAGTAAGTAGGCAACCTTTTGATATCCTATACGAGGCGCATCAGCTACGCAGTTCATTAGTGCAGGGCCTAGATCAAAAATAAGTTAAATAAGAATGAGGCAAGAGCACAGCCCTGCTTCACTCCTCTATATGTTTGGATAGCTGGTGATAATCTTCCACCCATATTTAGTTTAACTCGCATAGAGGTAGAGGAGTGTAGTAAGATCACTAAGTTTATAAAGGGACATTGGGCACTGATGTTGCCTTAGCTTAGCTATAAGCATATCTCTATCAATGTAGTCGAAGGCGGATTTAAAGTCAATAAACCCCAAATATAAGGGGAGTCCACTATCAACTTGCTCTGATTGTATCATTGAGAGTGCTAAGATATTCGCTATTGTGCCCATGCCCCTTACAAAGCCTGACTGGAATTGGTCTCTTAGACTATATTGATCTACCCACTCATTGAGCTCCTTTAATATTATTCTACAAAATATTTTCGCAGGTGCATCCAATAGAGAAATTGGTCGGTAACCCGTTGGTAATTGACGGTCACCCTTTTTATAAATCGGAATTGTAATTGCATCCGTCCATGTTTTTGGTAATTTTTGATGGTTGTTTATTGCAGAAAATATCTTGTAGAGAATTGAGCTCCAGACTTCAGGGTGTTTTTTCATCAGAGAGTTCGAAATCCCATCAGGCCCTACTGCACTCGAGTTGCTTGATGTCATAATTAGGTGTTTTATTTCCTTTTGGTCAGTATGCAGCCACAACCTCAGCACCTCTCGTGTATTTAATGTCGAGACCGTGTTTTACGGGTGACGCATATAGGGATCGGAAGTAATCTACCCACTGATGTACCTCAACTGTCGATGTCTGAAGGTCTAATTGGCGGGCGTTATTAGTTTGATTTATTATTGCCCACATTTTTGTGATATTTTTATCAGCCAAAGCCGACAACATAATTGCACCATCTTTTTGATATAGATTGGCTCGATGTCCTTTGACCCCGTTATTGTAATTCAGGCGGACTTCTTTTATGAGAGTCAATCTAATGGTGAGAGGAAGCTTTGCCAGACTTCTAACTTCAGCACGATATGCTCTCTTCCTAACGAATATAGAGCTATCAAAAACATGGATGTGCCTTTCTCTTTTGGAATTCACAGCCTTCTGGTGGCTATATAATTGCATTGTATTGGAATATGTTAAACCTATGTCTGATGCTTGCCAGTTAGTTGAGGTGTTTGAGTCATATAAAATTTGATTAAAATGCCACAGGGCGTTCTCCGAACATCAGAGTCGGTTCTTGCCGCCATTTAGCACAAAGCAACCACCTTCAATTATCTTATGTTTGATATCATTCGCATTTGCCATTACTTGCCAAGTGGCACACAACATGTTATGATCACTTGTTACAGATGGAGACACACAAAAGGAGCACATTGCTGACCATAAGGCACAATTTACATAGATGAAATCAATTGTGGATAAAGAATTTCCTCTTTTCCAAGTTGGTGCAGGAGGGATGTCTGTATTAAATGCTCCATTCAACATTTGCAAGTTCCTGTGAGTGACCATTGTGTTCCACTGTACCAGCTTTTCACTCTTTTGCGCCCCATTTGTTGCTAAGCAATTCATATTCAAGTCACCTGCTAAGATGAAGTACAAAATCTTATCATCCGCAGATACTATGTCAAATAATTAATTCAAATCCCTAAAGAAACTCAGTTGTGATGGCTACTGGATTCCAGTATATATTCAAAATTGCATAGTTGTCAACATTAATTACCGCCCTTACAAGTAGCATGTATGCATTCAGCATGGCCCACACTTGTGATGATGATCCGGGTTCGTCTTTCAGCACCACCAGTAGACCCGCAGAGGGTCTGCCTATTGCGGGCTTCCGAGCTGGATTCAAGTGTATTTGATAACCTGACCAGACTATGGGGCTTAGCAGCCAAGTCTCTTGCAGCAGAATTATATGGAATTTGCCTAGGCCACTCATCATTGTTTAGCAAATGTTTGAAACCCCGCGAATTCCAGCTGACCAAGGTAAGAGGGGTTAACTTTGCCAGGTTAGATAGCTAGTTCGAATTACTGCTGCAGTTGCATGCACACGAAGTCCTATCCTTCAATGGCTGCTTGACAATTCGCTGTGACCATTTTTGCCCTTGGCATAGATTCCATATTGCTTGACAACTCAGACTCCAAAACACTGTCGATTTCTAAGTCGAGCAGAAAGCCCAAATCAAATAATGAGCATTTCGCTTGCCATATCAGATTACGAATTGCTCTAGATTGCATCCACACCCGTACTGAATTTAAATTCTGATTGGATGTGAATTCTACCAAAGTCAAGTCAGCTGAAGATATATCTTCCAGCAATGTTATATCCAAAAAGATGGCTAATATTGCTCTTCGGTTCAGATCGTATTGAGTACATGGAGCAGGTCTACATTTCAAAATCATGGAACACAGTGCCACTCGAAGAGTAACCTTCCCCATTCCCACAGTCCCTTGTGTTTTAATGCCCTTGGTGGAGGTCACATTATTTCTTTTCTCTTTCAGGTTGGGTGCCAAATCCCCTAAAGCATCTTGAATCAGCGCCAATACATCCTTTGTAAAATCAATGGGTAAGCTCAATTGTGGGGGTGAAGATAGATCAGAGCCGGCCACAGGGGTCGGCACCCTAGGGGTGTTTACATCCAAACTTGCGGCTGGAGTCACAGATGTTACTTTTGCTTGAATCATAGGGACAGACCCTCCCATCTCCAGCCCCTTCTGGGCTTGTTTCGCACTCCGTGATTTTGTCAACACCATTAAGTAGTTTGCAATGGGTGGTTGATGACGCTGGATCTATGAGTAGAGGAATAGAGAGGCCTTGCATGTAAGCATCTACTGCTCTCCTGATTTCAGATCTGTGGGCTCTTACATCCTCCCCACTATTCCAGCTCGCATCCATAATGTCACATGTGTTGCTCTTTTCAACTGCCAAATTTGCCTCCAGACGCTGTGATCCCTGTAGCTCACTATGCAAGATTTCTTTTACCAAGGTGTCTAGAGGTGAATATGGTTGGGCTCTGACTCGCTTGTTCACATTCGTATTGTCATTTGACTCACATTCGCTGGGTGCTGTAAAGTTCTGTTGGGGGCTATTTTTTTTTCAAGAAGATAGGAGCAATCTTAATGTTAAGATTCCTCAACACCGTAGGATCATTCTCATTCAGTGACGCATTTGCTCTCGTCTTTTGTTTAGCTTTCAGAAAGATAGGGGCCAAAGGAATTGACTTCTTTGGGTTGGACAGTACTTGGGCCATCTCTGTTTTGTCAGGGAACTTTTCTGTTTGGGATCCTTTCGTGAACATACTTTGGTCAACCTTCTTTTTAGTGATGCCTGCTTTTTTTTGTGTTCATCAGTGAGTTGAGAGGATTTTACGTGATTGTAATTCCTCTGTGGGTCCCCCCTCTTAACAGATGAGCTGTTGGGGGATGTTAATTCCATAATTTCCATATCATTTTCTATCGGAGTCGGATGGTTATTTCCAACTTTCTTTAAGAAGGAGTTGGTGGCCGAGTTATTTTGCTTTGTTCCACTCTGATTTTTTGACTTTTTCTCCAAGTTATCCTTTTTCCTTTGAGATTTAATTTCTTTGATTCTTTTGGCCCGTCTTGCTGCCCTCTTTGTCATTTTTTTCCTGTCTTGGTGTGGACTTGAGACACCCACTTCTTCTAATGCAGCCTCTTGGGAGTCCAGCTGACTGCTGGTATTAGTTGCTGAAGACTTCTCCATTGCGACTCCATGGAGGGGATCCACATTCACATTTGCCAGTCTCATGAATTCTTCCAGTGTGTACACTGAAAGAGATGATTCACAGTCAATTGTAGGATCTGCCTCTATAGGCTCTTTTCCCAACTGTTCTTGTGAGTTATGATTGTACAATTGCAATTGGGCCAAAAGACCCTGTTTAAGAGTTTATCTGCCTCTTCAGATTTGTGAATGTCTGCAATGGACCTCTGTATTGCATAAATGTCCAAACCCTGTTTAGTGCACTCCAATTGCATCAACTGTAATTTCGGCAATACACATGAATTAACGGCATTGCAGCAGCCTGCTACGGAGCTGTTCAGTGCGGCTACTTCTTTTGTTAATTCCATCATGGTTCCAGATTGAATTTGCACTTCGGATTTCAGAAGTTCAAAAACGGAGACCAGCAAATTCAACACATAACTGAGTGCGGTTAATGAGTTGACATTCGACTCCGGCCCCTCAACCAGAATTTCTTCCTGTGTTACGTTTGGACTGATAGCAACAGATAATTCGACCGGTTGGCGGGCCTGTACCGGAGTTCCGAGTTCTTGGTTGTCTTCTGTATTTGTAAGATTCAGATGACTCAGAGTTGGATCACCTGTGTCCAGAGCTGAGTGGCAACTGACATTTGGCCAGTTGACAAATATCTTCTAGGGAGCTTGATGATATATTACTTGGCCCATATGTTAATTCATCAGGCACCACTTTATTTGCCCCAAAATGCTCTTCTATTTTTTTCTGAATTTGTGTCGTTGTTGTTGTGTATTCTAAACCTTTTTTCCACTTATCGGCTAGGGTGGGCTCAGGATCCAAGGCCCCCTTACATCTGACAGGCGTGGAGACAAGGGGGAGACATGGGGTTATATGCACTAACGCTTGTATTTGTAACCGCGAGTCCCCCACCTCCATCGCTTGGCCCCTGCCAGGCTCATCTATAGGACAATTAGCGCCACTGTTCAACTGAATCCTTCTCAGTTCTGGGTCTTCCCATTCTGGGGCTCTTGGATCATCCTGTAGTGGGGTACTCCTCAATTTCATGAGTCTGCTTCACACTCAAAGACTGGAGCACTACAATGTTCAGAGATCCTCAGGCACGAGGAGTTACCAAGGAAGAGAGCAGCTGCGTCTTCCTACACGTATCAAAACGAACCCCACCTGTGAGCGCTAAAATGTATTTAGGACAGAGCAGCTCACAAGCTACACTGCTCAAATGCGCTGCTCAACCCTCCGCCCGTTTTTGCAGCAGATTGGCAATTCACAATGGAGCCGACCAGCTCAGTTATTGTGAGCCCCAACAGACGCCAAATAGCGCCCCTCCCACAGCGTGTACGATGATGAGGAGCAACACTGCAGCTGAGCGGCTCAAAGGCTACAGAGCCCGCAGTCGCCTCTCAGCCCTTCTCTAGCTTCCCACGCAGAGCTAGAATATGTGCTGAGAACGCACGGCTAAAAAAGGGCTATGAAGTACACCGTCGTTACGCGAGGTACTTCTTGCTCCTCACTCACGCCGGCTCCCCCAACTGTAACTAACGTGCAGAGGAAGCACCAAAGTATTCCAAAGCTTGCTCCAAATGTTACAAACAGTGGCGAACAATGACGGTTCTCACAAGTTCCGTTATACTTGATTCAGATTGCAATCAAGAATGTCAATGAAGCAGTCACAGTTCGAGTCAATGGGGTTTTACCTGATAAAACAGATGGATAATGCAGTAGGATTCCCCGCCTTGCCTCAGCCGACAGCACAGACTGCAATGACTGCTTCCACTTGCACACCACTTCGCTCCGCGGTCCTGGGAGTTTTTAACACCTGCACAGCCAGAAGTAGTAGAAAGTGAAGTAGGACTCCAAACCAGGTTGTTGCAGAGTTTCAGTCAAAAAGGCTGGAGACTGCAATGACTTCTTCCACTTGCACACCACTTCGCTCCGCTTCGCGGTCCTGGGAGTTTTTAACACCTGCACAGCCAGAAGTAGTAGACAGTGAAGTAGGACTCCAAACCAGGTTGTTGCAGAGTTTCAGTCAAAAAGGCTGGAGACTTCAATGACTGCTTCCACTTGCACACCACTTCGCCATGGGATCTCAAGTGCGTCCCCCAGAGAGGAGGCTCCCAGCCCCCCTCTGGAGGCGTACTGAGGAAGATTGTTTAACGCCGTGGCGAAGAGGTCCACCTCTGTTGTGCCCCAATGCGAGAAAATCCATGAGAGGATCTCTGCGTTCAACTCCCACTCGTAGCTGACCACTGTCCACCGGCTGAGGGCATCCGCGGTGACATTCAGCGGCCCGGGATGTGCACTGCAAGCAGCCAGACCCCATGAAGCAAGGCCCACTCCCAAATCTGGATGGACAGATCCACAAGAGGGGGTGACTTCGTTCCCCCTTGCTTGTTTATGTAGTACATGGACACCGCATTGTCCGTTCTTATGCGGACCACCTCGTTGACAATGAGAGGTCTGAATGCCTTGAGCGCCAGAAAAATCGCCAGAAGCTCCAATTGATTTATGTGAAGGAGCTTGTCCTGAGGTGACCAGAGATCCGAGACGGAGGAGTCTGTCGTGATCGTCACCATGGGGGCTGGGTCCTGGAACCCCACGCCCACTGACAGGTTGCTGAGAGATGACCACCAGTCCAGGTCCACTCTCATGGAATCCGGAATCATTATCCGCTTGCAATCCAGGTCTACAGCCTGACGCCAGGAACTCCTAAGAGCCATCTGGGTCCGTCTCATTTTGAGACGGGCAAGAGGAAGAGCCAGTACACACGAGGCCATGAGGCCCAGAAGCCTCTGGAACCACCAGGCCGACATGCTCTCAGACTGCGTAAACATCTGACACGTGGCCAACAGATCCGCCATTCTGTCCCCGGTCAGATACACCCGGCAGTTTATCGTGTTCCATCAAAAACCCAGGAAAGTCAGGTCCTGTGAGACCGTTGTGGAGGATTTCCGCCAGTTCACCGACAGCCCTAGATGGAACAGGAGCTGAAGGAGAGACTGGAGGTTCCCCGCTGCTGCCAATGGACAAGGGCTGCGTAGGAGCCAGTCGTCCAAATAGGGAGACACATGGATACCCTGGAGACGAAGATAGGCCGCAATCACCGACATCTTCGTGAAGACACGCGGCGCCGAACTGAGGCCAAAAGGAAGTACCCAAAACTGGAAGTGCTCCTCTCCCAAAGAGACACTGAGGTATCTCCGGTTTGGATTCCAAATCAGGATATGCATGTACGCATCCTGAAGATCCACCACGCTGAGCAATCGCCCGCCTGCAACGAGGAGCGAATCTGGCCGGGCGTGATCATCTTTAATTTCTCTTGGGGTAGGGAAAGGTCTAAGATGGTGCGCAGGCCAGCCTGGTTGGGTTTGGGCACCGTAAACATCCGGGAGTAGAAGCCCTCCCCTCGCTCCCCAAGGGGAACGGGTTCCACAGCTCTGAGGAGCAGAAGTTTCTGAACCTCGGCCTTGAGGGAGGGTTAACCCGACAGCTGAAAAGAAGGTTTGAGGGGTGGGGTATGGGGTAAAGGTAAGCGGAAGCCTGCTCGAGTGACTGATAAGACCCATCTGTCTTCTGTGATGGCCTGCCACGCCTCCCAATGAGACGCAATGCGTCCTCCCACAGGGGTCTCGTGAGAGCGCGGAAAACCCTCATTTGGCAGGTTTATCAGTGACGGTGCCACCTGAACCTGATGAGGAGGCTGAGGAGCGCAAGAAATACCGCGTAAGCTGTTGTCTACGGCGGTTATTCCCTACAGGAGTATCCACTTTGCGAGATTTCCGGTCGAGGAAGCCCCTAAACCAGAGGAAGGTCGACCTTTGCGACAACGGCCTTTGAGCCTTGAAGGGAGCTTTAAACAGAACAGACAATGATTTGGCCGTCTGAGTGCGTGCTGTCTTTGGTTTTGGTGAGCTCTACATCAGTAGAAGAGTGAAAAAGCTCCTTAACATCAAATGGAAGGTCCAGAACCTTGTCTTGCACCTCCTTCGAGAACTTAGTGGCATGTAGCCACGCTTGCCGCGAGGTATCAACCCCAAGCATCAAACCCCGAGCCGAGGTGTCTACGTGATGAGCCGCAGCCTCCAGGAGATCCTGGGCCAAGACCCTGGCATCGGAAAGGCCTCTGAAATCCTCCAACTTCTCGACCGGAATGTGCTCCTCAAACTCCGTCAGACCTCTCCACATCCGCATGTTAGCTCCCGCCAAAATCAATTCTGCATTGGCCTGCCTGAGCTGCAAGGCCGAATTGGCAAAGATTTTCCTCCCTAGGGAGTCCAGGAGCTTGTCCTCCTTTCCCAAGACCTGAGTAGCCGTCGCGGAGGAGGATGCTGCAGGTCTAGATTGTAGCCGCAGCCACCACTGTGGAGGAAGGAGGCAGACAAGACGACAAGGCCACTTCTTCTGAGGAATGTAGCCTGTACCTCGCGTCAATCTTTTTATTTACAAAAAGTCCCGAGTGTGGTTTTCCAAAACTTTCGGACCTCGGCCAGAACGTCCTTCTGCAAGAACAGGCCGGTACACTCCAAAGGAGACAAGGTGAACGCCCCAGAAAGCACGCCCTCCTGCGGAGCAGGTGCCTCGGGCACCAGAACATCTAAGAAGCTCATCATGTCCAGTACCCGGTCATGGAAAGCTCTGTTAGAGAGGGGAAGGTCCTCGTTGTCCTGATCGCCTTGAGGGTCATCTGACAGGTCAGGATCCTGCTGAGCCGTGTCAGGCACTGCCTTGTCCACTGGGGACAATGGTGGCACACGCGGAAGCGCAGGGGGAGGCACCACGGACAAGGGAGGCACTGGCAGAACCACTGTTGGAACGGGTGGAGCCGGAGGCACGGGTGGACATATCTCCTTGAAAAGCCCTTTGAAATATTCCCTCATGGGGTCGGTGCGCGTAAGCGCTTGAAATTTACCGAAAAAAGGCGTCCTCAGGAGATTGTTTCGGAACATGGGGAAGCCTCTCATGAGGTGGCCAAATCCAGGGACGTAACTGGGAAGGGTGCCACACCGGCCCCTCCGCCGACGTATCCACATAAATCAAGGGAGCCGCCCCCGCGGGCAACAAAACATTGTGCGGAAGAGGCATCCGGGCGTTCCAATCATAAACCGGCCGTTAAGTATGCGCACAAGGGACCTTAGGTTCACCTGAAGGACCAAACCCTTCACCAGGGGCCGATGGCGTAGTTGTAGGGGTAGTACCTAAAATGGCCACCGTGGTCGTGGCAGGAACGGCTGCCATTTTGTCCTCATCCGAGGGGAACTGCAGCACGTGAGGAAGTGAGGCAGGGGTCCCTGTCGATGGGCCAGGGGTCTTAATTTTAGCCTTAACGTAAGGAACCTCGGCAGAGCCGGTACTATGAGGCCTGGAATGTTTCTGCAACATACCAACCGCCAACTGAGCCTTTGAAGGAAGAGCCTCGGCACTGCCGGTAAAAGAAGAAATGTTCTTCTTTGCCCCTCTCAACAGATCTAGTGTCACCACAAGAGCTGGAACGGTGCGCTGTCACCGACAGGGCCTTGCCCGGCCCCTCAGAACTGTTGGTATCCTTAGCCTCTGTACGAGGGACCTCGGACCTAGGCCCGGTAGAAGCCTTATCGGCACGGGCCTCGAACATCCGTTCGATAACCTCAAGCCCAGCCAAGACCTCGGGGCACACCCCGGTTTTGTTTTTGAGGGAAGCCGAAAGAGCGGCCTCAGAGCAAGCTCCGGTACCCCACGACTCAGTAGAACTGGGTCTACAAACAGCCCCCACAGGAGGGGCCTCGGAGCATACTCCAGTGTTCACAGACCCCTTACGAAGACCCTCAGAGAAAACTCTGGTAGAATTATTAGGCCCGACAGGCACCTCAGGGCGAACCCCGGTAACAGAGCGATTCACACCCCTCCCGGATCGAGAGGAACCCGGGAAGGTATCCCCCGGCCGGGGTGCTCTGAAAATTAAAGAACTTACTGGGCGTTTTTTCTTCTCGTCGATGAACAACTGAAAATGCGAAGGAGGAGTCCGTCCGAACACCACCTCCCACCGCTCCAACCAACGTTGAAGTGCCCGGACCGAAAGGGAGTCAAAGTAAAAACAGGAGTCCCAAAGGTGTTCCGGAACCAAACACTCTAAACAAAGAGGATGGGGATCTGCCCTAGCGAAGCGACGGTGACACAATGAACAGTCTGGAAAATCCAGTTTAAAAGACAGACAGACTAGTAAACGAACGCTAGCGAGAGCCAGAGAGGGAAAAAGGGAAGAAAATCTTCCGAGGATGCAAGTGCGTCCGGCCCCGATCGTGCGGAGAAAAGGACTGATGGGCGATGCGCGGGGCAGAGCCAAGGTGGGTGGGGTTACGGCCGCGTGCCGGGCCCCGCGCAGGAAAGAGGGAAACATTTTTGAAAAAAATGTGGATGCTTTTTACAAAGTGCTCCGGTCCTGTCCCACAGGACGGAGAGATGTCCCATAAGTATGGAGGAAAGGGGACGGGACGTAGGAGTATCATGAGTCACGAAGTGTTCCTTTTGGGTAAAAGAAGCACTTTGGACGCACCGTGAATCGCAAGTCTTGTGCATCAGCTTGGCGCTAGGCCACCGTAAACATTGTCGCTACTAATAGCTGATATTGCGTAAGGGTGTATCGGCCCATGGCGATCGTCCCAAAAAAAAAAAATGTAAAAAAAAAAAACTCATCGATATCCAGCTATTGAGCTATTGACATGTATCTGCAGCTGCCGGTTGAAAATCCTGTCAGTTGGTATCTGGAATCGATGACAATCGCAGAAAGGCAGGATGTAGCTGTTTTGAAAACATAACAAAAATGTGTCTCAGTAGCCCATCTTTAATACAATTTATCTTTTTACCCATTAATTCGGCCCAGTGTTAAAACTAACAATGAACACAGACGTGAAACAATGGCAAAACAGAAAACAACCAGGAATGAAGGCTACAATTTGCTTCGGAGGATAGTGCTATGGAGTATGTTCAGCAAAATGGGATGCGTAAGCGGACGCTACAATTCTAGTAATACAGACCGCATTTTCATTAAATATTAGCATTGAACCTGGGGGTCTACATGCATCTCGATGCTGGACTGCCCATGAGCCCGGTAGAAAGAGCAGTACACAAAGGTTGCACTTCCGTTTCATTGCAATATGCCACACAGAACAAACAAGTACAATGTAACCCAGCAATAACGGTTGGATAATGATAAGTACAATCGTTGATCTACAAAATCGTCGAAAGTCAAAAATACATTATATTCAGCATTTTCATTCTCTTGGCGTAATGCAGACTCCGTTCAGATCAACCATTTTTCATATACTGAAATTACATGTTCCTTTGACCAGTTTTTGAATGGTGAACCTTATATCTGACGTTATTACACCCCGCCCCTAATTCAATTCCTTTCGGAATGGTTCCTTTCTCTCAAGGTCGAAAAACAATTGAACCTTATACTGTGTGCGATGCGTGGGCTTCCTGAGTTCGCAAGCCAAAATTCAAAGCTGGTGACCTTCACTTAGAATGAAGATACATTCTTAGTTTGCAACATTATGTCTCGGCGCATCCATGAGAAAGGGACTTGAGGCACAGGAGGAAAAATGTGGGTGGTGTCAGTGCTCGCGGCGCCGCTGTGGGGTAGGGTAAACTGCGCAATGACAGAATGCGGCCTAGTCCAAATAGTCAGAGTGCTTCTATTTCTCACCAACAACCCACTTTGATGCGCTGTTTTGCTCAAAGTCAGTAGTTCTTGCGTGCCGAGTATCTGATCTAGCCTAGGTCTCAACCCTTTTGTGGGACGAGTAGTTATTCAGCTATTTGGGCAAACTATTTGGTAAGGACACTGCAGAACCCAAAAGTTGCTTTCATACTGTTATCCATCTGGCCCTCCCACAATCAGTGAAGGACCCACAGTAGCTCGACGAAACTAGGAAGTGTCAAAGCACAGCGTTACATTGTATGGCATTTGTAAAAATGGTACTTGTGAAAAAAAGTTGACAAAGAGGATACATTTCAAAAGACAAATTGGATACTTTATTTGGACACTTCATAAAAACATTGTTGATCAAAAAAACAGATGGTAATTATTTGTACCGGGAAGTGAACTGTTCCACGAGCTCTGCTTTAGGTGGACAGGGCATTGTGGCAATGTATGTGTACTCAGAACAAAATTGTGTGCGATTCCATGAGTATGTATCTCCAAGATCACAAAATCGAATTCCATTTCCTCATATATTGGCTTGACCACCCATTTTTTGCTTCTTTTCGTAAAGACCATTGTGTAGCGAAGCATCCCAAAGTTTCCTGCAGTCCTTGATTGTTCACATCCTACATTCTCGTTATGCGTTAATATCGCTAGTAATGTCCTAGATTTCATCCCGTCTATGTCGAAATGCAATCTCTTTGGCCTGTACTTTAGGCACATATTGTGGCACACCTCCAAATCTCCTGTGTGACAGAATTCTGTGAGTCCCTTCAGATCTCTTGATAGAGATTTATCAAACACAATCTTCTCAAGGGCTTTGTGTGGAGGTGAAAATGGAATCAACCACTTTTTCCGTTCCTGCTCCAGCGACAAAGGGCCATGTGCACATTGGTGGAAATGTTGGTTTTCTGTCCAAGAGTGAACGTTGGAACAGTGGTGCATTAGGACCTGCCATTTTTCTAGTAGAATTTCCACAGACCCATCACAAGTTTTGTAGCTCCACCAAAGATGGTTGCTGAAAGACTGGGACCACTGTACAATATTTTCAGAACCTTTTTTTTCCCTGCAGCTGAGATTTTTTTATTGATGGGTTTGGCAACGTGCCATACATTAAATTGATGGTGAATATTTGGAAATTGCTCCCTCATTGTCTTGGCTATTGAAACGACCTTTCAAACAGACGTTTGTGGCTAGGAGGTCGATTTGCATTCCCTTCGATTGGAGATCTTCCTGTGATTTTATAAAAGCAAGTTTCTCAATGGCCACAGAGGATTTACAATCGGACACCTGCACGACCACCAAATTCTCAATTCTATTAGTTTCCATGTCCTGAAAGTGGTATGTGCAGTACTTTGCTGAAAATCCGGGGCTGTCACACTGTCTATCAGCAGCTAGCCTGAACCGCTTTTCGGAGAATGTACTTTGAATGGACAATTGTTCAATTTTCCAAACTTCACTAAGGGCAGGGAATAGATATTGACGTTGATATTTCTAGTACTGCGTTTTGGAAACGAAATCGAGTCCCAAAAATTGACAGAAATTGGACAACTTAATGAAACTAGAGCCAGTGAAAAGTAAAGCAGCTGCACACAGATTCCCAGCTGGCAGGTTCCCCAGCATCGGTTGAGCGGACCATTAACATTTTTCATGGAGCATTGCACAAGTGGCATGTATTTTGAGGTTACTGCCTTGTGATACACAAGTCACATTGACCAATGGCTTCCCACAAACTTCCCCTCTCAATGAATACACACATTTCAGCATCATTATAATCTCCATCAAGCTGCTGTTGAATACTATGTATTTGGGCTCCTTTATTAGACCATCATCCTGCATTAATGTTGTTTCTGACTGAACTGTGGTTGACATTTCAGCCAAACTGGACATACTGTAGTTGAAATTTTTGTCTAGTTCCTCGGTCAATTGTATTGATGCTTCAGTCTGTCATTTCAGCGTCTGTTACTTGAACATTAATCAGAGAAACATCAATGTCGACTGGTTTTTGGGTGGCCCTTTTTTGGCGGGCGACTATTGTGTCAAGTGGTCTGCTACTAATTGAAAAGCATGTTCATTACATTCAGTTTCATCTTCATCTGGTGGAGCAGTCGAATTGTAGCAATGGTCCAACAACACTTTGCTGGCTTCGCCGGTCACATTAAATTCATTTTTTGCCCATTGGGCAAAAGCATTGTGAGTCTGCTTATTGATTTGAACATGCTGTGCCTCAAATAATAGTTGCTCCATGGTGAAATCAGTTTGGCAAGCAGCATCTCTGATTTCTCTAGCTGTCTGTGTCTACATAGTTCGTACACCATCGGGCAATTAGAAGACAGGTTGGAAAAACATGTTCAATATAAATCCAACATACAGTATTGGACAATTTACATTAAAAAGCATGTTATGAAGGCGCCAGCACAAAACACTGTTTAAAAATGTTTTAAAGATCTTTCAGTTAGATTGGATAAAAACCAGAGAACTATGTTTAACCTACCATGATGGGGATGTGTTTCGATTTCCACCTAAAAAAAAAGTCAGTACTCGACCACAATATCTGTCACATTGTCCATCAGTCAAACTTTGAAGTGGAATACTCCGATTACGTTTCAACGTATGGAACACACTTGATCTTAAAGCAAAACTGAAACTTTTACCCTCCAGAAAAAAACACATGTGGTTTTTGCGCAGGCGATGACACACGTGAAACTTTAGTCCATATAATTACTGAGTGTCATGCGCTTCAGCCAAAAAGAGAAATCTTCTTTGGCAGACATTGTGAACGACTGGGAAACATCACACAACAAGAATGTTGGTCCATAATACTAGGTTTGAACACTATGCCCATCCAAATAGCTACCATTAATTATCTCATTAATTTAAATTTGGAAGAGGGATCGAAGATATTGAAATGTAAGGAAAAATATTGGGATACCCGACATGGAAGAGTTTAAGAGATTTGAAGTATTGATTTCCAAAAGTTGTCTGGTTATGACAAACAAGTGCATTCAGCATATCTCTTTAAGTGATTTTAAGGTTTTGTATTGCTGATTTTCGATGTGAATTGATGAGTTTCAATATTGATTATTTTTTATTTACTTTAATCTTAATGTTCTTTCTTGTTTCTCCTTTCCTTTAATCAATTTGGAAAAAAAGTGTGTCTAGTTCAAAGGTTAAAGAAAATAATTTATTTTATTGTAATTGTTTTAATGATTTTGTACATATTTGAAAGGTTGATTAAATTCAGCCAATACAAATAAATTAAAAATGAAATTGTGTGTAAATTACCTTATATTTCTCGCTTTTCTTTCAATTCTTTACTGTAACGTCAACAGCAAGCTGGTCCACCGACTCAGATCCACGTGCCTCCTCTTCTATATACCGATCTTGTATACATCCCTAGAAAAGAGTATCAATGTTTAAGTCATTTGTATTAGAAATCAAATTATTCCATTGCACACATGGCTTACACAGATATGCTCGTACACCGTGTACGTCATTTGGTCAAAATATACATTTGGAATTTCAACTGATTGATGGCTAGTTTACTCAAAGATGACTGTGCGAAGCACACGGATTGAAATGCTGCAATCAAGCAATTTGCAAAAACTGCTTGTTTCTAAAATTGTCACTGTCTAATAGTATGAGATCTAGGACCTACTGCATTTCATTCGAGGGAACTCTCGGTACACATACCTCTGGATCAACTACGAAGGATGATGTAATTGTAGTCGAAGCTTCAGAATCTCCCTATAACACAGTACTTGTTTTAGTAATGATCTAAGAATTGAAATTGAACACACACAATGTGATGCAGACAATGGCACATATCATTAAAAACACCATGAATGAAACATTGTGTAAACGAACGACACAACTATGATCATATCTTAAAATCCATGCATAAAACAATTCCGGAACTGAATAGGTAATTAAGACTACCTGATATGCGTGCAAAGTTGTTGACTCCAGGCAAGACAATGATGCAGAATCTTGCTCCTTCATATTCCGTGCATAGTAATGGGGTTGTAAAGGGAAAATTTGATTTGATTTAGAAATGCTAATCTTGAAAAGTGGCATGTAAAGACAGATTTCAAAAAGATTATGCTCATTTCAAAGGGCACTATAACAGTTATCTGTGCCCATAAATCGTTTTCTATGATGCTCCTAAAACCAAGGACAGATGTTTAGCAAAATGGGGTTTAGTTATAAAGCAATACAATCTTGTAAATATGAAAAGTATTATAAGGGACATTTACACCATTTAGTTACCTGTTCACTACCCCAAGGGCTACAGCTAAATATGGAGCCGTGACTCACCTGAGGCGGCCTGTGCATGAATAGTCACGGAATTGCATTTGGGAGCAATTTATGAGTCGTTCTGAGTTGATTCTTCTTTCTGTACTTGACTGGTCGTACATATTCGGGGTAAAGTGCAGGCTGCAGATGCGGAATCCATCACCCCTCGAGTCCCCCAAGACTTCATGGGCTCCACTTTCAAGCTCTGTCGGCTGAAATCCGCAATACCTGACCCATTCTCTTATTTGATCTATATTCCTCGGGAATACATGCATTGTAGTGCCTTCAGATTTGTTATGGGTCTTAGAAAGGCAACCGAAAACCGTGCAGGCATTGTTCGAAATTATGCACAACATTATTCGAAATTTACTTTGCATAAAAGCGTAAGAAAGAAGGAATTATACCATACATTTTTTCTATGCAAGCTATGTTTTGGTCACCGAAGCAAAACCGGTGTAGCGTGGCCAACTGTATTATAGGATAACTTTCATAAACAATTCATTGATGCGACAAAAATCATAACATGTTACTTGTCCCTTGAATGTACTATCGTGCATCAAAAGGACACCTGCTTTTAGACCTGCCCTTACCTTGACCAACAAACAGATGCAGCAAGTAGGGTAGTTAGTAGCAGGAGACCAGGGAGATGTTCACAGGTAGCACGTTCACGAGTTGACTTGCAGTGCTCAAAGATGTTCTCATGATTAATATCAAGTGGTTTATAAAGAATTAGAAAAGATGGTGTGTATGTGAATGAATGACGTGTATATGGCGTGTCTTATGTGGATAGCAGGGGCGTGGCCTGCTTCAAGGGGAGCCTGCCTGGAGACACAGGGTCTGGGGAGGGCATTTGAACAATGACCCCTACACGTAAAATACCTTTGACGTGTACGTGGTGTTTGGCACCTTGGCCGTTCCCACCCTGCCAGCCCCCTTGGGAGGGCACGGCCACAGGTATGAAATGCCATTGGTAGTGGAGGGGGGATGCATGGGCAAGAGGTGTGCAGACAAGGGCCGGAACACTGCTGAAGGGAGACACTTGATTCACTGAAAAACTGAAATAACCATTGATAAAAGTTCTGCGGCGTTTTATTTTGTTCCAGATTTAGATGGCACAAATGTACTACACATTAAAAACTTCTGGTTGCAGCAAAGGGTGGGAAAATCCCCTGTACTGACCGCTGTCACTGGGGAAAGTTTCTCTAATGGCACCAACGACACAGGCGGGTATTACTCGAACGCGGCATCCAAGCCTCCCATGAAGCCACAATGTAAACTAACGATAAGCCACCAGCCTGTACCACCTGTGGAAGAGCAAGATACAAACTGTTTTTAAATTAACAAGATAAGTATTAAACCTTACTTGCCAAGGACAAATCTTGTATCCAATGGCATTGTTGCCAGTACAAATGTTAACTAGACACTGTACAATATTGAACGACTATGCATTCCATTACATTTGGGACACAAAGAAATATTGCTTCACCGATGTACATGAAATTAACATAAGGAGACCACTATGATTTCCCCAAATTGCGAGTCATATATAGAATTGCAAGACTACATTCGTTTGGTATTGATAGATCAAAGTTACGACAATATAGGAGACAACCATGAAATGGTAGTTGCCTACGTGACATCACAACTAGAGTACACTTACTCGTTACTTGGATTGCGAGGGTGAACTGTTGCTGGAAGTTTTTGCATAACCACCATCATAATCCTCAACACGGTCCGTGTGAGGCAGGTTGCCCTAAAGTCTGGCAGCTCGGTAATGCATTGCAGCCGTGTCTCGCCTTCCGATATGTAGGACAAGCATCCAGAGTTTTTTCGGCAGCAGCAGTTCTCCTCGGTTGCCATTAGCGTGCACCGATTGAAGGTACACCAGGTGGAAACGGTGTCCATGCGACTAGGCTCTGGCTCTTCATGTTGAATCGACCTCCCAACTGTCGTCCGAAGCCCCTTTTTTTGCGCATCTTTCTCTTTCGAGTAATTCCACCTCAGAATACTCCGGCTCGTACTGGTAGGGCTGTATTGTTGCCATTATGGGGCAAAACAAATAAATATATAGTAATGATACTAGTATCTGTTCACACGGGCTACGAGCAACGAAGGTAGCTGACCAGATCACAGAAACAAGGCACAGAATACTCCAAAAAAACAAACAAACAGCGAAACGATTTGAAAAGCAAATCTGATATTGTCTGATGAGAAGCGGTCTGTTTACACCGAGGTAAGAGGCGTCCTGCCATTCCCATTGAGACACGTCATTAGCTTAAGCGCAGAGAATGTTGACACGAGACGTGCATTGGCATTGTGAAATGGGCGGTATGCGTCTAATGAGCTCAGCCTCAGGGCGTGGGATACGATTTAGTGCTGCAACAGCAGTCCTGCTTGAGCGATGCAGCAACGGATAACATTATCACAAGATGGCCGCGCCCCGTTGCCTGATTTCACATGCGTACAAAAGAGGAAAACTACGTTAAGGGGAATAGGAAATGTTTGTACGATCGATCAACGTATGCTTAAAAACACATCCCCGAACCCTTGGGACAATAATATTTCTGAGCGCACTATTCCTTTAAGTGTTGCTCTGTGTGTACTCATTGTAGCCCTAAGCCACTCTCCACCTTTTCCTAAGACTATGCCTTCTGAGAAACCCGAGGGCATCCTCACATCTACTCCTCTTAGGTCCTCTTCTCAGGTAGCCAAAGAAAGGCCATCGCTTTTGGATCATGACCCTGCGGGTGGAGAAGCGAGTGAGGATCACCTGGGTAGACGTTTCTAGGGGACGAGATGTTCTCAGGTGATACGGTCTTCAGCATTTCCCCTTTAAGAAGAACCCTCTATCCCAGAGGCTGTTATGGGATATTGCTATCCCTATCCCAATGACCAACACTACGGCCAGAGATATTATCCAACCAGAAAGAGGGTGAGGAAGCGAGGAGTTAAGGGTGAGGTAGGCGAGACAGGGTATCCCTCTTTCCCTATTGACGACCAACCTAACCCTCCTCCGACCTTTACGGGCTAGTGCATTTTCCCCACATTTGACCTCTGACAGTACTAGGACGAGGAAGAAAAAACAATGAAAACTAAATCTTAATTTCACCACTCTAGTACTGGGATGAGGAAGATGCCTGCAGAGTACTGTGAGGGTCAGGCATATCCGTTTAATCATAGTCAGGAAATCCCAATTGAGGATCCACACATACGTTTCAAGTGGTTGCAGCTGTATAAAGAGAGCTAGAGAAAAGCATAAGAAGGAACAGGGAGACCTGTGGAGAAGAGACCAGCAGGGGACCCTTTTATTGACGAGGCAGCCATGGTGGGACCTGAAGAGGAGCTAGGACTCCGGCCAAAAGCCCAGAGAAGCTATAAAGCCCAAGGTGTGTTGAGCCTTTGGGTTATCACAGATGTGGGAGCCTCCATGTCCGGGAAGGAGCAGCTATAGCTGCGAGCTAGCAGGAGAAATGAGGATGCTGCCCATGTCCATGCAGAGGCAGCAGAGCTACCAGCGTGCGCAAAACAGCACCCAGAGTGCAAGTGGGGTTCGCAGAAGCTGGCCCGCTGACCTACAGAACAGAAAGAAGCAGCAGGATCCGCCAACAAGGAATGCAGAGGACCGGCGAGTACTTGGGAAAGCTACTCGATGGCCGGGTGCGCTGCTAGCGAGCTGCGAATAGGTATTGAATACCGAACTAAATGGAAACTTGAAATTAAGCATATCTGATGCATATTGAATACCAAACTGAAGGGAAACGTGAACTTAAGCATATTGAATACGGAATTGAATAAAACCTTACGGGCAAAGCAAATAGCAGTTGATAGCCAAAGGGAAAGTGCCCATGTGAAAGATACCTATGGAAAAGAGAACAAGTGTGGAAGTGTGCCATAGAAAGGTGGGACATGAACTAGACTACCACACATTTAACTTTATGAGTGAATGCAGTGCAGCAAGGCCAAAGACTGGCAAGAGGTCTGTGACAAGTTATGGAAGAACCAGAAGATGCCAGGGGAGTGTAATAACTGCATATAAATCCAAGAGGCCAACAATTAAAAGCTAAGCAACAGCACCCAGAGTGCAAGTGGGGTTCGCAGAAGCTGGCCCGCTGACCTACAGAACAGAAAGAAGCAGCAGGATCCGCCAACAAGGAATGCAGAGGACCGGCGAGTACTTGGGAAAGCTACTCGATGGCCGGGTGCGCTGCTAGCGAGCTGCGAATAGGTATTGAATACCGAACTAAATGGAAACTTGAAATTAAGCATATCTGATGCATATTGAATACCAAACTGAAGGGAAACGTGAACTTAAGCATATTGAATACGGAATTGAATAAAACCTTACGGGCAAAGCAAATAGCAGTTGATAGCCAAAGGGAAAGTGCCCATGTGAAAGATACCTATGGAAAAGAGAACAAGTGTGGAAGTGTGCCATAGAAAGGTGGGACATGAACTAGACTACCACACATTTAACTTTATGAGTGAATGCAGTGCAGCAAGGCCAAAGACTGGCAAGAGGTCTGTGACAAGTTATGGAAGAACCAGAAGATGCCAGGGGAGTGTAATAACTGCATATAAATCCAAGAGGCCAACAATTAAAAGCTAAGTCAATGTGAATCTGTACACAGGGGCAAGTACAGAAGAACCTGTGTGGGCAACCTGTGGGGGGTGGACCATGTGGTCCGAAAACTGTGCTTAGACCAGTGAGCCCTGAATTGTGAAAACCTAAGACATTGTGAAACAAACCAAGGAAAACCACTGCCAGTAAGCTGGTGACGCAATCCAGAAGGAGGGTCAGGTTGACCTTGAGTTGTATTCAACTTTTTGAAAGGACTGTAACAAGTACGTCTTAGGTACTTAACTGTAACTATATTTCTCCAGCATTGGTATCTTTCACAGATTCACATGCTTGAATATTCCCCGTCATCAGACTGGGTATCCTCAGTGATAAAAAATGAATTAAAGATTTTTCAATATACATCCCGTCTCCCCTAGAGAATGCATGTGGATACTCCATTGTGGCTTATGAGCCACTCCATTGTGTAGTCCCTCCACCTCACTTTGGTCCTTTATGGCCCCAACCAGTGAGGTGACAGGGCTTAAACTCTGCCGCAGGCAGCCATCTTCAGATTTTCCGTAGGAACTACAGTAGGACGGTTGCTGAGCATAGGAGCAGCCTCTCAGGGGAGGAGGGTGGGCGCATGTGAATCTATGAAAGATACCAATGCTGGAGAAATACAGTTACAGGTAAGTAACTAAGACTTCTCCAGCATTGGATCTTTCACAGATTCAGATGCTTGAATAGAATACCAAGCAGTTAAAGCACGCCATCATAATATACATATAAGCAAATATGCAGAAAATAATATTTCTGACACACCTTTACCATGCGGCAAGACAAAGGTTACATTCTCCGGGAAAGGGGGGAAAATAGGCTGGTCCTACCTTATGCAAAGAGGTGGCGGAGCACTGCCTGTCCAACTGCAGATTCTTTGTTGGCATCTGTGAGAACATATCTCTGAGGCCAGAAAATTAGCCCACTGGCTCCCAATAAAGGAAAGGATCGTCTTCAAAGCCCTGACACTGACCCACAAGTGCATGTACCTAACTGCTCCTGCCTACCTCTCACAAAGGATCCACCCTGTCTGCACTACAAGGCCAATCAGATCACTGTATACCAACATGCTCTCTGTGCCATTAGTAAAAAGAGTCAGAGCGGCGGATCCAGCTTCCCTCATCTCGCACCCACTCACTGGAATGCCCTACCTCCCACTATCCGAGGTGAGGCCTCCCTCACCACGTTCCGCAAAGCCTTGAAAACCATCCTCTTCACATAAGGCCCTACACATCAGCATGAATACTTATCATATGACCCGTTGCACAAGTTGTAATATAATGACTATGTGCAATATCTGTAACAGTATGATGTTTTGTAGTATTCACAATGTGTCAACGACCGTTACCATGCCTGTACCTGTGTAACTAAGTTCTTGCGAGTAACAGCGCTTCAATGCCCCTGGGCTGCTTGCACGCTATATAAATAAATAAATCTTCTGCTAGGCGGTAGTGCTTAGCGAACATGTGCAGAATGCTCCAGGTAGCGGCTCTGCAGATGTCCTTCAAGGGAACCCCTGCGTGAAACGGTACTGATGCCGCTCTTCCTCTGGTGGAGTGTGCTGACGGTGGTTTGGAAAAGGGGGGGGGGTCGCCCTTCAATGACAATGGGTAATACATAACGAGACCCATTTTGCAAGACTTTGTTTGGAGATGTGTTGTCCTTTCGTGCGGCCCCCAAAGGCAATGAACAGTGTTAGATAAGCAGAACTCCTCAGTTCTCTGCAAGTAGAATTTCAAAACCCTAGTCACATCTAGGGAATGTAAAGCCCTTTCCACCTCCGAGGTATGGTTCCGGAAGAAAGATGGTAGAACAATGCGCTCTGTGAGTGTCATTTCTGATAAGACCCAAGGCAGAAATTTTGGGTGTCTCCTCAAAATGACCCAGCCATGCTGAAACAAAGTAAAAGGAGGTTCTGAAGATAAGGCTTGTAATTCACTGATCCTCCTGGCTGAAGTCTTGGCTATCTTTTCCAAGATAAGAGTTTTATTTCACATCTGTGAATGGGTTCGAAAGGGGGTTCTATGAGAGCCGTTAGCACAGTATTCAGGCTCCAGAAAAGAACTGATGCAGGCGTAGGAGGATAAGTACGCATCAACCCTTTTAGGAAGCTCTTGATGGCCGGAAGAGAGTAATGACTGCGCATCTGGAGTCGTTGTTTATGCGGATATGGCCCACAGGTGAACTTTGATGGAAGATAGGGAGAGACCTGCCTTAGCCAAATGTAATAAGTAAGGTAGTATCTGTTCTACCGAAGCTGTAAGTGAGTTAATCGTCGATGTTCCACACCACTTAGAAAAGCGGGTCAATTTCTGCACGTAGGTGATCCTTGTTGAGGGGGCTCTAGAGGCCCTGATTATGTCCCAGCAGTCCGCCGGAAGGTTCAAGTTCATGAGTTTGCGCTGCTCAGGAACCAGGCTTTGAGGGAGAGGCTCGCTGGGTCGTGGTGGAGGACTTTGTGGTTCTGCTGAGTTAAGAGGTATTGATGAACTTAGAGGTGAATTGGAGGCCACTGGGATAGATTTTGCAGAGTCGGGTACCAGATTTGTCGCGCCCAGTCCGGCGCTATTCGGATCATGGAGCAATCCTGTTCCTTCATTCTGCGCAGAACTCTGGCTAGGAGTGGAATGGGGGAAAGGCATAAAGGAACTTCCCTGTCCAGTCCACCGAGAATGCATCTCCTGCTGATTGATGTTCCGGGTACCTCGAGGCGAATGCTCAACATTTCCTGTTGATCCTGGTGGCAAAAAGGTCGATCTGTGTCTGAAAATCCGCTGAACTTCCTTTTCGTCTAGCTCCCATTCGTGGTATGACACGTACTCCCTGCTCAGTTTGTCCGCTAAAACATTGTCCACTCCCGGAAGATTTTCCGCCCTGATCTCGACTTTGTGGTGCAAGGCCCATGACCATAGTAGTTGAGATTCCTGAGATAAGATCTGACTTCGTGCCTCCTTGCTTGTTTGTGTAGTGCATGGAGGTTGTATTGTCTGTCTGGATGGTTAAGACTTGACCCGCCACTACTGGAAGGAAAGCTTTTAGAGCCCATTGTATCACCCTGAGCTCTAGGACATTGATGTGGAGCTGTGATTCTTGGTCTGACCAAGCCCCTTTTGTCTGAAGGTCTGCCAAGTGTGCTCCCCATCCCGAAAGGGACGCGTCTGTCCTTAAGAGAAAAGTGGATGTTGGTGCTTGGAATGTTATCCCTTGGAGCAGGTTCCGTGGAGTGTTCCACCATCGAAGTGCCTTGTGCAGAGCCGTCGGTATATGGACCAAATCTTCCCATGAACCCTTGGCTTGTTTCCATTGGTGGTCCAAGGCCTCCTCGATTGGTCTCATATACATGAGGACATTATGCCCAGGAGGGATTTGAGAGAGCGTACCGTGTTCGTTTCTTTTTCCAGGAACAATGATGTCGAGCGGAGGATGGCTGTTACTCTGTCCACCGATGGTCTTACCCAGGGAATGGTGTTGTCGAAATCGGCTCCCAGAAAAAGAAACATCTTGCTGGGTACTAGGCAGGATTTCATGTTTATCGAAAAACCTAACCCTTTCAGGAGTTTTATCATTTCTGACACTGCCAACTGAGCTCGACTGAGGGAGCTTGCGCTCATCAACCAGTCGTCCAAATATGGAAGGACCTCTGTTCTAAACCTTCTGGGGGTTCGCTGCTACGGGCGCCAGACACTTGGTGAATACCCTCTGTGCTGATTTTAGCCCGAACTGGAGTACCCAGAATTGGAAATGTCGGTCTCCTATAGCG
Organism: Ambystoma mexicanum; assembly: GCF_040938575.1. NCBI lineage: Eukaryota > Metazoa > Chordata > Amphibia > Caudata > Ambystomatidae > Ambystoma > Ambystoma mexicanum. The sequence continues at coordinate 1,169,256,012 of NC_090923.1, forward strand.
AACCTGAGGAACTGTCTGTGGGCAGGGTGAATTGGAATGTGGAAGTATGCGTCTTCTAAGTCCAGAGTGGCTACAAAGTTGTTTCTGTTCAGCCACGGTAATATGCCCTGCAGAGATATCATTTTGAATTTGATGCGTTTGGTGTATTTGAGTGCCCTTGGATCCAATTTGGGCCTCCATTGACCATATTTCTTTTTGAATCGAAAGATGCGGGAGTAGAAACCTTTTCCCTTCTGGGAATATGGAACTGGCTCTCTAGCTGCTTTATGCAGTAACTTTTGAACTTCTGCCATGTCGTTCCGCAGCATGTGAACTTTGCGAGGGGTGGGGGCAAGGGATGGAGGATGGTCTAGGAATTCTATGGCGTGTCCCCTGCGGACCACCTGTAATACCCACTTGCCCGATGTTATCGAATTCCAGCGTTGAAACAATTGGCTTACCCTTCCCCCCACAGGTGTTTGGCATAAAGGGGGAAGAATTGAATTGTTAGTGCTGTTTGTTCTGGGCCTTTCCTTGGGAAGAGCTGCGCCTTCCTGTCTGGGAATACCTGTTGGCAGATTGATAGCTGTTGCTTTGGAATGTGTTACCTTGTGACTTGACCATAGGAGGAACGTGTATAGCCTGTCTTTTGATGTTGCACCTCGAAAGGACCTGCAGTCTTTATATTTATCCTTCAAGGAACTGATGGCTCGAGCTGCATCTGTGTCTGTTTTAATGCCTTTAAAGGTGGTCATCTATCTTTTTGCCAAATAAGTCTTGCCCTTTGAAGGGCATGTCCAAAATGTGCGCCTGCACCTCAGGTCTGAAAATCGTGGCCTTCATTCATGCCTGTTTCCTTAACACTGTGCCGTGGGCCATTTGTCTAAAACCTGATTCAGACACATCGACAGCCACGGCGATCATGTGGTCTGAAGTGGCTTCTCCGTCCGCAATGATGGACCTGGCTTCCTCCTGTAAATCTGCTGGTAGATGTTTGGTCAGCTTGCACATGCGAAGCTAAAGCTCGCAGTCAAACCTGGCTGTCATAGCTAATGTGTTGCCCGCTCTGATAGTGAGAGATGCTGAGGAAGGCACCTTTCTACCCATGGCTTCCAGCTTACGACCTTCCTTGTCTGGCGGTGCTGAGAGTGGTGATGATGGGTTGGCTAATTTCTTTGTAGCCGCTACTGTGATGACCGAGTCTGGCTTCGTATGACCCCTTAAAGCGGCGCTGAGTCAGATGCCTTGTACTTCTTTTCAGGTCTCGAAACTAAAGCAGGTGTGGATAAAGGTGTGGCCAGTATCTTCGACCTAGACTCCCATATGGTGTCGAGAAGAGGAATGGCGGTAACCGTTCTTCTGCATTTGTCCCTGTGCTCTTAGAGCACCGACTTCTTTTCTTCCGAAGAAACTTGTATTTTGAAAAGTCTGCAGCTTTACCAATTATAGTTTGAAACAATACCAAATCGTCTGGAGGTGACGCATCACCTGTCGAGTCCTCCTTCCTGGGTTTCTCGACAATATAATCCTGCGTAATCTCTCCTTCCTCCGGATCCGAAAAGAAAAGTCCCAAACGGGTCCTCTTGCCAATTAGATACTGACAGATGAAGGTACCGTAGTTGGGTCTCGAACTGGTGAGGGGACTGTTGTCGAAGAACTGAGTGTTCTGCTCCTGGATCTGCGTGGAGGCTCAGGTGACTGTGCTCTTTTCTGCGGTCTACTCCTGGAAGGGGAGTGTCTGGGTGTGCTATGCCGAGGTGAAGCATCTCTCAGGGGGGTTTCCTTAGGTGCAGAAGACCTATTCTGTAGCTCTTGGCACCTGTTAAACTCTGACGATTCTTTGCATCGATGCCATGAGCACCGGGTCATAAGGATCAGCCATGTCCTCTGAATCCGGTTGCCAAGGAGGGCTGTTTTCCTTAGGCATGAGGAAAGGTTGCTCACCAGGCATTTCTGTGTCCGAGAACTCCTGAAGAATGACATTAGGAAGTTCCGCCATCTGTTTCAAAGGGGACAGTTGTGCTCCAACTGGCTCAGGTGTGAATGGAATTGGAGACGCTGGTCTCAAAGACTTGTAAAGACTGCTCACATTGGATGGTTTATCCGTGATGTCAGCGAATGGTGTTGTGGGTTCTATTTCTTCAGAAGACACCAAATTGTTTGGAATAGTCGACGGTACTTTCGTCAATGGTGGTTTTACTGACAATGGCCTTCGTCGACGATGGTTTCATCAACAAAGACTTTAAAGATGGTTGATCCGTCGATGAGTTTCGTGGATGAGAACTTCGACGACGAGTGATGTGCTTCCTTCAAAGACGACTGCTTCGTGGCCACTTCAATGAGGATTTTGTCATGGACGATGAGGTTTGGAGTGTCGACAGTGGCTTGGTCGACGGTGCGTCCCTGACTTTGCTGCTGCTCGTGGACGGCTCTCCCCATACGCACCCCCACCCTGGTTTTTTGAAAATGCCCCCTTACCTTTGGGGGTGATTTTTTTCTTCAGGATGACATGTTTTGTGGAGTCCTGGGTCCAAGGGAGGCATAGAAGAAGTGGCTTCCAACTTTATTTTAGCCTTATGAGAGGCAGAGGAACTCCTTTCCACTGAAGAGGCCCTTCCCTTAGAAGTTTGCTTCTCAGATGGTTTGGTAGACGATACGGGAGCTGTTTTGGTAGACTCCTCGTCAGAGGACAGACCCTTGGCGTCTAGATGTAACAGAAGTCTCCTGTGTCTGTCCTGCAGGGATTTGGTGGAGAAAGTCCTGCAAATGTCACATTTGTTGATATCATGTGGATATAAGCAGTAAATACAGTGGTCATGTGGATCCATCATGTAGACCAGTTTCTTTCTGCACCTCGTGCAGTCCCTGAACAGGGAAGGCTTCTTGGCAGGCTGAAACTCAGCCATGCTAAGGAGAACTTTCACTCGACGAAAAAGTACCAACAAAAACGTTTCTCAGAGTCCAAAGACTCAGAATAGCAAGCCCCTAAGGAGGGGAAAACGGCAGAATATATTTGGAAACATATACTACACACAAAAGGTGAAAAGAATTTCGAAAGCTCAGAGCTGGAAGATTCCTTCTGTCTGATAGACTGTGGTGAAAAATCTGAAGATGGCTGCCTGGGGCGGAGTTTAAGCCCTGCCACCTCATAAAGGACCAAAGTGAGGTGGAGGGACTACACAATGGAGTGGCTCATAAGCCACAATGGAGTATCTTACATGCATTCTCTAGGGGAGAAAACATTTTATAATTAATTTTATCACCAAGGATTCCCAGTCTGACGACAGGGAATATTCAAGCATCTGAATCTATGAAAGATCCAATGCTGGAGAAAAGTGGTTTAGTGAAAGACTTGGGGAAGGGAACCCGGAGACTTGAGGAACAGCAAGTGTTGTCTTGAGAACAAAGACAAGACCGTTTTCTTTTGAACTGTGTTGCTTGGAATTCAGGAAACGGAACCCAGACAACTGTGTGGAACTGTATTACCTTGAACGTGAGCATGGTGATTTTGGGACTTTTGGGGAGCATTCTTGAACTTGGGGGAAGAGGAGCTGAAAAGGAAGCCAAGAGCTGGAAGATGATAACTTTGTGTTAGTCACCATTTCTTTCATTATTGACATCCCTACACATTGTTCAGCTTTAGTTGTGAGGGCAAGAGTATGTTTTGGGTTTTGGACACAGACTGACTTAAGTTGAACTCAAACTCTCCTTTGTTTCATTCAGGTAGGGAAATCCCACCTTAGCACAGGCCAAGCCAAGTTAAGCCTTCTACCATCCTGGCATTTGATTTAATAAACCAATAAAAAGAAAAAGAAAGCATTTTATTCCGAATTGTGAATAGGATGTCTGTCTTGCTTCATGATGCCTTCACTGCTCACTCTCCTACCTTGATTGGGTTTTGGCTAACCGCTGTGTTTTTTCGGTTTACCATAAATAAAAATCTTCCGATAAGATGGATTTCTAAAATCCACCCTAATAGGATTCAACAGACAAGTACTTCCCAGCCAAGGTTCACATAATGGGCCTCATTAGAAGTTTGTTGGTCCGGAAACAATGGTGCCGGTAAGCTTGCCTGTACCGTTGTTTCTGGATCGACGAACTATGAGTTCTGCAAGCAGGAGCCTTTCTGCCCACCAGGTCTGACCTGGCGGGTGGATTAGCACCCACTCGCAGAATCTCAACGGATGCACCTGCACCATTTACAAATGGTGCATCCGTCCTCCCCATTGAGTGCAATGGGACTCAAATGGGAATGGGGAGGAATATTTTCCCGCGCCCTGGAATGGGCAATTACCGGGTCCGCCGGGGATCTAATGCCCCGGTAATTGCCCATTCCCGGGAGCCAGAAAATGCATGACTTCGGCAGCAGCCGTGCCAGTATTTATAATGAGGCCAATTGTAAAGAAGAGGAAGTGGGAGGAAGGGATACGTTTGAAGGTAGGGACTTTCTGGCATGGGGCGTCAATTTCACTCTATGGGCAAACTGATCTCTTCACAAAGAAGCACTAGGTACTGGTCTAGGTTTGGTGTCAATAAGTATGGGAACGGAGGATGTTGAGAAAACAGACTATCACATTCTGAGGAGCCAACATTTTGAAAGTGGTGATGTGAGTCACAGATTTTTCTGATGAGTCAGGCAATTTGGCTGTTTTGGAGCATTGCCCTTTTTTTTTTTTAACATGTATTCTTAAAACCTTTTTGAGGGATCCTCAGCAATGCCAATTGTTCTGTCTTCTGGCAAATCTCCAACCACTTAGCCCTTGAGGGATTCTCAGAGTAGCCAGTGGTGGTCTTAGCCTCTTTTGGGCGATCCTCGGATTTTACTCTGTACTTTTAGCCCCAAATTGAGGATACTTCCCAGTAATTGTTTTCGCCCTTATTTGCGGAATTTCAGGGATGTCTGCATTACTTTTAGCCCATGAAAGGGGAACCTCGGAGGCATCTCCAGTGCTGTCCCCTTAAGGAATATCTCGGGGCAAGCCTTGATAGTGCTAGGATCAATGCAACCCCTCCCTGATCCAGATCCCCCTGGGCAGAGGTCACATGGTGAATGTTTTTAGTAGTGAAAGTTTTAGTATGTTACTTACCTGTATTTTTTCATTAATAGGCGTTTGCTGAAGGACTAAATAAATAACTATTTTTATGCATGCTGTCTAACTTTGATTATAAAAAGTGCTTGATGTGTGCTTAACTGAAACCTTCACACTCTCCTAAGTATCAAGACTTGCTGTTCAGTCATACTACCCAGATAGAGTGTGGCAAGACGTTGTGTTTGCTTCGGTTCATCAGAATAGGGTGGTCTCTCAGACTCAGTCCACAGGGCAGATTGTGAAAATCCATCTTGACAAAGCCCATTAAACTCTTGATGTACAGAAACTCCCTAAAAGAGACAACATTTACTATCTGTAAAATGACATTGCACCTTAGTTATAAAAACTCCAGGACCTCAAAAGGCAAGGCACAAAGTTACTTAGCTGTAGCTCTTGTTCTCCAGCATGGCTCTTGCATGGATTCACGTGCTCATGAATACTCCCGGTCGTCACGCTGGAAATCCTCACTAAAAAGAAAGCCATTTAACTTTAAACTTAAACTGCTTGTCTAATCAATAGCCCATCAGTCTCTTTTGGGTCATAATGCCCCCAGTCAATAACACGCGTCCTAAACTCAACCGCTGGTGGACATCTTAAGATTTGGTAGTGCACGTAATGTGGCAGTATGAACCAAGAAGAGCAAGAGAGGGGAAGGAGGGCAGATTCTCAAGTGAATCCATGCATGACCATGAGGAGAACATGAGTTACAGGTAAGTAACTTGTGCCTTCTCCAGCGTGGGCCTTGCATGGATTCCCATGCTCATGAATACGATTACAAAGCAGTACATATACACAACCACGGATGGTGGCAAGGCTCACAGAAGCAATGCATTTATCCCTGGAACAGACTTACCTCAAACAAAGAGGTTGTGCAGCACCGCTTGGCTGACCCAGGCCTCCTCCCTGGAATCCCACAGAATTTCGTGAAGGTTTGGGTAGACCTCCACGTACAGCACTGCAGATGTCGAGCAGGGGAACAGGAGAGAAACAGTCATTGCTGCGATGTGTCTGGTTGAGTAGGCTCTCCGCCGGCCTAGAACCGGTCTGTTGGGCAGAAAATGGCAATGCCTGATAGAGCCGGAGATGCGCCTAGTGATGGAAACCTTAGACAGGGCCTTCCCATGCCCCATAGGTCCAAAATTGATGAACAGAAAATTTTTTCGAAAGTCTTTTGTGCGTGCCACATTGAACTTCAGGGCACAAGCGACATCCAGTGAATGCAATGCACCTTCAGCAGGCGAAGAAAGGTTTGCAAAGAAAACTAGTAGAACCAAAGGCTTGTTGAGATGACAGCTACTCCTCATTGATGAGGCCCAAAAGGCTGAAACATGTCTGGGGATGCTTGTGGTCTCGTGCAGAAGGGATGTGACCTAGCAGTTCGGGCTGGACTGCCCCTTTTGGGGTGGGACTAAGCCTGATTTGCATATGGTCTTTCCCCTTCTGTAATGGCTTGGAAGGCGAAGAACGATGGTCTGGAGGGTAGCACAGAGCAATGCCAGTGGTTAAGATTCATTCTAAACCTTCCAGCCATCACCTCTTTGTTTTTGCTTTGTTGAGATGACAGTCTGACAGAACCTTCGGCATGAAGGATGAGTTCGCAGAACCACTTAAATGGTATGGAAGGACAAATACAGATGCATACAGGAGAGGCCCTGTATCTCCCAGACCGGCCTGACCAAGGTGACTGCCACCATAAAAGCTGTCTTCCACAACAAACTTCAAAGGGGCACGATGCATTGGTTCAAACGGAGGCCCCATGAGCTTCAACAGTACCACGTTCAGCTCCCAAGCCGGGCGGGAGCTTTCACCAGTGGGAATGTCCTGAAGAGCCCTTGACCTCCTTAAACAGCCTGTACGACCACAGTGAGAGCTTGCAAGGAGCGAGTGTGTACCGGAATACGGCAGACAGGTGGACCTTGATAGCCGCATGGGCCAGACCAGCCTTGGCCAGTGAGAGCAGGTACGGGAGGAGCTGCTGCGCAGTAACGCGCAGCGGCACAATCTTGGAGACCAGTTCCACACTGTGAAGCACTTTGATTTGTGCCTGTAGCAAGCAAGCGTAGAGGGAGCCATGGCCTTGGTCAGTATCTTCTTGCATTCCAAAGGCAGTGAGTAGTATCCACATTCTAAGACTGCAGGAGCCAGGCTGTAAGGCTCGGCAATGCCGGTTCGTGGTGCAGGATTGATTCTCTTTCTCAAGAGGTGGTAAGGAAGTGGAGGCAGTTGGATGCCCTGAACCACCGACAAATGGAGAAGGTCCGAGTACCAGATCTGCCTCAGCCCCACCAGTGCAATGAGGATCATTTTACAGTGGCAACGTCCGAGAGTGCTGATTCCACATAGCAATAGTGGAATTCGAGGAAAGGCGTACAGGAAGAGACCCTCCCAGGGGAACGATAGGCATCCCCTAGACGACTCAGCAGAGGATATCTGCTGGCAAACCTCTGACACTTGGGAGTTGGCAGCTGTCGCAAAGAGGTCGATCTGAGGAAGACCCCACTCGCTAAAGAGGCGAGACATTTGTGTGTGTTGAAACTCCCGTTCGCGGCAGAACCGCAGCTCCCTGCTGAGAGAGTCCACAATGGTGTTCTTAACGCCTACCAGGTGAAATGGGATGAGAACCATGCGTTGAGGAATGGCTAAGTGCCATAGAGACTGGGATTCCAGGAAGAGAGCGAATGAGCGCTCCCCGCCCGGTTCCCTAGTGTAAAACAGGGTGGTGGTGTCCGCCAAGACATGCACCACTTTCCCTTGAAGCAGAGCATGTAAAAGCCTTTAAGGCCCAGAAGACTGCCTCAGGTTTCAGGACGTTTATGTGCAACTCCTTTTCCTCTGGGAGCCAGAGGCCTCTGGCGTGAGAATGCCATGTGTGGGGCCCCCTAAACCCCCAGAGAGGCGTCGGTCGAGACTGTAGCCAGGTACGGAGGATCTGAAAGGGGGCTCCCTGAGTGAGGTGCAACAAACTGAACACCATTGCAGGACTTTACGTATTGCCTGATTAAGGGCAATCTTGTCTGTTCATTTGCCAGTGACTTGCTGCCTCCTGACATCCAGAAATTCCTGGAGGGGTCTCATTTGAAGGCTGCACAAGGGGACCAGATGGATGCAGGAGGCCATCATCCCCAGCAGGTAATTGATTGCAACAGACGCTGTCGACAGCCGTTGGACTTTTCCCCAAGATGACCTTCACCTTCTCCTCTGAGGGATTTGCCAGACACGGGACTGTGTGGAGTCTGGCCCACAGGAACGGCGCATTCTGAGATGGCACTATGCAGGACTTCAGAGAGTTGATCAAAAATACTAGCGAGGAAAGAATTTGTATGGTCTCCGCTGTGCGCTGTGTTGCCAGCGTATGGGAGCGGGACAGGATGAGCCAATCATCCAGGTAAAGGTAGACATGGATACCCTTGCGGCACAGATGTGCTGCCACTGGGGCCAAGCATTTGGTGAACACCCTTGGAGCCGATTTCAGGTTGAAAGGAAGAGCCATGAATTGGTAATGTCACCCTTGGACAACAAAACTCAAGAACGTCCGGTGTTTGCGATGAAAGGGGAGGTGGACGTATGCATCCTCCAAATCGTGTCTCGCCAGAAAATCCCCTTTCTTCAGATGGTCAAGCGCGTGTTGCAACATGAACATGCTGAACTTTAAGAATTTGAGGAACTTGTTGTGGCGTTGCAAGCCTAACATTGGTTGCAACTCTACTGACTTTGTCCTTACCAGAAAGTATCTGCAGTACACACCGGAGCCCCGGGGGTGCTGAGGGGCTGGTCCCATAGCCCCTTTGCATAGCATGGCTTGAACATCCTGTCGGAGCGGGGCCATGTGAAGTTCCCGTAGTGCGAAAGAAGGAGTGCAGAGGCACTTGTCTTGAAATTCTAAAGCGTGTCCCTGATGAAAAAAACCTCTGGGAACCCATTTGTCTGTGGAGATCTTTTGCCACCGAACGATTAAGTTTGATAGTCCGGCTCCCACTGGGGTGTAGACGTGGTAGCGCGAGTCCTGTGCCCGTTCAGGCCTGTTTCGGCATCTGCGCCTTGAATGGGAGCGACAACAACACTGGCGGCACATAGAAGCCTCCTAGATAGTGGATCGGGAAGGCCGACGATAGGGGGTGGTGTAACCCTTGGATGATCTGGAGACTCTCCCCTTCAGTTAACGAAAAGTCTTCTCTGATGCAGGGTTCCCAGAGAGAGTGCCGTCTGTTTCAGTCTTGATGTCTTTAAGAGGGTCATCGACTGCTTTGCCAAACAGGTTATCCACATCGAACGGCATGTTGATTACTTCAGTTTGCACATCTGCACACATATTGGTGGCTTTTAGTCAACCCGGACGTCGGAGAGCCACACCATTACCCATCTGTTGGAAGCCAGAGTCCACTATGTCAAGAGCAACTATGATGGGGTGGTTGGACGCTACTTCACCTTTCTGGAATAGGGAAAAGGCTTGGAGGAAGTCAAGGATGGGCCCCATCTTGTACCACAGCTCCCATTTGTACCTTGACAAGATGGTGAGGGCTGCCTCGATGGTGGAAGCAGCTGTGGTGAAGATGTGCTTCCCTGCAGCATCGAGCTTCTTGGTCCGGAGTGTAAGTGAGGCATGGTAACACAAGTATGACACGGTCACGTACACTGTCCGTGTAAAAGTGTCTGTGGGGAAAGTGGGGTTTTGGAGGGAGGTGGTTGAGATGATATCCTACCCGGTAGGCTGGGGTCACTGTTGAGGAGTGAGGGGGGGGGGGGGGGTGGGGGTGGGGGGGTGGGGGGGGAGGTTGGGTACTGCATCTCGCCAGCAGGTGTCCCAACCCCACTCCCCAATGACTCCTCACCCAGGTGATCCTCCCGCACTGGTCCACGCACAGGGTCTGGATCCAAAGGTGATGGCCGTGCCTTGGCCACCTGAGAGATCTCTGGGGACTAGTAGGTGAGACACCCTTTGGTTTCTCACAGGAGGCACCATGGAGAGGGGTTGGAGGACCGCTTCCTGGTGGCAACCGATACCACCGAGTACAGAGAAGCTCGAGACCTGTGGCACCTGGGAGCCGAATCTGGAACCCAATATATCTTCTCCAACCGGTCACGCTTAGCAGACCTGTTATTTGGAGCCTTCATGACTGCCAAGCCATCGTCCCATAGGTCATCCAACAAAGGGTCTGATACAAATTGTTTCCTCAGCGGATTACCACTGCACAAAAAGGAAGCCCTTCTTCTCCAGGGATCGTAATTAAGATTCCCTAAGCAGGAGCTAAAACCAGCTCCTGGGTATCGGGCATGACCCAGCAGGCAGGAGTTCCCTCTGGGGAACCAGGGGCTAGAAACATAGCGCGCCACATATCTAACTTCAACATGAGATGTAAACTAACTGTCTCTTATGTATGATCCATTATGCTTTAAATATCTTCTAGATGTTTCTAATGCTTCTTCCAAACTACACAAAGTCAATGCCATATTTGTATCTTTGTATGGCACCTCTTGGCCTAGGAAGTCAAAAGTAGCTCCTGGTATTGAGTATCAAGCTAGCCAGACTGTCTTGGCTTAGAATCAAGAGCTAAATAGCTCCCAGCAATTTTGAACACTCTTTTCTTCTGAAGAATTTGGCATCTTTCGAGATGGAGTGGAAAGACAATTTTGCCTGGGGAACAGGCCCCGGCGGGCTCGAGATCTTGAGGTTCACCATCTGCGGGACCCGAGTCGTCAAACCTATCTGTGTGAGTACTAGTGGTGCCAGAGTGAACAGACTTCAGCCAGAGGGGGCAGGCCCCTCAGTTGCCCAGTGAAGCGGTGTCCGCTAGGGGTGCCACGGTATCAGTTTTATGACGGTACAATAACCTTCTTGCCAAATGACGGTATATCATGGTTATCGCGGTATAGCAGGTGGAGTTAACTAATCTTAACAAATATTTTCTAAAAGGTCATAAATTGTCAGATTTATCATCACAAACAAAACCATGCACCCAGGGCCAGAATTGGGCTTTTCAACATACTTTCCACTGAAATGCCACCCCCCTTGCTTGCACCAAACACAAACGCACGTGTGGAGAGGAGGGGGAGGTGGGGCCCTGCTGCGACTGGCAAAGCAAACTGAATAGCTTTTCTTAAGTGGTCATTTAGGCTTTTAGCTCCCCCACTGGCGAAGATGAACATGTTGCCATATTGATAATCTGCATGCCACAGATCAATGGAGTCTGATGGTAGTATACGCTTGTGCGCATACACGCACACACGCACACGCACTCTCTCTTTACGTTACAGCCTTTAGTTTACTTCTGGGCCAAAAGGTGTTCAGTAATCACGGACATGTTACCCTTTGGTATGGCAGCAGGCAATACCCACAGAGATGATTAAATTTCGCAATGTGACTTATTATATGCAAATTCAATGATAGAACCAGGGAAATCCACCATTGTCATATGTTTAGAAAACATTATCCATTATAAATATATAAACCCCAAAGCCGCCAACCCAAAGTCCCGGGAGGATAGCTCAGCGGCAAGGTGCGTGCCTTGGAAGCAAGACGACACAAAGCAACACAGGTTCGATCCCTGGGTCCGCGCTTAGAAACCTCTTGGTGTTTAAGCACGTTATAAATACGCAACTAAGACAAAAACAATTACGCAACAAAATAAACGAAACCAATTTCTTTAACAGCGCCTCGATGCCCTGGGGCTGTGTGAGCGCTTTAAAAAAAAAAATGTAAATAAAAAAAAGTAAACCCCTTTCCTTCTTGGCACTGTATTTATTCTTCCTATTGCTAACATGTTGATTTTGTGTCAGGCACGTGTGGTTTATGGAATGGCATTAAAAACTGCTCAAACAAACTACTTGGCAGACGGCACATCCAACAGTGCAAGACCAAGACTGTGCAGAACTTGCTTACTGCAGCCTTTCCAAATCAGATTAAAAAGCACACTTAACGGTATGAACGGTATACCGGTATAAACAATGCAACGGTTATTATTGTTCAATTAAGTGGTTCACGGTATCTTTAACGGTATACCGTAATACCGTTACAACCCTAGTGTCCGCTGATGCCAAGGTGGCTTTGGAGGCATCTTGGCTGGAACAGGCATAAGAGCAGTGGGCAGCCGCAGCAGAACCAGCCACCAGAGTGAGCAGGCTAGTTAGAATGGCCATGGACAAGTCCCTTGTTGCTGGTGCAGCCAGTAATGTCGGAGCAGGAACTGGTCTTGAGCCCTTTGCAGGGTTAAATGGATGAGAAGGTTCATCGGTCGGTAACCCCTCATGAGACATGGGCAGAATGGGGTCCGGTTCCTCCATGGAGCCCTTCCTGATCTGAATAAAAATCTTCAAGCAGATCCTCCTCAGAACTGGTGTAGATGGCTGGGGGCTTCCTGGGGGATCCCATAAGAGCCAGAGTAAAGAGGGACAGCCTTGGTAGGCCTGGAAGAGGATGACCAGAGCTGAAAGTTTGTCCCACCAGATTACAGCCCTTTGGGAAAGCAGCTATTACAGGATCCTAACAGGAGCTGTTGTCAACGGGATCATCGTAGTGACCCCTGATGGGGGTCCAAGAGGCAGAGAGACCCTGTGTGTGCTGATCATTGCAGAGGTAAAGGTGATGGTCGTCGACAAACCTTTCGGTGCAGCGGCCACTGACGGAAGACTTGATTTCGCTGACTTCACCTACGGGGTCATCAACGAGGTGATCTTGAACGGGACAACGGTCTTGATGGATGAAGCTGTCGGCAACGACACGACAACTGTGGAACCAGCGACTGGTACTTAGAAGATCTTTGCTTCAATGATCTGTGCTTGGACGACGAGCCCAGTGATTAACCCACCAGCTGGAAGGCAAACGGTCAATGAAGTCAGCGACCAACCCTTCTCAGAACCTGTTCCCACAGCTGTGGCAACAGTTGACGAGGAAGTCAATGGACCATGAGATTTCTCCTTTTTTTGCATCTTCACAGATTAAACATCCTCAAAGGTCCCGAACCTCTCCTTGCGAGAGGGAGTACGCCCAGTGGACCTGCCGGCCCTGGAATTGGCATGACTATGCCCGGAGGCCGCGTTGGAGGCCTTCCCTTCCTCAACCCATGCCACTAACCTCCGGTGGCGGTCCTGAGTTTTCAACTAAAAGGATTGACAGATGGAGCATCAGTTTGTGCCGTGGTCAGGAGCAAGACAGTAAATGCACTTCAGGTGCTGATCCTCGAAGATATTCTTAAGGCCGCAGGTTTCACAGGACCTCAAGAGGCTTTTCTTCATGGCATCCGCATGGTCAAGCTATCAAGGTTTAGGCACAAGCCTGGGCCTGTGGTGCCACAAGCAGAAGATCCAATGATAGATTGAAGATCTTCGCAGTGAATGTGTCCCCTCTACCGGTAGTTGCCGTGTGTGGGTTGATGGAGAGAGATTTCTTCAAAAAACTGCAAACAGCAAAAAACTAAATATGTTCGAAGGACCGAAGCACGAGAACTCCCAACACTAGAAACGTGCGGGACAATCTGAAGGTGGCCACCACGGATGGAGCTTAGCAGGACGTGTGTCATTGGCAGTATGAACCAAAGGACACTGATAGGGTGGGAATCCTTGGCAAAATGAAAGCAGTTTAGCTTTAAACGTAAACTGCTCTATAGCCTGACCGGGAATATTCATGAGCATGGATTCCCATGCAAAATCCCATGCTGGAGAACAATAGTTTTAAATATTACTGTGAATTTCTATGCCTTCTACCGTTCTATATCACTGTGATTAACTCCCAATATCCACTACAAAATAGGAAGTACAGTGCTTAAATGTACCTATATTTCTACTGGTTTTAAGGGATAGTATACTTTTCAAAAAAGCCTTTACTGCCTAGACTCATTTTAATAGCTTGCAGCAATTTTCTGTGCATTACCGAGGACTATATCACTGTTCTGTCCTAGTAAACTTCAGAAAGTGTACAGCATTTTACCAAAACTGTACTTGTCTTTTTCCACTGGTTTTAGGATCAAATCTTGTTTAGACCCGTTGCATGGAATTTCAGTGCACCAAAAAAATCAGAACAAAGTTAGTTTTCTCCCACTATCCAACAGTTTCCACAAATGTTCTATGTATGCAGTTTGTTGATATAATTATATTGGTCTTAGAATTTGTTGGCAGGGATGTTTAGTGGGAGAAAAGTCTGTGTTCACCAGATAAATGCCTCGTGAAGTGAAATCACCTGGAACCATTTAGACTAATTGTACCTTGATCCCAGCTTTCTCCCCTCCTAAAATGGGAACCAGACTGCTGTCACATTACCAAAATCTGTTTTGGACAACCCTGGTAATCAATTGAACCCCTCACTGGAGGACTCCAGAAAAACCTTCCTAACAATGATCAGAGAACAACCCCAAAGTGTCCCTATGCCTGGTTGTATGTAAAAGCACCTGCAACACTCTACAGTATTATTTGAAGATTATAAAGGTACAGAAAGGTCATCCACTACTGTAGCTCAGAATTTTCCCCACCAAGAGGTACTTGCAAATATGTGTGCCCTACTTCTGAACAAGCTGTGGAAGGACATGGAACTGTGGAGGACACGTTCTCACCAGTACCCAGACACTTTGCCTTAACGAAACTGGTCCCATGGCCAGTCTCATATCCTGCTTACCAGCAAGGTGCAGTGGTCTGTTTCTCCAAAGTTTAAGGTGACCTTCGGTTCAACACCTTTCTTCAGCATGGAGACGAGGAGAGTTTCCACCAACTTCAATTGAATTCCAGTGCAAATTGACAGGAACTCACCTGATGGAAATTTCCTAGACAGGGCAAGCAGGCTGTTAGGGTCCACTAAGAACTGTCTAATTCATTCAATGCATATCATATCAACCCTATGGTCAGTAACAGGCAGCAGAGGTTTGCAATGTTTTGGTAAACGATAAAAAGGAAAATAAACAACCCCTGTAGAAAGGAGAGATCAATGATCAAGAAGGCAGACAAAAAAAGGTGGGGAAAACCGGGAGAAAAAAAGGCTTTCCTGCTTTCAATCAGTAGGTGGAAACAAACAGGAATTATCGGCTAAGTACTGGTGATGCAAGGTCTTGGCGCACAGGGAAAACAGTTTTGGGTGCCCAGCACCTAATATATGAAGTGAAAGCATATTTTGAGGTTTCATGTCCTGCCTGAGCTGCAGGAATTCCCAACCACCCGGGAAGTAGTGAGAGCAGTACATTTCATTATTTTTGTAAATGCATAAGAGACAGAATTGCAGTACAAGAACACCAATGTTTCCGAATTCAAAAATAGCAGCACTTGTTAAAAAAACAAAACTTTTTGTACTGTTAACTAGAATGATTTAAACACTCTTATTACACATTCTAGCCTGGTATCCCTTTTGCAAACAGGATTCAGTCAAAACACAAACTGTCGCAGTTAATCATTATTTTTGTTATGGTGTGATCGAACAATTGAAATACTCTTAGTGGGGGATAGCATTAAAACATCAAGTGTCTCACTGCAGTTTCATTGGAAAACACATATCAAGATCTTACAAAAAAAATGTGAGTAATCAAATAGAAATTAGAGAAGAATGCACAATGTAAAGGCAGAGAAGTTTCATGGCATTCAAGCGAGCTATATTTGGTAACAATCGCATTAAAATGTACCTAATGGGAACTACATTAATCTTCACACAAAGAGCTAATGGGTGCAACCCTCATGGTGGGAGTGGGAAAAGCCTAAGCCATTATCGAATATATAAATTGGTTTTAGTGATTCAGGACATACAAACCGGTCTCAAAATGACTAACCATACTTTTACTTTTTTAATTTTAACTATTTTATAAAAAATGTTAAGTACATCTTTTGACATACTTTTTAAATTATGCGACGCCATGACAGACCACATCTCTTCATTAAGAAAAATATCTGCTTTTTCTTCATGCAATTTTGTATCGAAAACTGCCTGCGAGGAAACTATTGGGAAAGTATGAAGGAGCTTTTAAGGCCGCAAAATGGGTCCACGCAACCAAAGTAGAACATGAACTACAGGACTACTGAGTGGGGTTTACTGCTCTTTACCAATAACCAGAGGTGGGACGAGAACCTCTGCTCTTGCTAGAGATGCACAAGCTATTATCCTTTAAAAGGATAACAACAAAAAAGTATAAAAGGCGGAAAAGTGAAAAGGCACAAAATAAAAAATGTTTACTTGTAGCTTTTAACCCCCTCTCCAAAAATGTATCCCACTTTCAGCACTAGCATGGCCCTCTGGCTGACCAGCACCACCAATGAAGGCAGAAGGGAGCGCCAGGGACATTCTGAACACATGGAATGTGCTAGAACGGCTGGGGTAAGGTGCTTACTTGGAGTTGCCTCCGTTATGATCCTCATCATCCGATGAAGAGGTGGGAGAGGAGCCTGGCCCAGAAGGAGACGATTTGGAAGTCAAATGATTAGGAAACTTTGGGGCAGACGTATCGTAGGAGACTGACCAGTTCGTGAAGGGGGCCCCCTTCAGCATGGTTTCATCCGGGAAGGGGGAAAGATTTCCAAGGTGCTGGTGGTGGTGCTGCTGCTGGTGGTGGTGGTGGTGGTGAGGGGAGAAGAGGGAACCCGTCACAGGTCCAGGGGGGAAGGTGTGCTGGTACTGCAACTTCTGCGGCATCTGGTGAGAAAACTAAAGCAAAACAAAATAATGAACGGAATGACAGGACGCTTATACTCTATTACAGGTGCAAACCCCATCAGAAACAAGACAGTTATGAACTTCAACTTACCACTGGCTTTCCTGGATGCATCCCTCCCATCTGATTGGGCGGGAGGGGAGCAACTCCATACTGGGCGGGTCCAAATCCTGCAACTAACAAGACATGTTTTTATTTAAAAACATTGGCAGACAGTCCCATTACCTAAAACTTAATTCTTAGAACTTTATTGCAGAAAGTGCCTAGGACACAAAAGGACATGTAATCCTACTTCCCTTTCATATACATCTACCTCATAATCAACAAGACTATGGGCCTCATCACGAGTTTGGCGGTAACCCTTAAATCCGGTGGTCGCGCTATTACTGCCAAATTTAAGGGTCTGCCAAATCAGGGCTTTGGCGGATTTCTCCCCAGCTCTGAGCTGGGGGGAAATCTGCCGAAGATTCGCACTCATATCTCCGGTGGAAAATTCGCTGGCGGTATTAGCGCGAAAATTCCCCATTGAGCCCAATGGGGAATGGGGCATTCCCGAATGGGCTCAGTGGGGAATGGAGAAATCCATTACCGCCAAACCCGCGATCCGGTGCTAATAGCACCGGGGGGTTTGGTGGTAGGGCAGATTGCGCCGGCGTTACCGCAAAACTCGTGATGAGGCCCTATACCAGCACACCTGAGAAATACACAAAATGTTCTATAAGCAATATAACATTGTAACAAATCAAGTTTAAAAAAATGGTAATCCTCTATTTTGCATGAAAAAATTAAATAAAACTAATGAACTATTTAGAAGACCATGAAAATTAAAACTGAGACACACCATGGTAACTAACAGAAGGGCAACCATATAGCCTTCTTGGTGACTACTGTGAAAGTTTTTCAATTAATTTTTGCAGCAGTACCACACATGAAGGGGAAAGGGAGAGCTGTCAAGGATTATAAATCAAGCAACCTATGATGGAGAACCTGGACTACAAGTAACATTTCCTTCACAATCGTGGGAACGCCATTATTAATGAAGCATCTAAATTACATAGAAAGCGAAAGGGGGAAGCTCGGCCAGATTGTTAATCATAGCATGAGAGCCTGACACCAACTAAATCCCAGAAATTGTACCAAACATCAAATGGAAAAAGGTTTGTGGAGGAAAGGTAATTACTTCTAATCCAAGTTGTCAATCGTGGGAATCTGAATTAAATAGGTTTACCCATGTGCAGGTTTAGATTTTTTTATGCATTCCTCTGTTGAGGTCTTCAGAGAGACATTTGTGTGTGCAGCGCTTTCCATCAAGTTAATCCAAACTCACTTGTAGGCGTGCAACAGAAGTCTGGCTTCAATCTTTGGAGGAAAGCGTGCAGATCACACACACAAGATTGTCCATATAGTATGTACTGAAAATTATCACAAATGTGAATTTTCAGGCAGCTGGGGAAACTGGCTCAAAAAGACAAGCTGCAACTAAGTTTATTTACCCAAGCAAGGCAAAAGCACATGCACCGTTCCAAGTGCCACTGTCACTCCAGCCTCCCTTGCGTCATTAACCACCACACATCCAAGTTACCCTCAGTTTATCCCTAAACAGCACAACAGGGTAATTGAGGCATGGTGTATGCTCTAGGGGATGGTAAGGGGGGAGATGTGAAGGAAGTAGAGCAAGAACCAAGTACCTGAATCATCATGAAGGTCATTTTTCATTACCATCATCCTCTTTCCCAACTGGTTGGGATGAAACTACAAAGAAAGTGGAGGAAGCAGCACAAACCCAAATAAAAGGCTGCTTTGGGGGTAAAAAAGAAAAAAAAAAGAAAAATCCAAAAAAGAAGCATCCTCCCCTTAGAGTAAGATCCAAGGAATTGTGTTTAGTGAAAGAGAGGTGTAGCCTAAGTGACAGACTTTGTCATGCCACTTACCTTTCCTCATGGGACCTCACCTGGTATGCAGGCGCCTTGCTGGCGAGTATAACCGCATTGGAAATGGAAACAGGCTCACAGCGTCCTGACGGAGGCGAGAATTGGCACAGCCATGTTGGAGGTCCAGCACATGCATGGGTGACAGTGTTCGGTGCATGCGCATTGCGAGAAGAGATGCGGGTCGCCTCGGCCACCGTGGCTTGCGTTCCAAGCCTCCATCTACCTCAGCACTCCCTATCCAAGTAGGTTTAAGCATGTACACAATATGTCAACACAGTTCATTCAGACCGTGTTCTCGCACTTCGGTATTTTTAACAGTTTCCTTGTGAGCCCTTGCTCAGATCTGTCTGTGCCATGTCCCTCTGTGTTCTTGCCCTTCGCCAGTCTGCCTTGATCCTTTCTGTTTGGTTCCTCTACCTATTTTTACCTTTTCTTTGTCCTTCTTTGGCCTGCTGCCTTGTTTATCAGCCAGGTAGTCTGCAACCCATTTGTATCCAGTTATTTGCCTTCAGTGTGGTGCTGCTCCTTTTGCCCTCGAACTCCATCCTGGCGAAGCATCTGCATCGCCTAACATCTGAAAGGCGGTTCTCCAGTTCTTATACCTTGGATGTTGACAAGTTCAAGTGGCCTTCCCAGTCAGTCCTTCCACTGTCCCTGCAGCAAAGAAATCAGAACAGCCGCCCCATGGCGAGGGAAGTTGATTTAGGGCCTTCTGTTGGCTCAGGGAAGTGTTCAGTTAGTTTCCTGCTTCACATTCTCAGCACAATCACTACATCATTAGTCTGGCCTCCTCAACCCAGAAACCGCAAAGGAACGAAGGTATGCCCCAACAGCGCAACACCTTGCATGATAGATTGAGACACCCAAATCTTGGTCCAGATAGGGATGCAGTCCAAGAACTCTGGGACGAATTACAAGCCCTCAGTTTAGAAGTGGCTACTCTGGGGATTCCAAGATGGCCGCCATCCCGTGAGGATGCACATCTCCAGTGCTCCGTACAAATGAGAAGCAAAAGGAGTTAATTGCAGTCAAAAGAAACGAAAAGCGTGCCAAAATACAAAGTTCCAAAGTGGAATGAAGGGGGGGTAGAGAAGAACAGCAGTTCTGCAGCGACCACTGCTTCCAAACTGCGACATGAGTGGCAAGAGTGCAGAGAGGCAAACGCACCTGGGAGAACTTGGCGCGCAGTTGCTCTCCGAAACGGAAAGCAGGAATACGCGGCCCGCGCTAGCCATAGACCCCTGAGCAGACCAGGGGTGAATCTGCGGTGCGAATCAGATCCTCCGGATCACCACGAGCTCTGTGAAGACCGTTGGGTCTCCCTGCGGTATCGACGTGCAGTGGCAGAGCTTCGGCTAGGAGGTTGGGAACGGCCAGCGTGAGACACACAAAACACACCATAGCGCCCTGAGAAGCCTCAAAACTACTGGGCACCACTGATCACCGGAAAAAAAGTAATCAGAATATACAGCCGACTTTGAAAGGAGAGCGGACCCCCCCCCGTAACGAAACATCCGCACATGACCCTAGCAACACAGAGCGAGAGGTCGCCGGCACCCCAGTGTTAGGCAGAATCAGAAGATTAGGACTACAGGTATATACAATAAATCCCCTTTGGTATCAGTCTGTACCACACAGATTTAGTTGGTAGCTGTGGCTGAGCAGTCAGACTTATCTCAAGAGGGAGATGAGCAGTATTTAGGGTTTACACAATAGGGCTACAGTACTATGGAACAAGGAAACACTGACCAAAGCTTTGTATCAAAAAATATATATTTATTTTACACACTCTTAAATCAGCACACAAATCACTATCTTCAAAGCAAGTTAAAACAGTCAAGAAAAGTATACACAACTCCCTATTTAAATTGTAGACAAGTTTGAGCAAGAGTGAAAACTGAGAAAAAAGGCACAGTGCAAACTAAGCAGAAATGGCATTCTAACAATTTCTTCAGAGGGAGGGAAAGGACAAGTTATACAGGGTTAGACTAACAAACACACCAGCAACACTTCCCAATTGAATTGTGAACAAGTTAGGCAAGGCAATACTTTAGCATAAGCAATACTTTGGTGAAAACCGAGCAAAATGGCACTTTAGCAATATATAAAGGAGGAAGGAAAAGGTGGTTATAAGAGTTTAGGTGCACCAACACGTTTCTTGATGAAAAGCAATCTAGAGAAGGCAGTTGTAACAGATTTAGCCAGAGTCAATAGGCCTGTGCCACAGTCAGTGGAACAAGGGAAAGTGCCCAGGATCAAACGGTTCTAGTAGCTGCAGTCAATTCTTTGTTTAACGATTTGAAAAAGTGGTTGCAGAAGGTGAAAAGACAATGTTAAGACGATAGGGGCGGCCAACTCAGAAGGTAAGTAAAGGATTTAAAACACCTTTAGCAGTACCCAACGAAACGGGAGGCCTGGTGGATCAATGTACCTTAGACGTGGAAAAGGCTCCTGCGGTGGCAGTAGTTCCTGGCAGTTCCTGCAGTTCGGGAGATCCAGCAGAGGAAGAGAGGCTCTCTTCGTGGAGGAAGGTTCGAGTTACTGCACTGCCCACGGATGAAGCCAGCCACTGTGATGCCAAAACGGAATAAAAAGGTACGCTCCTTTAAATCGCGGTCGTGGTGGACGGATGCCTGGCTATCCGGTCTCCGAGCGCTTGGCATTGGCGATTCGACCAAGGGAGGTCCTATTAGGCGATTGGCGAACTGGTTGGCCCCACCAGCTCAAGGGAAGAAGGCTCTTGCAGGTGAAGATCTTCTCTTGTCGTTGGAGAAAAGTGGTGAGGATCTGCAGCTGGGCTTCACTGGTGGTTCAGTTGTTGCAGAGGTCTTCAGCTTCTCTCCTCTTTGGGTTTCTTAGTTCCAGTGGCGACGTCTTGTCCTCCAGTCCTCAGAGCCCTGCTTTTATGCAGAAACCCCCCCCCCCGCCCCATTCATACAGCGTACCATTCATACAGCGTAGCTGTCACTCACAGCGGGGTGGTTATCCTGGCGGGATAAGCCCCCCAGCCTATCAGGGCAGAGTGCGACTTGGGTAACCCTGTCCAGGGTGCCTATTCCCCCTCCCACACATCCTGTCTACCCCAGACTCAGTGGCGCCGAGAGTGTGCAGAAGCCCGCCGAAAGGACGAACAAAGGATCCCCGACCTGGGTTAGGATTTCAGAGAAAGACACGAGAAAGAAATATTATTAAAGATCTGGCAATAAAAACCTACCGGAGTAAAGTTAATAAAATAAACCGGCGGTATATTAGAGGCTGTCAGTAAAAGTGGTAGCCTCGAACAATGGGAAAATCCCATAAGAAAATATTTGCGGTCGAATATTTACGGTAGTAACAACTGCCACCAGCCAGAAATTGTAGAGAGGGACTGGACGGTACCCTCTCGAAAATGAACACCAGGGAAAAACTATTAACCCTTTCCAGTACTTCCATAGTAGGATGGGTTGTACTGGTTTTGTTCATAAAGAGTGACTAGTAAAGTCAATGGGGGCTTTACATGCCCTGGGAGACAGTAGTTAGTCCCAGGGTATGGAGTCTATGTTTGGGAGTCACCGTGACACCCCTGTGTTACTGCGCTGAGGTTGCTGTGTAACACATGTAAAAAGATGATTCCTATGAGGGTGAGAACAACCCCATAGACCATAAGCACAAAAACAGCCTCAAAAACACATCAGCAATCTGTCTAAGAGTGGGAAAGAGTCTCACTCAGCAGGAGAAAAAAAAAAAAACTTAAAATCTAGCATAGCATCTGGGGGACTCTATAGGTAAGGGAAATTAGTCTTGGAAGCGAATTCTCCCTAACACCCAGGACGCACAACGGTGCCGTGAGACAGCCAGAACAAGAGGTAAGTGGAAGCCTGCCGATCTCTGTAGTACTAACTGGGCTTAAGTACGTAGAGCGGGCTTAAGGACAGCGCGCTTAGGAACACCAGGCATGGAGTCCCAACACACCCAGGGAAGGAAGGAAGGTAGGTAGGTAGCCCTCCATCCCGCTACATAAACACAACTGTGGGCATATAACTGTACACTGGGATCTTCAGACATTTGGGAAAGTGCAACACAAAGACAAACACCCCCCCATCCCACGGCCCAACTGCGGCGCCGGGGAATGCTAAGGCAACAGAATACTGACGCTATTGTTCTGCTGCGAGTCACGAGCTGGCAAGCAGCTTCCACCGAGGGGGAGCATCGTGAAACCAAAAGTCCCGCCCGGAAGCCCCACCAAACAACTGTAAGGCCACACCAAAAGGGGGGCATAACAAAGGCAACGAGGCACAGTTAACCCATACATTTAATAAGGCTACCCACCGTAGTGACCACCTTACTCCTAGTCCATAGTCCCCTTGCCTCCATACTTATGGGACATTCCTCCGTCCTGTGGGACGGGACGAAGTTCTTTGTAAAAAGCATCACATTTCTTAAAAAATGTGTCCTTCCTCTCTTTTTAAGCGGGTAACCGCACGTGGCCGTAAGCCCCCCCTCCTTAGCTCCGCCCAGCGCATCGGCCATCAGACCTTTAAGCAATAATAGAGGAACCTTATTAGAGGGGACGGCGGACGTATGGAGGAAAGGGGACAATGGACTAGGAGTAAGGTGGTTACTACGGTGCGTAACCTTATTATACTCCTACGTCCCGTCCCCTTTCCTCCATACTTAGGGGAGATTCCAAAGCACTCCTCAAGAACTACGGGTGTATGGAAACCCCCTACTGAAAAAGGTTTTTCAGCATAGCCTGGCCAAACTGAGCATCAGATCTGGAGCTCAGGTCCAAACAGTAATGTTTACAAAAAGCTGATGCGGAGGCCCAAGTAGCCAGCCGCTTTCGCGATGGTCTCCCAGGGGACATACTTTTGAAAGTCAGTAGCAGCTGCCTTGCCCCTTCAAGATGTGCATGAATCCCTTTAGGAGGCTGGAGACCCTGAACAGTGTAAGACTCCGTAACACAGGCAGCAATCCATCTGGAGATAGTCACTTGGGAGGCCTGATTACCTTGCGGATTACCAAAGGTCACCTATATTTGAGAAGAAATCCTCAAATTCAGAGTTCTGTCCAGATAGAATTTAAGAGATCTAACAACATTCAGGCAATGCAAAACCCTCTCAGCTTCCGAAGCCGGGTTTGGAAAGAAGTAAGGCAGGGAGATGGACTGATGTAGATGGAAATCAGAAACCACCTTTGGTAGGAAAGAAGGATTTGTCCTAATAACAAATCCTTGTGGAAAACCAAGAAGGGATGCTCCACCGACAAAGCTTGGAGCTCACTCACACGCCTTGCTGAAGTAACGGCGACCAAGAAAGACACCTTCCTCGAAAGGTGCTTAATATCTACCGTAGCCATTGGTTCAAAAGGCTTATGGCACAAGGCCGTAAGGACCACGTTCAGATCCCACGTCGGATGCTGTTTACGAACAGGAGGGTAAAGACGCATTAGACCCGCAAAGTGCCTTTTAACCACTGGATTTGACAGTGAAAAATAGCACTGTTCCATGAATAGGTAACCGGCCACAGCCGAAAGATAAGTCCTGCATGACAGGACATGAATGCCCGACTCTGCTAGATGAGACGAAGGACAGTACCGTGTTAATCAAAGCCACCCTGGGGTCCAGCGGTTTGGCTAAGCACCAGTGACAGAACCAAAGCCATTTGCTTCTGTACTGAGACCTTGTCAAGGGCTTCCTGGCTGCTTGAATAATACGTTTGTTGTCAGCAGACAGGTTGAGATGTTCTAAAGATCTTAACTCAAGCACCATGCCGCCAAGCTGAACGATTGTGGGGAGGGGTGCCACAACTGCCGATCTCTCTGGTGAAGCAGATAGGGAACCAAACGGAAGCCTGATCGGTGCACACACCGACAGATGTTGAAGCTCTGAAAACCAGAACCTGGCCGGCCACCACAGAGCTATGAGCAGAAGAGAACAGTTCACCATGTTCCTCAGCTTGCAAATCGTCTGATGAATCAGAGGCAGAGGCGGAAAAGCATAGGCCCTCATGTTGTGCCAGGGAATCGCGAGAGCATCTCCCAGAGAGGAGGATACCAGCCCATTTCTGGAGGCATACAGAGTAAGTTTCTTGTTTGCCGATGTTGCAAAGAGGTCCACTTCCGGAGTGCCCAAACACAGAAATATCTGTAAGAGGACCTCCGCTTTCAATTCCCACTGGTAGCTGACCATAGTTTGTCGACTGAGGGCATCTGCCGCAACTTTCAGCTGGCCCGGGATGGGTACTGCCACCAGCCAGACGCCATGCTGAACTGCCCATTCCCAAATCTAAATGGCAAGATCTACAAGGAGGGGACTTGGTGCCCCCCTGCTTGTTGATGTAAAACAGGGACACCAAATTGTCTGTGCGGACACAAACCACTTTGGTGGCATTGGCCGGCCGAACGCCTTCAGCACCAGGAAGATCGCCAGAAGCACCAGATGATTTATATGAAGGAGCTTGTCTTGTGGTGAACAGAGGTCGGAGACCTGAATAAGATCCAACGTTGCACCCCACCCCAGAAGGGAGTAGTCCGTCATGATGGTTACCACCGGAGCGGGGTCTTGAAAACCCGCACCCACTGACAGGTTGCTGAGAGACGACCACCAAACAAGGTCCATTCTCATAAAAGCCGGAATCGATATTATGTTGGAGTCCGGATCCACAGACTGATGCCAAGAACTCCGAAGAGCCATCTGCGTCCGCCTCATCTTGAGCCGAGGAAGAGCCAATACGCACGAGGCCATGAGGCCCAGAAGCCTCTGGAACCACCAGGACGACATGCTCTCCGACTGCGCAAACATCTGACACGTGGCCAACAGATCCGCCATTCTGTCCCCCGTCAGGTAAACTCTGCAGTCGATCGTGTTCCAACGAAAACCCAGGAAAGTCAAGTCCTGACTGTTAGGCAGAATCCTGTGCAGTTCCCTTAGGGAGCACTACAGAAGATTAGGACTACAGGTGAGAGCAATAAATCCCCTTTGGTATCAGTCTGTACCACAATGATTTAGTTGGTAGCTGTGGCTGAGCAGTCAGACTTATCTCAAGAGGGAGATGAGCAGTATTCAGGGTTTACACAATAGGCCTACAGTACTATGGCACAAGGAAACACTGGCCAAAGCTTTGTAGTAAAAAAAGTAGAGATATATTTATTTTATACACTTCTAGTAAAACACATTTATCAGTCATCAAGCAAGTTAAAATAAGTCAAAGAAAAATATATACACTCCGTAGTTAAATTGTAGACCAAGTGAACCAGAGTGAAAACTGAGCAAAATAGCACAGTG
Source organism: Ambystoma mexicanum (assembly GCF_040938575.1). NCBI lineage: Eukaryota > Metazoa > Chordata > Amphibia > Caudata > Ambystomatidae > Ambystoma > Ambystoma mexicanum. Next base: position 1,169,281,888 of record NC_090923.1, read on the forward strand.
AAAACCACCCACAAGGGACACTCTAGCAATTTCTCACAAGGGAGGGAAAGCACAAGTTATACAGAAATATCTTCTTACACACCCTGACACTTCTCCTAAGCTTGTGAACCAATTTAAGCAAGACAGTGCATCAGTTTAGGAACTACTTCAATGAAAACTGAGCAAAATGGCATTTCACAAGGTTTAAAAGTGGGAAGGAAAGGGTTGTTATAAGAAGTAGGTGCACCAACACAGTTCTAGTTGAGAAGCAATCGAGAGAAGGCAGTTTTAACAAATTTAGCCAGAGTCAGTAGGCCTGTCTTTCTACTAATAACCAATCACTGGTCTCAGGGTCATACTGCCCCCAGCCAATGACTGCCCTCTACCTAAGCCCCTCCCTCTGGCAGCCATCTTCAGATATGGTAGCACGTAAAGTGAGAGTATGACCAAGAGAAGAGCCTCAGAGGGGTAGGCGGGAGGGTTCGCATGTGAATCCATGCCAGACCCATGCTGGAGAACAACAATTACAGGTAAGTAACTAATTCCTTCCACCAAGCATGGGATCTGGCATGGATTCACATTCTCATGAATACAAGAATACATAGCAGTACACACATGCACAACCATGGGATGTGGAAAGGCTCAACATTAAGCATCTCTTACCTCCTCACCAGGCTCACCTTCAAGCGAACAGGTTGTGCAGCACTGCTTGGCCGACTCTGGACTCCTCCCTGGAATCCCGGTCAACGCAGTTGAATCTTGTGTAGGTGTCGACCTCCACGTAGCAAACCTGCAGATGTCCAGCAGGGGAAGACCAGACAGGAACGCCATGGTAGCAGCGATCGCTGTGGTTGAATGGGCTCTTGGACGGCCGGGAAACAGTCGGTTTGCCAACCGGTGACAGTGCATGATGCAGCCAGAGAGTCATCTGGAAAATGGAAGCCTTCGAGAGGGCCATCCCTTGGTTCAAAGGGCCAAAGTTTACAAACAGCTGTCCAAAGACTCTTCATACGGTCCACGTAGAACTTCAGCGCTCTTGCCACATCCAGAGAGTGCCAAGTCCTCTCAGCCGGCGACGGGAAGGAAACAGGTAACACCAAAGGCTTGTTGTGATGGAAGTCCGACGGCACCTTGGGCATGAAGGAGGGGTGTGTCCTCAGCACTACCCTCGTCTCGTTGAATGTCAGATATGGAGGTTTACAGGAGAGGGCCTGGATCTCCTCCCACTCGTGCGGAGTGGGAGATATCGCGGTCTCCAGAAACACGGTCTTCCACGATAGGAACTTCAACGGTGCCGAATGCAGCGGCTCGAATGGCAGACCCATGAGCCTCGTCAGCACCACGTTGAACTCCCACGCCGGAGCCTTCATCGGCGGGAACGAGCGGAAGGAACAAGTTACTTACCTGTAACTGTTGTTCTCCAGCATGGGTCTGGCATGGATTCACATGCTCATGAATATTCCCCGTCGTCAGGCTGGGAATCCTCGGTAAAGAAAAAACCAGTATCAGTTTCGTTTCTGATCTGTCTTTCGTAGTAATAACCAATCACTGGTCTCTGCGTCATACTGACCACAGCCAATGACTGCCCTCTACCTAAGCACCGCCTCTGGCAGCCATCTTCAGATTTGGAAGCACGTGAAGTGGCAGTATGACCAAGTGAAGAGCCGCAGAGGGGTAGGCGGGAGGGTTCGCATGTGAATCCATGCCAGACCCATGCTGGAGAACAACAGTTACAGGTAAGTAACTTGTTCCTTCTCCAGCATGGGGTCTGGCATGGATTCACATGCTCATGAATAAAGAATACATAGCAGTACACACATGCACAACCACGGGAGGTGGCAAAGGCTCAACATTAAGCATTACATCAAACTCAACATTAAGCATCTTACCTCCTCACCAGGCTCACCTCAGGCGAACAGGTTGCGCAGCACTGCTTGGCCGACCCTGGACTCCTCCCTGGAATCCCGATCGACGCAGTAGAACTTTGTGAAGGTGTGCGTCGACCTCCGCGTAGCAGCCCTGCATATGTCCAGCAGGGGCACACCAGAAAGGAACGCTGTGGTAGCTGCGATCGCTCTGGTGGAATGGGCTCTCGGACGGCCAGGCAGCGGTCGGTTTGCCAACCGATGACAGTACATGATACAGCCGGAGAGCCATCTGGAAATGGAAGCCTTCGAGAGAGCCTTCCCCTGATTGACAGGTCCAAAGTTCACAAAGAGTTGTGACGTCTTCCGAAAACCCTTCGTGCGGTCCACGTAGAACTTCAGCGCTCTAGCTACATCCAGCGAGTGCAAAGTCCTCTCAGCCGGCGACGAAGGCCACGGGAAGAACACAGGTAACACCAAGGGTTCGTTGAGATGGAAGTCCGACGGTACCTTGGGCATGAAGGAGGGGTGCGTCCTGAGCACTACCCTCGTGTCGTGGAAAGTCAAGTACGGGGCCTTGCAGGAAAGGGCCTGGATCTCTCCCACTCGTCGTGCGGAGGTGATGGCCACAAGAAAAGCTGTTTTCCACGATAGAAACTTCAACGGGGCCGAGTGCAGAGGCTCGAACGGAGGTCCCATGAGCTTGGTCAGCACCACGTTGAGCTCCCACGCCGGGGCCGGAGCCTTCACCGGCGGGAACGATCTGAACAGTCCCTTCATGAACTCTTTCACCAGACGATGAGACCACAAGGACGTCCGCCCCGTGGTTCTGGTGTATCGGGAGATCGCAGCAAGATGAATCTTGATGGACGCGTGTGCCAGACCAGCTTTGGCCAGCATCAGCAGGTACGGCAGTACTTGGGGGGCCGTAATCCGTAGAGGGTTAATCTTCTGTGCGTGGCACCAGACAGAGAACCTCTTCCATTTGTGTCCGTAGCATTTAAGAGTCGAGGACGCCCTGGCCTTTGCAAGAACCTCTCTGCAATCGGCCGGTATGTCGTATCCTCCAAACTCTAGCGCTGCAGGAGCCAGGCCTGCAAGTTCAGCGACTTCGGGTCGTGGTGGAGGATGGCGCCTCCTTCCCTGGAGAGTAGATCCGCGTCCGCCGGGAGCTTGATCGGCGGGGACGCTGACAAGTCCAGAAGGTCCGGGAACCATATCTGCCTCGGCCACGCAGGTGCGACGAGGATCATCCTGCACCGTGACCTCTTGAGCTGGTTGACGAGCCGGATTAGCAGAGGCAAGGGAGGGAACGCGTAGAGGAACAGGCCCTCCCAGGGGAACGAGAAAGCATCGCCCATGCTCCTCGTCTGGGGAAACCTGCTGGCGAACCTCCGGCACTTGGTGTTCGTCGCCGTCGCGAACAGGTCGATCTGGGGTGTGCCCCACCGTCGGAAGAGGCGATCCACCAGATCCTGCCGTAGTTCCCACTCGTGGCACGAGCGCAGCTCCCTGCTGAGTGAGTCGGCGATGGTGTTTTTTATCCCTGCCAGATGAAACGGCACCAGAAAAATCCCTTGGGCAACGGCCCAATGCCACAGGTCCTGCGCCTCCTTGGACAGGGCTGGGGACCTGGTTCCGCCCTGTTTCCTGATGTAAAACATGGTGGTGGTGTTGTCGGTGAAGATCCTCACCACCTTGCCCTTGAGGGACGGAAGGAAGGACCTGAGGGCCCAAAACACTGCACGGAGCTCCAGGACGTTGATATGCAGGGACTTCTCCGTCGGGAGCCAGAGTCCCCTTGCGTGCAGATTTTCGGTGTGCGCTCCCCACCCTTCCAGGGAGGCATCCGTGGTCACGGTCTCCTGGTGGGCTGGGGTCTGGAAGTCCATGCCCGCCGTCAAATGCGCGCGGGTGCCCCACCACCGTATCGCTCGTCGGAAACTCTCGTCGAGCTTGATCCTTTACTCGAAGCTGCCCGTCGTCTGGATCCAGCGCGCATCCAGGAATTCTTGCAACGGGCGCATCCGGAGCCTGCACATGGGAATGAGGTAGATGCAGGAAGACATCATCCCGAGGAGGGACTTGATGGACCTCACTTTGGCCGCGTCGGCCACCAACATCCGTTGCACCTTGCCCAAGATGGTCCTGGTCCTCTCCTCCGACGGGGAGGCCAGAAGGGACACTGTGTCGAGCCTGGCTCCCAGAAACAGTGCGACTTGCGCGGGCACCAGGTGGGATTTGGCGTAGTTCACGGAGAATCCCAGGTCCGTGAGGAGTTGGACGGTCCTTGCCGTGTGGACCACGGCGAGCTCCCTCGTCTTGGCGCGGATGAGCCAGTCGTCCAGGTAGGGGTAGACGTGAATCCCCTCGCGGCGCAGCTGCGCCGCCACCGGTGCGAGGCACTTGGTGAATACCCTGGGTGCCGACCGTAGTCCGAAGGGAAGGGCTTTGAACTGGTAATGACGCCCTTGGACCACGAATCTGAGGAATTTGCGGTGCCCCTTTAGGATGGGAATGTGGAAGTAGGCATCCTCCAAATCCAACGACGATAGGAAGTCTCCTTCCTCCAGCTGACCCAGGACGTGCTGGAGGGTGACCATCCGGAACTTCTGCGCCTTGATGAACTTGTTCAGACGTCGCAGGTCCAGGATGGTGCGCCATCCTCCCGTCTTCTTCTTCACGAGGAAGTATCTCGAGTAGACTCCGGAGCCCCGAAGCCTCTTTGGGACGAGTTCGATGGCGCCCTTTCTGAGCATCGCCTTTACCTCCAGGAGAAGTTGAGGGACGTGAAGTTCTTTCCTGGCCACGGGGGGGACGCGCGGGCACCTTCTTTGAAACTCGAGCGCGTGGCCCCGGGCCAGGGCGTCCAGCACCCAACGGTCGGTGGAGATGGACTCCCACACGCTGACGAAGCCCGCCAGCCGGCCTCCCACCGGGGTGCTTCGGTGGGGGCCCGACCCCACGGCCGGTTCAATCCTGCTTGGGCGCGGCCTTGCCGCCTTGACCTCCTTGGCGACGACGGCGGGGTCCGCTAGACTTGCCTCGTCCTCTGTAGGCCTCTTGCGACGACGAGCGGGCCGCTTGACAGTAGGAAGCGAAACCGCCGCCGGAACCTTTGGAGGCGCCCTTAACTCCGCCGCTCCAAAAGGGCGTCCGTCGTTGCAGGACTCCAAGGGCCCGGGCCGTCTCAGTATCCGCCTTGATGGCCTGAAGGGAATCGTCCACTGTCTTCCCAAACAGGTTGTTCCCGTCGAAGGGCATGTCCAGGACTCTGGTCTGGACGTCCTGCCGGAAATCCGTAGCTTTGAGCCATCCACGACGTCGAAGGTAAACGCCGTTGCCCAGCTGGCGGAACCCGGTGTCGGCGATGTCCGTCGCCACGGTGATGGCGTGGTCCGAGGCCACCTCACCTTCCTGCAGGATCTCAAGGGCCTCCGCCCTCTTGTCGTCCGGCAGAAAATCCAGCAGGGGAGCTATCTTGTACCAGAGCTCCCTGTCATAGCGGGCCACGATAGCCAAGGCGTTGGCCGCTTTAATCGTCGTCGCTGCCGACGAGATGACTCTACGTCCCATAGCATCCAATTTCTTTCCCTCGCCGTCCGGCGGGGAAGTCGATGTGGAGGCCGCACCCCCCCCCCCGCTTTCTTCCTGGCTGCCGCGGAGACGACGGAGTCCGGGGTAGGCTGCGCCCAGAGGCACAGGGGGGGCCGTGTCCGGGACCCGGTACTTTTTCTCGTACCGGTCTCTTCTAGCTGGCGTCGTGGAAGGGTTCTTGAGGAAGGAAAGGCCCTCATCCCAAATGTCGCCCAACAGAGGCACTGAGAGGACCGTCTTCCTCTTGGCCTCGCGCCGCTGATAAAGGAAGCCTTCCTTTTTCTTCTCCTCAGGGCAGAGTTGGAAAAGCTCGGAAGCCCTGGAGATCATGGAGTGGAAAGATCCGATCTCGTCGGGCGGAGAAGCCCTGGTGGGAGGCGACGACGGAAAATCCTCGTCGTATGCCTCGTCGTCCGTACCCGTCGCTGCCGTGTCAGTCCCCGTATCATCCCCTCGGGTGGACGGGAGGAGGGCTGGAAGGGGCGCGACGGTTGAAAAGGAGGTGGTGGATGGATCCTTCTTTTCTTGGTAGGGGGAACACCAGAAGGTCCCGGTTCTGGATCCCCCGACGGGAGAGGTTCCTCCGTCGGTAACGGTAGCCTCGTCCTTATCTCGGAGCATAAGGAATGTATGGCCAACAAAATGGCCGCCGAGTTGTCTTGCGGCGCTGGCAGAGGGGAATCCGACGGGCGAGCAGGGGCCCCGTCGGTATCCTCGACGATGTCGTCGTCGTCACCTGCGTCGGGGTCCATTCCGACGGGCTGGCCTTCTTCCACGCCTAGGCCGTGGCTTAAGACCTCGATCAGCTCCTCTTCTGAGGTTGAGGCCGAATCTCCGACGACGCCCTGCCCCCCCTTCTTCCCCACGGAGGGTTTCACGGGGGTCCTATCGATGGGCACAAAGGAAGACTCCCTCCGAGGAGGCAGGGAGATTCTGGGCCCTGAGGTCGCCACCACTGGTGCAGCCACCACAGGCTGAGCCAGGGCCGCCGCGACCGTTTCGATAGAGGGCTTGGTCGGATGGATCAAGGCCTTCACCACCTTAGGTGCGCTCACCACCTTATCCTTGAGGGAGGGGGCACTGCCACGCTCCTCCTCTGCCTTAGAGCTCGACCGGGGCCTCTCCAGGAGCTTCGCCGGGTGCTCGGCCTTCCTCTTACCCGACCCAGAGCGTTGGCTCGTGGTTGATGGTGCCGGGGAGGGTGCGCCCTGCCTGGCGCCCGTAGAGCCCGACCGTTCGGCGCTCCCGGTGCCAGCGGACTCGCGGTGCTTGGCCTTATGTTGGGCCCCCGTCGCCGGGGCGCCCTCAAAGGTCTTAGAAGACCGCTCGGATTTCTTCTTCTTCTCGCCAGACGGGCTCTTACCCTCCAGCCAGTTGGCGAGACGTTGATGGCGGTCCTTCATGGTCCGTTCCGACATGTTGCCGCAAAACGCACAGTCCTTCTCCACGTGCGTCTTGTCCTCATGAAGGCAGTAAAGGCAGAAAGAGTGTTCGTCCTCCTTGAAGACGTTCTGCAGCTGGCATCCAGGGCAGACCCTGAACAGCTTTCCGGGCGTCGAGCTTCCCTTCTCCTGGGCCATCTCCGAGACCGGGCCTGAGAAGCTTCTGGATTCCTCCGAAGTGTAGCTCGACGAAATCTTCACCCTTGAGGGGCACAGATGAATCCGACACGGGTCCCCGTTGATCGGATGTAGGATCGGTGGAGCTTGAGGCTCTTTGACCGAAAGAATCGAAGTTTTTTGTGAAAAAAGCGCGAAAAATAGCACTAACGCTCGAGAGCAATAGCACGAGGATCCCAACACATGAACGTGCGGTAAAAATCTGAAGATGGCTGCCAGAGGCGGTGCTTAGGTAGAGGGCAGTCATTGGCTGTGGTCAGTATGACGCAGAGACCAGTGATTGGTTATTACTACGAAAGACAGATCAGAAACGAAACTGATACTGGTTTTTTTCTTTACCGAGGATTCCCAGCCTGACGACGGGGAATATTCATGAGCATGTGAATCCATGCCAGACCCCATGCTGGAGAACAGTCCTTTCATGAACTCCTTCACCAGGCAATGAGACCACAGCGACGACCGCCCCGGAGTTCTGGTGAAGCGGGAGATCGCCACCAGATGGATTTTGATGGAGGCATGAGCCAGCCCCGCATTGGCCAGCGACAGCAAATACAGCACCACGTGAGGGGCCGTGATCCGCAGAGGGTTGATCTTCTGTGCACAGCACCAGACAGAGAATCTCTTCCATTTATGGCCTTAGCACACGAGTCGAGGACGCCCTGGCCTTTGCAAGCACCTCCTTGCAGTCCGCCGGGATATCGTACCCTCCGAACTCTAGTGCTGCAGGAGCCAGGCCTGCAGGTTCAGCGATCCTGGGTCGTGATGTAGGATGGTGCCTCCTTCCCTGGAGAGAAGATCGGCATACGTCAGAAGTTTGACTGGGGCGGGGGGGTTGGGGGGGGAGGACTGGGGACATTGACATGTCCAGAAGGTCCGGGAACCAAATCTGCCTCGGCCACGCTGTTGCGACAAGGATCATCCTGCAATGTGACCGGCTAAGTTGACTGATGAGTCGCAGCGGCAACAGTGGGAACGCATACAGGAACAGGCCGTCCCAGGGGAATGAGAATGCATCGCCCATGCTCCCCGCCTGGGGTCCCCTGCTGGCGAACCTGCGGCACTTGGTGTTTGTCGCCGGCGCGAATGGGTCTATCTGGGGATTGCCCCATCATTGGAATAGGCGATCCACCTGCTCCTGCCGAAGCTCGCACTCGTGGCAAGGGCGCAGCTCCCTGCTGAGTGAGTCGGCGATGGTGCTCTTTATTCCTGCCAGATGGAAGGGTACCAGGAACATCCCTTGGGCAACGGCCCAGTGCCACAGATCCTGCGCTTCCTTGGATAGGGCGATCTGGTGCCCCCCTGCTTCCGGAAGTAGAACATCGTTGTGGTGTTGTCGGTGAAGACCCTTATCACTTTGCCCTTGAGGGACGGAAGGGAAGACCATAGGGCCCAGAACACGGCCCAGAGCTCCAGGACATTGATGTGCAGGGACCTCTCCTCCGGGAGCCAAAGGCCTCTTGCATGGAGATCTCCGGTGTGTGCTCCCCATCCCTTCTTGATGCGCTGGGGTCTGGAAGTCCATGCACGCCGCGAGGTGCGTGCGGGAGCCCCACCACCGGATCGCTTGGCGGAAAGTCTCGTTGAGGGAGATCTCGTCTTTGAAGCTGCCCGCCGCTTGCATTCAACGGGCATCGAGGAACTCCTGCAGTGGCCACATCCGCAACCTGCACAGAAACACAATGACATGCTGAGCAGGGACTTGATGGATCTCACCCTGGCCACTTCCATGGTCAACAGCCATTGTACTTGCCCAGGATGGCCTTCGTCCTTTCCTCCGACCGTGAAGCCAACCCTCCCACTGTGCTGAGTCTGGCTCCCAGGAACAGGGCGTCCGGCGACGGTACCAAGTGGGACTTTGCGAAGTTAATCGAGAATCCCAGATCTGTGAGCAGGCAGACAGTCTTCGCTGTGTGATAGACGGCGAGTCCACTTGACTTTGCTCGGATGAGCCAATCGTCCAGGAAGGGCTATACGTGGATCCATGCAGGCGCAGCCGCGCCGCCACCGGTGCCAGGCACTTGAAGACCTTGACGCCGACTTCAACTCAAAAGGCAGGGCCTTGAACTGGTAGTGCCGCCCTTGGACCATGAATCCTAGGAACTTTCGATGCTCCTTTTTTATGGGGATGTGGAGGTAGGCATCCTCCAAGTCCAGCGACGACAGGAAGTTGCCATCCTCCAGTTGTCCCAGCACGTGCTGAAGAGTGACCATCCGGAACTTCTGGGATTTGATGTATTTGTTGAGGAGGCGAAGGTCTAGGATGGTCTGCCAGCTGCCGGTCTTCTTTCGGACGAAGAAGTACCGTGAGTATACTCGAGCCCCAGAGCCTCTTCGAGACGAGTTCTATCGCGCCCTTTTTTAGCATTGCTCGTACCTCCAGAAGCAGCTGTAGCATGTGGTTTTCCTTCCTGGCCACAGGTGGTAAACGGGGACACTTTCTTTGGAACTCCAGAGTGTGCCCGTGGGCCAGGGCATCTAGCACCCAACAGTCGGTGAAGATGGACTCCCACACGCTGACGAAATTCGCCAGACAGTTGGTGCACAGGGTCCTCCGTTTCCTCTATGGCCCGCGGCTCCTCGTGGGCTCCACCGTTGCTCTCTACGTCAGCCTCCCGGGATCCCTCACGTAGGCCTGAAACTTCTTGCCCAGGAAAGCTTTGACGCCAGCCAGCTCATCCTCGGAGGTGGTATCTGTGTCTGTTAGGGCTACCGTGCCCCCCCCTCTTTCTCATCCCCGGGTTTCACAAGGGTCTTCTCGATAGGCTAGAAAGATGAATCCCTCTGGGGTGGCAGGGAAACTCTAGGCCCGGACGTCATCTCCACTGGGGTAGCCTTCACAGGCTTTGCCAGGGCCGCCATGACTCCTTCAACTGAGGCCTTCACCTTAGGGGGGAGGGTCACCGCCTCGCCCCACTCTTGGCTTTCTCCGTCGGGATCGACCAGGGCTTCTCCTGAAGCTTAACCGGGTTCTCCGACTTCCTTTTCACCAAGCCAGAGCGTTGGCTCGTGGATGATGGCGTTGGTGACATTGCGCCCTGCTGGCAGCCGAGGAGCCCGAATCAACAGCGCTCCCGGTGCCCGCGGACTCACGGTGCTTTGCCTTTTGTTGGGCCCCCGTCGCCGAAGCACCCTCAAAGGTCTTAGAAGACCGCTCGGACTACTACTCTTCACCTGCTGCTGGGATCTTCGCCTCCAGCCAGTCAGCGAGACGTTTACGACAGTCCTTCAAGGTCCGGACGCACATGTTCTTGCTGAACACACAGTCCTCCACGTGCGACTTTTCGGCGTGTAGGCAATAGAGGCACCAAGAGTGTCCAGTAGGCATCGCATCTCCTTTGTCCTGGGCCATGTCCGACAGGGTAGGCCTCAACGGTCTTCCGGAATCCTCCAAGAAGTGTAATTTGACGACCATCCGCCCTTGAGGGGTGTAGAAAATTCCTAAACTGGTCCCCGTTGATCGGAAGAAGAATCGGTGGAGCTTGAGGCTCAAATTGACCGAAAAAATAAGAGTAAACTCTCGAAAAAACGCAAAACGCAGTAAAAGCTAGAGAGCTATAGCACGAGGACTCCCAACACTTGAACGTGCAATAAAAATCTGAGGATGGCTGCCAGAGGAGGGGCTTAGGTAGAGGGCAGTCATTGGCTGGGGGGCAGTATGACCCAGAGACCAGTGATTGGTTATTAGTAGAAAGACAGTTCAGAAACGAAATTGAAACTGATTTTTTCTTTACCGAGGATTCCCAGCCTGACGACGGGGAATATTCATGAGCATGTGAATCCATGCCAGACCCCATGCTGGAGAAAAGTGCTGGGACACACAGGAAATAAGAGCGGAGCTACCAATGTCACCCAAACAGCCTTACTAGGAGCAGCAGCAGAAAGTACATATGCAGAATCATGGCATAGAGCCACTATAATTACACACTTATTGATGGCAGCAAGAATGACGTTAGCACAAAGTTGGAAGAACGAGTCGAGACTGACAACAGCCTGGTGGTGGGTCAAGATCTGGGGGGTTATGGCAGTGGAAAAAATGTACCCTAAAGGCAGGAAGATATTTAAAATTCTTGGTGGTTTAGAACCCCTTCCAGGATTTTGTGAAAGGCAGAAGCCCACTTCCACGAACCACGAATACTTAAAAATATCCATGTTAGCTGACAAGCCGACAACAGGCAAAACTCTGCACACACAGGGGCTGGGTGCCATTTGTTGGGACAGCATTGAAAACACTCGGGGGCAGCCGGGCGGTTGTTGAATTCGACAGTCTGAACACAGTTGTATCCGTTATGTAAAGGTGACATATAGCTATTACTATCTGCTGTAAACTGTTTATGCAGTCGATCAATAAATAAAATTGCTTAATAAAAAAAAAAATTGCCACTCTGGCAGGAAAATGTCACAGGGACCAGTAGCATCCCATGTGGAAGGTGCCATGGCACATATGACCCCACTGAAGTTAAACTGGAGATCCGAGGAAATTGGCTCAAGTTTGTAATCACTGTAAGGTGCATTTTCTGTTCCGCCCTATGCATTTTACACACAATAAGATAACCTATATTTTGGGAAATCTGACATGCAGTGCACTTGCTTGGGCAGGACCTTACATATCTCTCCTCAAACAGTCCAATCTCAGAAGATTTTGCTGTTTGAGAAAAACATTTATGGATTCATTCCAGTGTGCAAATTTGGCCTCTACCTCTGAGAAACACAAAAGGTACTCTCACATCTACTCCCCAGGGATTTCTAGAGGTTTAATCAATTCCTGTGGCTGTGGAAAAAATTCCTGAAGAGATCCTTGAAATAGATCATGGGATCCGAGTACATAAGATTTTGAAATTTTGCGAAAAAGACCTCTACAGAGAGTTTCTATCGGTCTGGTGAAGGAATGTTGTCTCCATGATTGGTTAGGAAAGATCATTTTGCATCTTTCCCTCCATAGATTCCTATGGAACCCCATTTCTTGTGCTTGTTTTGACACATGTTCTGACATTTTGGAGCTGTTGGGGGGGAGGGGGGCATGGTATCACATGTACGACACTGACACAAGAGTTACAAGTTTCAAAACATTTATTTAATTCTTGGGGTTTGGGAAAATTCCTACTTTACCCTATAGCCATGATGGGAGAAGTCTACATCATCAAATAATAAAGAAAACACAGTCCTAGTCAGTCTGTCAAATCAAAATGTCCTACACTAACAAGACCGAATAACTGCCCTATAAAAGTGTGTGAAGGGGAATGTGTATGCAAAAGAAAGTCAGTGTTCTAACAAAGGATCAAAGTGGCTGAGTCAGTTCTCCGCACGGTGGACAGCACAAAATAAGGCAGCCCCTGTAAACAGGATGGCAAACTGGCTCAAGTTATCAAAAAAAGGCAGTTCAAAACGTGGGTTGAGGCCCCCTTGGCCTTCCATGTTAAAGTCACTTATTCCAGCTCTCTAAAAGTATTCACAGTTCAACAAAAGTTCACGCAGGTCTCCCTCTATCGGGCTTGGACCTCTCAAGGCATTAATAGTTCATGTGAGTCTCCCTCAGAAAGGGTCGAACCTCGCAATAACTGCACTTGCAGGGGTTCCCTTCCCCAAGCTTCATTCACATTCGTTAGGGGTTCCCTTCCCCCAACTTATTTCATGTTTTCCGTCACCTTCAGTCAGGCTCAGACCTTTCACTGATGTCAAAGACTTCTGAATGTGCGAAGATTTAACCATAGACCTCAGCAGGACCACCTCGACTTTCACTTCAGCTCTCCCTTATGTTATTTGCCCCAGTGTCTCTTGGTCTAAGCAGTTCCATACCAACCAGAAAAGTTGAAAAGCAATCTTTCACTTAAAGTAATCACCTTTTAACTTCCCCTTTCGTCACGGTTAATCCTGACCATTGCAAATTTCAGAGTTTGTTCACTTTGCCGCTTTATAACAAGACAAACATTTTGCAGACACCTTCGAGTGGGTTATTTCCTTCCACCTGACCGCTCCGCTACTTTGTATCACTAGCTTCACAGTTATCAGTAATTTAAAAGTTCACTAATGGTTTGCTTTCTTTCGCGTCACATGCGCGCAACCTTCAATTGCGAGATACACTGTTGTGGCTTCAATCTTTCCCTTGACACAAACTAACTTTTCATGTCTTTCGCTAACTCAACGGTTGTGTGCATTCCTTTGTCTCTGCGGCTTTGATTCACGAGTCAAGGGTGATACCACAGGCGTGGCCTCTCCTCCCCAACTCTGTCATACACCCGGGAGGGACGTTGGTGTCCTTGAAACAATGCAGGGTTCCTTTTGTCTGGGATTTGGCTTTCTCCACGTATCCTTGGTAGCTTCCCAGAGGCAACAACCTCCTGCAGGTCCCCGTTAGGCAGAATCATGTGCAGTTCCCTTAGGGAGCACTACAGAAGATTAAGACTACAGGTGGGAGCAATACATCGCCTTTGGTATCAATCTGTACCACAAAGATTTAGTTGGTAACTGTGGCTGAGCAGTCAGACTTAACTCAAGAGGGCGATGAGCAGATTCAGGGTTTACACAATATGCCTACAGTACTATGGCACAAGGAAACACTGACCAAAGCTTTGTATTAAAAAGTAGATGAACAAGTTACTTCTTACCTTGTAACGTTCTTTCGACGGGATGTTCCTCCGACATATTCCTCATCTTTGATAATACGTTTCCAGCTTGCTGGCCTCGGAATATTTTTTCTTTGTAGAGGGCCCTGCGCGTCGACGTCCGCCGAGTCGATGTCCCTCGACGGCCACCGTATCGGCGCCGACTTCACCATGCCCATAAATAACCACACGCGGCGTCCGTTGCTCAGTTCCGTTTTGTAGCATAAGAAAAGTCATGCCTGAATTGGTTATTGACCTTGAAGGAGCGTAAGCTGCAACCACAAGGGAAGTATAACTGCGGGGATAGATGGGAGGGACGATAAGGAATACGTCGGAGGAACATCCCGTCAAAAGAACGTTACAAGGTAAGAAGTAACTTGTTCTTCGAAGGGATTGTGTCCTCCGACGTATTCCTTATCTTTGATAGACTCCCATAGCAGTGGCATGTAATTGGAGGTGGGAGTGAGCATATTATGTATCCCTTTAGGGATGGACCGAATGTAATACGGCCTTGCCAAATCTGGTCTCTTGACTAGGGGAGGAATCCAGGTTGTAAAATTTTGTGAATGTATGTGCGGACGACCATGTGGCAACCGCACATATGTCTCTGACCGGTACCCCTCTTTGGAGAGCCGAAGAGGCTGCGATACCCCTGGTATCGACTTCCTGAGCTAGCTCCCACTCGCGGGAGACTGCTCTGCCTGCTCAGGGCGTCCGCTGTCAAGTTCTTCTCTCCGGCTAAGTGGACTGCCGATAGAGAGATTCCTTCCCGAATTGCCCAAAACCAGAGCTGCATTGCCTCTCTGCACAGTGGCAGTGACCCTACGCCTCCTCTTTTGTTGAAGTAGTGCATGGCCTCCGTGTTGTCCGTCATTATCAGGACATTTCTCCCCTGTACTGATGGCAGGAAAGCTTTCAGCACTAGTCTGATCGCTCTCAGCTCCAATAGGTTGATGTGTAGTCTGGACTCCGATGGAGACCAACGACTGCTGATGGTCAAGTCGTTGGCATGGGCTCCCCACCCCGTGAGTGAGGCGTCTGTGACTACTGTCATCTCCGGCCATGGTTGCCAAAACAGTTCTCCTTTCAAGATGTTCTCTGGATAGGCCCCACCATTGAAGGTCGCGGGCTACTTTGTCCGGAATCCGGAGGAGATCTGTCATTCTCCCTGAGAATTGCGACCACCGAGTTCTCAGTGCCCACTGAAGAGATCTCATTCTCAGGCGAGCCTCTGGCACAAGGAAGATGCAGGATGCCATGAGGCCTAGCAAACTCAAAAAGTCGAAGGCTGGGAGACGGGCATTTTGAAACTTGTTGACCATCTGCAGAATATCTTGAGCCCTCACCTCTGGTGGCGAGGCTTTTCCCAGGAAAGTGTCCAGGACCGCTCCAATGAACTGGAGTCTCTGTGATGGTATCATCTGTGACTTCTTTAAATTGAGGGAGAAGCCCAGTTTGTGAAGGAAGTGGCAGACATAATCTAGCTGGGTCTGAGCTTGTTCCGAAGATACAGCCCTGATCAGCCAAACGTCCAGGTAGGGGTAGACGTGGATCCCTTCCCTCCTTAGACTCGCAGCCACTAACGACATTAGCTTGGTGAAGTACCTCGGGGCGGAGGTCAGCCCAAATGGCAGAACTCAAAATTGATAATGAGTCGCCAATTGCGAACCTCGGGTATTTCCTGTGTTTGGGATGGATTGGCACATGTAAATAAGCATCCTGAAGGTCCAGAGATACCAGCCAGTCCTGGAGCTGGAGGGCCTGAAGGATCTGAGAGAGAATTACCATCTTGAACTTGTCCTTCCTGGGGAACTTGTTCAATTATTGTAAGTCCAGGATGGGTCTCAGTCCTCCGTCCTTCTTTGGTATGAGAAAGTAGGGGGAGTACCAGCCCTTGTTCCTGTCCGCTACAGATACCGGTTCTATGGCACCTTTCTCTAGCAGGTCTATAATTTCCTGCAAGAGGAGCGGATCTGAAACTTTTAGAGAGCTGTTCCCCGGTGGATGACTCTGAGGGATGTGTAGAAAGGGCAGGCAGTAACCCTGGGCAACTGTCTCCAATGCCCAAGCATCTGACGTTATAGCCTGCCATTCCGTCAGATGGTGAGTTAACCCCCTACAGGTGTCTTGTGTGGAAAGACCTCAGAGTGGTTTGGGGGGCGGCTGTTGCAGATGCCGAGGGTAAAGAGGCACCTGCTGCTGCTGCGGTCTTAGTACCTTTGACCGCTCCACCTCGGGTGGATCTCCTTTGGCCTCTTTGAGCCGGCTGTCCTCTGCCTTTCCCTAATACGGAATAATAGCGAAAGTACTTTCCTCTCCCAGAGGTTCCTGAGGGGCGAAAAGAAGTTTGGCGGATCGCAGCTCATAAAGATTTTGCTGCTGCTTTAGATGTCTGCAACTTTTCCAGACCATCATCAGCCTTTTTTCCGAATAATGAAGAGCTGTCAAAGGGCATATTCAAAAGTCTGACCTGTACATCTGGAGCAAAGCCAGACCTTCGGAACCACGCATGCCTGCAGATTGTTGTACTTGCCGCCATGGCCCTGCTGATACGGTCAGCAGAATCAATGCCAGTTTGAAGTGACTCGCACATGGCATCTTTAATAATGCTAAGGAAGGCTTCCTTTTCCTCTCCTTCGGGTATGCAGTCAGCCGCTGATGAAGCACACTCCCACAGTGTGTGACTGAACCTGGCGAGCGTACAGGTGGCGTTGATGGACTTCAACGCCATACTACAAGCAGAGAAGACTTTCTTTGCCATAGAATCGTACCTCTTGTCATCTCTATCCTGTGGGACAGTAGGGTAAGCGGTCCTGCTGCTTGATGAAGTTGCCGCTTGGACCACCAGACTCTCGGGAGTCGGGTGTTTCGATAAGTATTCAGGGTCAGCAGCAGCTACCCTATACTTGGCTGATAATCTTTTATTGACAGCAGGGATAACTTCAGGAGTTTCCCGGTTAGATACAATTTTTCTTTGTAAGGCTGTATGGAAGGGTACCACAGGATCCTCCTGTGGACCTTTGTCTAATATGTCTGTCAGGTCATCCTGTTGAAAAACAGGTGAAGGCGCAGACCAACCCATTAATTCAATAATTCTTGCCATCAGGGTTCTATAGGGTGTTTCGGCATGTTCCCCTAGGTGTGGCTTAACAAAATCCACTTTTAAGGAAGTGTCCAGCCCACTTGCCTCGTGTAATGACTCCTGTAGGTCTTTCAACCTTCTTTCCTCAGAGGTGAAATCCTCTGAAACGGGCAGGGTGGTCCTCTGCAACTCGAAGGTTTCCTGGTCAGAATCTTCCCCTTCTTCATAAATTGAAGATAATCCAGGGTACTCTGACCTCTGAAATGGTATAAAACCCATTTATAAGAAAGGAGGAGCCAAATTTGTCATTATTGGGCGAGAAAACATCAATGTCGTCGACGCCGATGTGACAGGCTTCAAAGGCGCCGAAAAGGGCGTCGAGAAAACCGGAAGAGGCCTCGAAGAACTCGAGAGGATCGAGATCCTACTCGGGGACATAGACGACGGTCTCGGCGTTGTGCCGGAGGCTCTTGGAATCACTGTTGGCTGTGGAGTAGCCGTGGTCTTCTCTTTCATCGGTGTCAATGTCGGCGTCGAAGATGGCGTCGAGTCGATCGACCGACCGATGATTCGAAGAACCCTTCGGCAACGGTGTAGATGGCGCCGATCCATGCGTCTAAGGGATCTTCGACGAAGTCGAAGACGGTGCCTTCTTAACCGATGGCCCGTGGCGCTCTCGGGTGGAATGTTTCGCCGGGTGCTGCGACTCGCGGCGTTTTGATTTTTTGGGGTATCACCCTCAGCTGTCTTCGAGGGGGACGAGGCCGCTTTCTCGAAGACGCTTAACATTTTCTTCCTGAATTCCTCCCACTCAGCCTGAGAGCTGTGTTTTGTGGGGCAGGAGACCCTTTCCGGGGAAACAGAAGACGACGAAGAAGGGGATCTTCGACGTCTCTTTGATTGTCTTGATCTCGACGAATGGTGGGAGCTACTTCGAGATCTAGAATGGGAATGTTTGACGGCGAGGAGACGAATGCCTCGGCCGAAGAAACTTTCGAGGAGGTTTTGACTGACTTACCTCTCTCGAGCTTCCCCTTGCGCTTCAAGGCTTTCGCCATCATGGACATGCAGTCCTCACTCCGAACAATGGTGCTCGGCTCCCAAGCACCACAAGCAGATCCTGTGTGGATCCATTATCGACATTTTTTTACCGCAGTCTCGACATTTTTTGAAGCCGGATTGCGGCGTTGACGGTTCCGATGAAGATGCCATCGAGAACGAGTTGTATATTTCCATTAGATGTAGATTAGTTATCTGACCGAACTGACCAACGATGTTCCGAGGCCCCAGGAAGCGCAGAAAAACAGAACTGAGCAACGGACGCCGCGCGTGGCTATTTATGGGCATGGTGACGTCGGCGCCGATACGGTGGCCGTCGAGGGACATCGACTTGGCGGACGTCGACGCGCAGCGCCCTCTACAGAGAAAAAAAATTCTGAGGCCAGCAAGCTGGAAACGTATTATCAAAGATAAGGAATATGTCGGCGGACACAATCCCTTCGAAATATATTTTATACACTTCTAGTAAAACACATTTATCACAGTCATCAAGCTAGTTAAATAAGTCAAAAGAAAAATATACACCCTCCCTAGTTAAATTGTAGACCAAGTGAACCAGAGTGAAAGCTGAGCAAAACGGCACAGTGAAAACCACCCACAAGGGATATTCTAGCAATTTCTCACAAGGGAGGGAAAGCACAAGTTATACAGAAATATCTTCTTACGCACCCTAACAACACTTCTCCTAAGCTTGTGAACCAATTTAAGCAAGACAGTGCATCAGTATAGGAAATCCTTAAATGAAGGCTGAGCAAAATGACATTTCACAAGGTTTAAAAGTGGGAAGGAAAGGGTAGTTATAAGTAGGTGCACCAACACAGTTCTAGTTGAGAAGTAGGTGCACCAACACAGTTCTAGTTGAGAAGCAATCTAGAGAAGGCAGTTAACAAATTTAGTCAGATTCAGTAGGCCTGTGCCAGAGTCAGTGGTACAGGGCAAGGGCCCAGGAGCAAAATGTTCTTGTAGCTGCAGTCATGTCTTTGATTAACGATTTTGAAAAGGTGGATGCAGAAGATGAAAGCCAATGTTAAGAGAGAGGGGCGGCAAACCCAAAAGGTAGGTAAAGGATTTAAAACACCTTTAGCTCTACCGCGAAGAAAGGGTGGCCTGGCGGAACAATGTACCTTTACAATGAAGAAGTGGCTCCTGCGCTGGCAGTTGTTCCTGGTTGTTCCTGCAGTTCGGGGATCCAGCAGAGGAAGAGAGGCTTTCGTCGTGGAGGAAGGTTCGGGTTACTGCACTACCCAGGGATGAAACCAGCCGCGGTGCTGCCCAACGAATAAAAGGTACGCTCCTTTAAATCGCGGTCCGGGTGGACTGGTGCCTGGTTATCCGGCCTCAGAGTACAGGGTATGGGAGATTCGACCAAGGCAGGTCCAGGAAGGCGATTGGCAAACTGGTTGGCCCCACCAGCTCAAGGGAAGAAGGCTCTTGCAGATGAAGATTTTCTCTCGTCGTGTGGAGAAAAGTGGCGAGACGCTGCAGCAGGGCTTCACCGATGGTTCAGTCGTTGCAGATGTGGAACAAGTTACTTATCTGTAACTGTTGTTCTCCAACATGGGTCTGGCATGGATGCACATGCTCACGAATATTCCCCGTCGTCAGGCCGGGAATCCTCGGTATAGAAAAAAAATCAGTATCAGTTTCGTTTCTGATCTGTCTTTCTTAGTAGTAACCAATCACTGGTCTCTGCGTCATACTGCCCCCAGCCAATGAATGCCCTCTCCCTAAGCCCCGCCTCCGGCAGCCAACCTGAGATTTGGTAGCACGTAAAGTGGCAGTATGACCAAGTGAAGAGCCGCAGAGGGGTAGGCGGGAGGGTTCGCATGTGAATCCATGCCAGACCCATGCTGGAGAACAACAGTTACAGGCAAGTAACTTGTTCCTTCTCCATCATGGGGTCTGGCATGGATTCACATGCTCAAATACATAGCAGTGCACACATGCACAACCACGGGAGGTGGCAACAGGCTAAACATTAAGCAATACAACAACTCAACATTAAGCAACTCTTACCTCCTCACCAGGCTCACCTTAGGCGGACAGGTTGCGCAGCACTGCTTTGCCGACCCTGGACTCCTCCCTGGAGTCCCGATCGACGCAGTAGAATCTTGTGAAGGTGTGCGTCGACCTCCACGTCGCAGCCCTGCAGATGTCCAGCAGGGGCACACCAGACAGGAACGCCGTGGTAGCAGCGATCGCTCTAGTCGAATGGGCTCTCGGACAGCCGGGCAGCTGTCGGTTTGCCAACCGGTGAGAGTGCATGATGCAGCCGGAGAGCCATCTGGAAATGGAAGTCTTTGAGAGAGCCTTCCCTTGATTCACAGTCCCAAAGTTCACAAACAGCTGTGACGTCTTCCGAAAACTCTTTGTGCGGTCCCCGTAGAACTTCAGCGCTCTAGCTACATCCAGCGAGTGCAAAGTCCTCTCGGCCGGCGATGAAAAGAAATTGGCAACACCAAGGGCTCGTTGAGGTGCAAGTCCGACGGCACCTTGGGCATAAAGGATGGGTGTGTCCTCAACACCACCCTTGTGTCATGAAAAGTCAAGTATGGAGGCTTGCAAGATAGGGCCTGGATCTCTCCCACTCGTCGTGCAGAGGTGATGGCCACAAGGAAAGCTGTCTTCCATGACAGGAACTTCAAAGGTGCCGAATGCATAGGCTCGAATGGGGCCCCCATGAGCCTGGTCAGCACCACATTAAGCTCCCACGCCGGGGCAGGAGCCTTCACCGGCGGGAATGATCGGAATAGTCCCTTCATGAATTCTTTCACCAGGCGATGAGACCACAAGGACGCCCGTCCCGTCGTCCTGGTATATCGGGAGATTGCAGCCAGATGTATTTTGATGGAGGCGTGAGCCAGTCTAGCTTTGGCCAGCGACAGTAGGTACGGCAGTACTTGAGGGGCCGTAATCCGCAGAGGGTTAATCTTCTGTGCTAGGCACCAGACAGAGAACCTCTTCCATTTATGTCCGTAGCACTTGAGTTGAGGACGCCCTGGCCTTTGCAAGAACCTCTCTGCAGTCGGCCGAGATGTCGTACCCTCCAAACTCTAGTGCTGCAGGAGCCAGGCCTGCAAGTTCAGCGACTCCGGGTTGTGGTGAAGAATGGCGCCTCCTTCTCTGGAGAGAAGGTCTGCGTCCATCGGCAGCTTGACTGGTGGGGACGTTGACAACTCCAGGAGGTCCGGGAACCAGATCTGCCTCGGCCACGCCGGTGCAACGAGGAACATCCTGCACCGGGACCTCTTGAGCTGGTTGATGAGCCGGAGCAGCAACGGCAGCGGAGGGAACGCATAAAGAAATAGGCTGTCCCAGGGGAACGAGAAAGCATCGCCCATGCTCCTCGGCTGGGGGAACCTGCTGGCGAACCTCCGGCACTAGGAAATCGTCGCCGTCGCGAAGAGATCAATTTGGGGTTCGCCCCATCGTCGGAAGAGTCGATCCACTTGATCCTGGCGTAGTTCCCACTCGTGGCACGAGCGCAGCTCCCTGCTGAGTGAGTCGGCAATCGTGTTTTTTATTCCTGCCAGATGAAGAGGCACCAGAAACATCCCTTAGGCGACGGTCCAATGCCACAGATCCTGGGCTTCCTTGGATAGGGCCGGGGACCTGGTGTAACGCTCACCTGGTTCCCACAAAGGCGCGGGCGTGGTCTGGAAGGCAGTGGCCTCTTCGAAGGAGATGTTCAGCACCCTGAAGATGGAGTGGGCTGGGTTCCCAAATCCGGCTTGTCTGGCTCGGATGAATACCCTTCTGTGAGCGAAAAGGAAGGGTTAATACTCTGCGGGTTTTGTGTTGATCTCCTGTTCCCCTTCTCACCCTCCTTGAAACCCTTCTGTAATTCCCTGTGGAGACTCACCTTAGGGATTGAAAAGGCGAGCTGTCCATCCTGCTTCTGATGCAGGGGCGCGTTGGGATCCAGTTACGTCACTGGATAGTAAGTTCGAGTTCGCTTGTCTGTTCCGGTAAGTACCGTAAATGTTTATGGCAAGCTTGAGTCTAAACTGTTCCTCTTCTCTTTTGCAGGTAATGGAAGACTCCGGGCTGAGGGCGGTTTCCGTCGAAAACCTGATTTTTCAGGTGAGTTTTGGTGTAGGCCCACTACTGTCTTTTCCTGTCTCTTTTTCCTTAGGGGCCGGAGTTCGAGAATGCCGAACAAATGGAGCCGGTACGAAGCAGAAGCCGAGTCCGACCTGTAAGCAGCTAAGTTTAAAATAGTTTGTTTGCTACGGTTCTTGCATTCACTAATGTGATGTTTGCTTTTTCCCCATAGGGGCCGGGGTGCTGAAATGCCCAAGGAATGTCATCTACCCGAAGGTAAGAAGAATTAGCTTGGCGGGTAAGTGCTTCTTGGTTTTTTTCCCCTTCTCACCTTGCTTTCTTCTCTTTGTCTCCCCGTAGGTGCTGGAATGCTGCAGGAGATCCGGATGGGCGTCGCAGAGCCGAACGCGCCACGTGCAGGTAAGAGAAGTGCGCCGAGATGTATGCGACGCGGTGACTATTTAAAATTATGTCTTTTTGCAGGAACGTTGGCGCGCTGAATCCGGAATGCAGCTTTAATAGGTAAGGTTTGTTTTTCACCTGTTTCTTCTTCCCTTTTCTATCCTTAGGTGTTTCCAGGATGCTGGCAGGCGTGGTCGAGGACTGGAGCAGGAGCAGGCGCGGTGAGCGTCCAGCTGCTATGAGCAGAACAACGCGAAGCGTGGTTTGCTGTCTGGGCATGGCTTAAATAGCCTTTCAAGTAGTCCCAGGTATGTATCCTTCCACTGAAGGTATGTATCCTGCCACCAGCCACACCCGTGTAGTTAAGTAGTTCCTTTTTCATCTGGAAGTTGTAGAATGATCTGCCAGGTAGGGAAATTGCAGAATGGTCTGCCAGGTAAGTTTGCACCAAACACATTTCCTTCCATATCTTGTACGAGCCTGGCGCCGATGGTGCCAGGACGGTTATCCCTTATGAGCCTGATGCCAACGGCGCCAGGACTGAGTCCAAAGAGCCCCTATCTGGGGTGGCTGGGACTTCCCTACTATACATGTTGCCTGCCTCCGAGGGTGCCGGGCCCTGTCTGGCTCCTTGGAGGTAGGCATCATGACACCTGGTTCCGCCCTGCTTCCGGATGTAGAACATCGTGGTGGTGTTGTCGGTGAAGATCCTCACCGCCTTGCCCTTGAGGGACGGAAGAAAGGACTGAGGGTCCAGAACACCGCGCGGAGCTCCAAGATGTTGATGTGGAGAGACTTCTCCCCCGGGAGCCAAAGGCCTCTCGCGTGAAGATCTCCGGAGTGCGCTCCCCAACCTTCCAGGGAGGCGTCCGTCGTCACCGTCACCTGGTGAGCTGAGGTCTGAAAGTCCTGTAAGGGTCGCATCCGAAGCCTGCAAAGGCGCACCAGATAAATGCAGGAGGACATCATCCCGAGGAGGGATTTGATAGATCTTACCATGGCCATGTCCGTGGCAGCAGACGCTGTACCTTGCCCAGAATGGTCCTGGACCTTTCCTCCGACGGCGAGGCCAGCCGCACCACTGTGTCGAGCTTGGCTCCCAGAAACAGGGCGACTTGCGACAGAACCAGGTGGGATTTTGGAAAGTTGATGGAGAATCCCAGGTCCGTGAGCAGCTGGACGGTCTTCGCAGTGTGCTCCACGGCGAGCTCCCTTGTCCTTGCCCAGATGAGCCAGTCGTCCAGGTAGGGGTAGACGTGAATCCCCTGTAGGCGCAGCCGTGCCGCCACCGGTGCGAGGCACTTGGTGAACACCCTGAGTGCCGACTTCAATCCGAACGGGAGGGCCTTGAACTGGTAGTGCCGCCCTTGGACCACGAACCGGAGGAACTTTCGGTGTCTTTTTAGAATGGGGATGTGGAAGTACGCATCCTCCAAGTCCAACGACGACAGGAAATCGCCCTCCTCCAGTTGTCCCAGCACATGCTGGAGGGTGACCATACGGAACTTCTGTGCCTTGATGTACTTGTTCAGTCGTCGTAGGTCCAGGATGGGGCGCCATCCTCCTGTCTTCTTTTTTACGAGGAAGTACCTTGAGTAAACTCCGGAGCCCCGAAGCCTCTTTGGGACGAGCTCGATGGCACCCTTCTTGAGCATCGCCCTTACTTCCAACAGTAGTTGAGGGACGTGATTTTCCTTCCTGGCCACGGGTGGAACGCGAGGGCACTTCTTCTGAAACTCAAGGGCATACCCTTGGGCCAGGGCGTCCAGCACCCAACGGTCGGTGTAGATGGACTCCCACACGCTGACAAACCTCGCCTGCCGGCCTCCCACCGGGGTGCTTCGGCAGGGGCCCGACCCCACTGTCGGTTCAATCTTGTTTGGAGGCCGCCTTGCCTCCTTGACCTCCCTGTCGACGACGGGCACCACCTGACTTGCCGCGTCCCCTTTAGGCTTCCTGGGACGAAGATCTTGCCGCTTGGCGGTACGTGGAGGAGCCACTGCCGGATCGCTTGGAGACACCTTGTCTGCCTCCGGAGCTCCGAAAGGACGGCCGTCGTTGTTGGAGCACTCCCAGTGCCCGGGCAGCCTCTGTGTCTGTCTTGATGGCCTGAAGGGACTCATCAACCGCCTTCCCAAACAGGTTGTTCCCGTCAAAGGGCATGTCCAAAACCTTGGTTTGTACGTCCTGGCGGAAACCCGTGGCCTTGAGCCATCCTCGTCGTCTCAAGCAAACGCTGTTGCCCAACTGATGGAAACCGGTGTCGGCGATGTCCATTGCCACCGTGATGGCATGGTCCGAAGCAACCTCCCCCTCCTGTAGGATTTCAAGGGCCTCAGCCCTTTTGGCGTCCGGAAGGAAGTCTAACAGAGGGGCGATTTTGAACCACAACTCCCTGTCGTAGCGGGCTACGATAGCCAGGGCGTTGGCCGCCTTGAGTCGTCGCTGCGGATGAGATGATCCGTCGTCCCATCGTGTCCAACTTCCTACCCTCGCCGTCCTGCGGGGAAGTTGATGTCGAGGCCGATGCCCTCCCCCCCCAGCTTTCTTCTTTGCTGCCGCCGAGACGACCGAATCCGGTGTAGGTTGTGCCCAAAGGCACAAGGGGGCAGCGTCGGGGACCCGGTACTTCTCGTACTGGTACCTCTTTGCCGGCGCCGTGGCAGGGTTCTTGAGGAGGGCGAGCCCCTCATCGCAGACGTCATCAAGAAGCGGTACGGCGAGTACCGTCTTCCTTTTTAGCCTCGAGCCGTTGGTAAAGGAACCCTTCTTTCTTTTGTTCTGGGCAGAGCTGGAAAAGCTTGGATGCCCTGGAAATCATGGCATGAAAGGATCCAATCTCGTCTCCGAAGGTCCTGGCTCCGGTTCCCCCGTCGGGTCTGGCTCAGGTACCTCCGTCGGGGGAAGGGGCAACCTTGTCCTCATCTCCGAGCATAAGGACTGAATCGCTGACAAAATGGCCGCCGAAGTGTACTGCGGCGCCGGAAATGACGGGCGCGAGGGCTCTTGAGGAACCTCGTCGGCGACACAGTCGCTCTCGTCGTCGCCTTGGTCGGGATCCCTCCCGATGGGCTGGGCCTCTTCCACGACTTCGATGAGCTCTTCTTCAGAGGTCGTGTCCGTATCCAGGATGGCCAACAGCCCCTCCCCCACCTTTTCCAACGAGGACTTCGTGGGGGTCTTCTCAATGGGCCTGAAAGACGACTCCCTCTGCGGTGGCAGGGAGACTCTGGGTCCTGAGGGCGCCTCCACTGGTGTAGCCTCCACAGGCTGAGCCAGGGCCACGGCGACATCCTCAAACGAGGTCTTAGCAGGGTGAATGAAAGCCATCGCCACCTTCTGGACGCCTGGGGCCTTCACCTTGGGGGGAGGGTCCGAGCCTCGCCCCCCCCCCTCTGCCGGAACCTTCGAGATCGACCGGGGCCTCTCCAGAAGGTTCACCGGGTTCTCGGACTTCCTCTTACCCGAGCCAGAGCGTTGGCTCATGGTTGATGGCGCCAGGGAGGATGCGCCCTGCCTGGCAGCCAAGGAGCCCGACCGTTCGGCGCTCCCGGTGCCCGCGGTGCTTAGCCTTTTGTTGGGCCCCCGTCGCCAGGGCACCCTCACAGGACTTAGAAGACCGCTCAGACTTCTTTTTCTTCTTCTCGCCCGACGGGCTCTTCCCTTCCAGCCAGTTGGCGAGACGGAGGTGGCGATCCTTCATGGTCCGCTCCGACATGTTCCCACAAAAAACGCACAGTCCTTCTTGTGCGTCTTGTCCTCATGGAGACAGAGGTATAACGAATGCTCGTCCTCCTTGAAAACGTTCTGAAGCTGGCATCCAGGGCAGGTCCTGAACAGCTTCCCGGGCGTCGAGCTTCCTTTCTCTTGGGCCATGTCCGGGGTAGGCCTCGGAACTGCTGGAATCCTCCAAAAGCGTAACTCGACGAAATCTTCACCCTCGAGGGGCGTAGAAAACTCCGAAACGGATCCCCGTTGATCGGATGTAGAAACGGTGGAGCTTGAGGCTCTATTTAACCAAAAAATGAGAAAAATCTCCTGAAAAAGCGCGAAAACGCAGCAAAAGCTCGAGATCTACAGCACGAGGACTCCCAACACTTGAACGTGCGGTAAAAATCTGAGGATGGCTGCTGGAGGCGGGGCTTAGGGAGAGGGCAGTCATTGGCTGGGGGCAGTATGACCCAGAGACCAGTGATTGGTTACTAAGAAAGACAGATCAGAAACGAAACTGATACTGATTTTTTTCTATACCGAGGATTCCCGGCCTGACGACGGGGAATATTCATGAGCATGTGAATCCATGCCAGACCCCATGCTGGAGAACTTTGGCTTCTCTCCTCTTCGGCTTCTTAGTTCCAGTGGCGACGTCTTGCTCTTCCAGTCCTCAGGACCCTGTTTTTATGCAAAAAGATCCCCATTCATTCAGCCTAGCTGTCACTCACACAGTGGAGTGGTCATCTTGGTGGGAGACCCTCCAGCCTATCAGGATAGAGTGCGACATGGGTTGCTGAGGCAACCCTGTCCAGGGGTCTTACTCCCTCTCCCACACAATGGACCCACCCCAGACTCAGTGGCACCAAAAGGAGGGCTTCTTGGCAGAAGCCTGCCAAACGGACGAACAAAGGATCCCCGACCTGGGTTAGGAGTTGAGAAAAGACACGAGAAAGAAGTTCTATTGAAGTTCTGGCAAATAAAACCTACCGGAGTCAAGTTAACATTAAAATGCACCGGCGGTATGTTAGAGGCTGTCAGAAAAAGTGGTAGCCTCGAACAATGGGAAAATCCCACAGGAAAATATTTGCGGTCGAAAGTTTATGGTAGTAACCACTGCCACCAGCCAGAAACTTTTGAGAGGGACTGTACGGTACCCTCTTGAAAATGAACATAAGGGAAAAACTATTAACCCTTTCCAGTACCTCCATAGTAAGATGGGTTGTGCTGGTTTAGTTCAAAGAAATTGACTAGTAAAGTCAATTGGGACTTTTCATGCCCTGGGAGACAGTAGTCAGACCCAGGGTATGGAGTCTATGTTGGGGGGTCGCTACGACACCCCTGTGTCACTGTACTGATGGTGCTGTGTAACACATGTGAATAAAGATGGTTCCTATGGGGTTGAGAAGATCCCATAGACATTAACCACAAAAATAACCTAGAACACACATAGCAAAAATGCCTAAGAGTGGGAAAAAGAGTCTCACTCTTAGCAGGAAAAAAGAAACAAACCCTTCAAATCCAGCAAAGCTGCTGGGGGACTCTATGCAGGGGAAATTAGCCATAGAATGAGAATTCTCCCTAACACTCTGTTTACATTGTAGCCCTAAACCACTCTCACTTTTCCTGAGACTAAGCCTTGCGAGAGACCCGAGAGCATCCTCACATCTACTCCTCTTGGTTCCGCTTAGGTGGCCAGGGAAGGGCCATCGCTTTTGGATCTGGCCCTCGCGGGGGGGTGGGGGGGAGGGATTAGGCGTGGGAAGATCACCAGAGTGCAGGGTCCTTGGGGACTGGAGAGAGAGTACCCAAAGGCGATACATGGTCTCCCCTTTTCCCGATACTGACCTACCCTCCGCTCCCTGAGCCTTTATGGGCTATTGCCAATCTCATCCCATCCTCCCCTGTAGTTTTCTCTTGAGTACTGAGATGAAGCAACTAGGAATAGTACAGATTTCCTATTATAAACACCACTCTGATATTGGGACGAAGTAGAGTGGTCTGGAGGCATGTAGCAATACAAATCAGGTATGTCACATTAATAGACTTCAGCAGAGTCAGGCAATTGAGTATACCTTGTTTCACCTGCAACCTGTTAGTAGCAGAGGAGAGCATGAAAGTTGGAATCCATATGCACGTGGTGTAGTCGCAGAAGGAAAAGAGCCAAGAAATTGCCATGCTGAGGAGCGAGATGCAGTGATGTAAACACGCCGATTGACATCCCGAGAGTCTTGCCGAGGTGACTGCAGGACTGGGAGCCCTTGTGAGGGAAAGCGTACAGCAGGAGCTGTCAGGGAGCAGAGGCGAAGCCTAGCACAGAGTGTGCTGAGCGGAGCACGCGGTGAACTGGCAAGTTGGTTCTCCTGCTCGGGGAGGAAACACCTAACAGAACTCCGGAGACCCGCTAAGTGTAGGGAGAAACAATGAACGCTGGAGCGCTCCAAGGGATCTTGGAAATAGTAACTATCCAGGGAAGTAATGTACTATTGCACTTTTTGGATGTTGTACTGAATGAAGGGTGCTATTTGAGCCCACGCAAATGAAAACTGCATTTACTAAATACCGAGAAGCAGAAAAAGTGTCATTCAAGCCTGCACAACTTAAAATTACATTTAATGAAAATCGAACTGAATGAAAGACGCTATCCTGATGAATGCAACACATTACATTTACTGAATATTGATCAGCAGGAACGTCGCGATTTGAGTGAAACCAAGTAAATGCTGCAATTATCAAGAGTTGTCTCAAAGATAAGTGAACAAAGGCTTATGGTTGTGTGGCCTGTGATGGGGGAACAGCGTGGTCTAACAACTGCTCCTAGACAAGGGGGTTTCCTAACACACTGCCCACATCAAGAGTCAAATCACAGACCAGGTGGTTGTCTGGTGCGTGACCAGTAATGGGTGGCCCGTGTGGTCCGACAACTGAAACTACACCAGAAACCACTAAGTATTTGAACATCAGCAAAGAAGTGAGTATTGGAAAAGCAGCACTGAAGTGTGCCCTTGGTGAAGCTAACCAAAGGACATGTCAAACAGACTGTATTCTCTTGTGAACAGAGGAAACAGATCAGCTGCTCAGTATAAATCTTGGGGAAGGGAACCCTGAGAACCAAAGAATTGTAAATTATTTATCTTGGGGAAGGGAGTCCCAAGATCGCAATGTTGTATGAACTTGATTATATTTGAACTTGGTGAAGGGAAACCCGAAACCCACTTTTGATGCCAACTTTGATGCCTGTGAACCTACAGAAGGTAACTTCGGAACTTGATGAAACCTCCTTGAAACCAAGTTGCATAGGAACAGTATTGAACTTGAGACACAGAACACTAAAACTTAAATTGCCAGTAGCTGCACATTTACTTTTGAACACTTCTATTTGGTTGAGAACATTCCCCACTAGATGTTGTAGTTGTGGTGTGAGGACAAGCATATGTTTTGACACAGACCAACTTTTTGGTTTGAACTTGTGGATTCAGACTTCGATTAGATTTCTTGAGGCAGGGAAAATCCCACCATAGCACAGGATTAGTTAGGCGTTACACCATCCTAATTATTAATAAAGCTTTGCTTAGAAATATATATCTGTTGTCTGTGTAATCTCTATTGATACCATGAATGTCTCACAACCGGATCAACTGATATCAGACAAGGGATAAGGGACTAATTGCATAGTTACTTGCATCCGTCGGTTCTGTGAGTTGGCCATTGAGTCTCAATGGCCTCAAATTACACAGAAGAGCCTTTTTTGCCATGGGTTGCGGAATGAGCTAGTAGATATACTCCAACCAGAGTCATTGCAAGCTTTGCTTGAATAGGTCCTATGAATTCATCGATTGACAGGAGGGGTGAGCAGATGAGGCCAGATCGCATTTTTCAAGAACACCTTTGTCTCCAGCAGTATCAAGTGGGTCCACAGAGTCCAGTACTGAACCAATTAAATTGGGAGTTATTAGAGGCCCATTATCTGAGGCAGAAAGGAAATTGCAACGTTCACTTCAGCGCTCTAGAGAATTTTTGCCTTCATACCCTCTCTACACCCACCACGACCTTGGACAAAGTAGCTTACTTGTCATAATGGAAGGCAACAAGCCCAATCTCAGTACCAGGCTTTATGAAACCACCTTCACTCTTACCTATACTTCCTGTGTCTCTTTTGGTCCCAAAAGTACAACTTTCTTGGGAGAATCGGTGTGATGAAACATTGCTATTACTTGGTTGTGGAGCATCAGAGAATTACATCGATGCTGCTTACATATTGGGACATTCCATTCCCCTGTTCGATAAGAATTTGGAAGGTAAATTGTCACCACCAATTCTTACACACAGAGGGGTAAAGCAGGGCTGTGCACTTGCATCATTGTTTAATTTCTTCATTCTAGATCTGGGCCCTGCGTTAATGAACTGCATTGTGGCTGCACCTCGCATTGGACGCCAAAAGAATGCTTACTTACTATATGCAGACAATTTAGTTCTGCGGTCATGTACACCCATTGGCTTACAAAACATGTTGGAACTAGGAACCTATGCATTGGGAATAATTTGATTAACACCTCTAAATCACAAATATTAGTCTTTAATAATAATGTATCCAAAAAATATCATCCAAGATGGCTTCTTCAAAAATGTGAACTATGTGATCTTGAAATATAAGTATCTTGGGGTGTACATTGAACCCAAGAAAACTTTAAGCACAATGACTTGCGAAATCAAATCAAAGCTCAGTGCTTTGATATCACAATCAAAGATTTTGCTGAGACAATTTGGAAAATTCTCATTGAAACACATTGTGTCTTTTTATAAGTCAAAGGTAAGACCTATTCTCCTGTATGGAGCAGAGGCATTGGTACCACAGGATCGAAAGTTTTGGGACCATTTAGAAGCAAATTATTGGAAGGCAGTCCTATCACTTTCGCCTGGAACACCTTTGGCGATTCTGCGATTTGAATTGGGTCCGATATCCTTGTATGTTCAATTGTTATGGAAACAGTGTGCATTACTGCGAAAATTGCTGGATTAGAGAAACCGACCTTTCTGAATGTATTAGCTCAAAATTTGTTTACATCGAAAAATGGCATGTCGAGAAAGTGTCGAAATCACATCTTAAATGCGGCATCCGATGCCTCTGTTTCAATTGAGCTTCTAGCTAACCTTGATCATGCGAAAAGTAAAATCTATCAATACGATTGGGTTGGAAACATGGCACTATGTTCAAAACTCAAGTACTTCAACCCTGTTGCATTCGGCACCAAAAGGTAAGGAGTTACATCGGATTATCTGCTGAAATTTCCAACACATGTATGTCGAAAGAAATTCTTAAGATTCAGACTAAATCAGTATGAAACAAATGATATCTTGTTTAGGAGGAAGCTAATTTCGAAGGAACAGAATTACTGTCGATTTTGTTCAAATAAGGATCAAAGAGAAGGAACAAGTTACTTACCTGTAACTGTTGTTCTCCAGCATGGGTCTGGCATAGATTCACATGCTCATGAATATTCCCCGTCGTCAGGCTGGGAATCCTCGGTAAAGAAAAATCAGTATCAGTTTCGTTTCTGATCTGTCTTTCGTAGTAGTAACCAATCACTGATCTCTGCGTCATACTGACCACAGCCAATGACTGCCCTCTACCTAAGCCCCGCCTCTGGCAGACATCTTCAGATTTGGTAGCACGTGAAGTGGCAGTATGACCAAGTGAAGAGCCGCAGAGGGGTAGGGGGGAGGGTTCGCATGTGAATCCATGCCAGACCCATGCTGGAGAACAACAGTTACAGGTAAGTAACTTGTTCCTTCTCCAGCATGGGGTCTGGCATGGATTCACATGCTCATGAATAAAGAATACATACCAGTACACACATGCACAACCACGGGAGGTGGCAAAGGCTCAACATTAAGCATTACATCAAACTCAACATTAAGGAATTCTTACCTCCTCACCAGGCTCACCTTAGGCGAACAGATTGCGCAGCACTGCTTGGCCGACCCAGGACTCCTCCCTGGAGTCCCGATCGATGCAGTAGAATCTTGTGAAGGTGTGCGTTGACCTCCACGTAGCTGCCCTGCAGATGTCCAGCAGGGGCACACCAGACAGGAACGCCGTGGTAGCAGCGATCGCTATGGTCGAATGGGTTCTAGGACGGCCGGGCAGCGGTCGGTTTGCCAACCGATGACAGTACATGATACAGCCGGAGAGCATCTGGAAATGGAGGCCTTTGAGAGAGCCTTCCCCTGATTGACAGGTCCAAAGTTCACAAAAAGTTGTGACGTCTTCCGAAAACACTTCGTGCGGTCCACGTAAAACTTCAGCGCTCTAGCCACATCCAGCGAGTGCAAAGTCCTTTCGGCCGGCGACGAAGGCGACGGGAAGAAAACAGGCAACACCAAGGGTTCGTTGAGGTGGAAGTCCGACGGCACCTTGGGCATGAAGGAGGGGTGCGTCCTGAGCACTACCCTCGTGTCGTGAAAAGTCAAGTACGGGGGCTTGCAGGAAAGGGCCTGGATCTCTCCCACTCTTCGTGCGGAGGTGATGGCCACAAGAAACGCCGTTTTCCACGACAAGAACTTCAACGGAGCCGAGTGCAGAGGCTCGAACGGAGGTCCCATGAGCTTGGTCAGCACCACGTTGAGCTCCCACGCCGGGGCCGGAGCCTTCACCGGCGGGAACGATCTGAACAGTCCCTTCATGAATTCTTTCACCAGACGATGAGACCACAAAGACGTCCGCCCTGTGGTTCTGGTGTATCGGGAGATTGCAGCAAGATGAATCTTGATGGACGCGTGCGCCAGTCCAGCCTTGGCCAGCGTCAGTAGGTACGGCAGTACATGGGGAGCCGTAATCCATAGAGGGTTAATCTTCTGTGCCTGGCACCAGACAGAGAACCTCTTCCATTTGTGTCCATAGCATTTAAGAGTTGAGGACGCCCTGGCCTTTGCAAGAACCTCTCTGCAGTCGGCCGGTATGTCGTATCCTCCAAACTCTAACGCTGCAGGAGCCAGGCCTGCAAGTTCAGCGACTTCGGATTGTGATGGAGGATGGCGCCTCCTTCCCTGGAGAGAAGATCCGCGTCTACTGGCAGCTTGATTGACGGGGACGCTGACAAGTCCAGAAGGTCCGGGAACCATATCTGCCTCGGCCACGCAGGTGCAACGAGGATCATCCTGCACCGTGACCTCTTGAGCTGGTTGATGAGCTGGATCAGCAATGGCAATGGAGGGAACGCGTATAGAAACAGGCCCTCCGAGGGGAACGAGAAAGCATCGCCCATGCTCCTCGGCTGGGGAAACCTGCTGGCGAACCTCCGGCACTTGGAGTTCGTCGCCGTCGCGAACAGATTGATCTGGGGTGTGCCCTACCGTCGGAAGAGGCGGTCCACTAGATCCTGTCATAGTTCCCACTCGTGGCACGAGCGCAGCTCTCTGCTGAGCGAGTCGGCGATGGTGTTTTTTATCCCTGCCAGATGAAACGGCACCAGAAACATCCCTTGGGCGACGGCCCAATGCCACAGATCCTGCGCCTCCTTGGACAGGGCTGGGGATCTGGTACCGCCCTGCTTCCTGATGTAGAACATGGTGGTGGTGTTGTCGGTGAAGATCCTCACCACCTTGCCCTTGAGGGACGGAAGAAAGGACCTGAGGGCCCAAAACACTGCAAGGAGCTGCAGGACGTTTATATGGAGGGAATTCTCCGTCGGAAGCCAAAGGCCTCTCGCGTGCAGATTTTCGGTGTGCGCTCCCCACCCTTCCAGGGAGGCATCCGTGGTCACTGTCTCCTGGTGGCCGGGGGTCTGGAAGTCCATGCCCGCCGTCAGATGCGCGCGGGTGCCCCACCACGGGATCGCTCGTCGGAAACTCGTCGAGTGTGATCCTCTCCTCGAAGCTGCCCGTCGTCTGGATCCAGCGCGCATCCAGGAACTCCTGCAACGGGCGCATCCGGAGCCTGGACAGGCGGATGAGATAGATGCAAGACGACATCATTCCGAGGAGGGACTTGATGGACCTCACCCTGGCCGCGTCCGCAACCAGCATCCGCTGCACCTTGCCCAAGATGGCCCTCGTCCTTTCCTCCGACGGAGAGGCCAGAAGCGACACTGTGTCGAGCTTCGCTCCCAGAAACAGTGCGTCTTGCGCAGGCACCAGGTGGGACTTGGCGTAGTTTATGGAGAATCCCAGGTCCGTGAGTAGTTGGACGGTCCTTGCCGTGTGCTCCACGGAGAGCTCCTTCGTCTTTGCTCGGATGAGCCAGTTGTCCAGGTAGGGGTAGACGTGGATCCCCTCTCGGCGCAGCTGCGCCGCCACCGGTGCGAGGCACTTGGTGAACACCCTGGGAGCCGACCTCAATCCGAAGGGGAGGGCTCTGAACTGGTAGTGACGCCCTTGGACCACGAACCTGAGAAACTTTCGGTGTCCCTTTAGGATGGGAATATGGAAGTAGGCATCCTCCAAATCCAACGGCGACAGGAAATCGCCCTCCTCCAGTTGACCCAGGACGTGTTGGAGGGTGACCATCCGGAACTTCTGTGCCTTGATGAATTTGTTCAGTCGTCGTAGGTCCAGGATGGGACGCCATCCTCCCGTCTTCTTCACGAGGAAGTATCTTGAGTAAACTCAAGAGCCCCGAAGCCTCTTTGGGACGAGCTCGATGGCGCCCTTCTTGAGCATCGCCTTTACCTCCAAGAGAAGTTGAGGGACGTGATGTTCTTTCCTGGCCACAGGGGGGACGCGCGGGCACCTCTTTAGAAACTCGAGCGCGTGACCCTGAGCTAGGGCGTCCAGCACCCAACCGTCGGTGGAGATGGACTCCCACACGCTGACGAAGCTCGCCAGCCGGCCTCCCACCGGGGTGCTTCGGTGGGGGCCCGACCCCGCGGCCGGTTCAGTCCTGCTTCGACGAGGCTTTGCCGCCTTGTCCTCCTTGGCGACGACGGCGGGGTCCGTCTGACTTGCCTCGTCCCCTGTAAGCTTCCTGTGACGACGAACGGGCCGCTTGACGGTAGGTGGAAAATCCACCGCTGGAACCTTTGGAGGCACCCTGTTTGCCTCCGCCGCTCCGAAAGGGCGGCCGCCGTTGCTGGAGAACCCCAAGAGCCCGGGCCGTCTCCGTGTCCGCCTTGATGGCTTGAAGGGAATCGTCCACTGTTTTCCCAAACAGGTTGTTTCCGTCGAACGGCATGTCCAAGACTCTGGTCTGCACGTCCTGACGGAAGTCAGTAGCCTTGAGCCATCCACGCCGCCTAAGGCACACGCCGTTGCCCAACTGGCGAAATCCAGTGTCAGCGATGTCCGTCGCAATCGTAATGGCGTGGTCCGACGCCACCTCATCTTCCTGCAAGATCTCTAGGGCATCCGCCCTCTTGTCGTCCGGTAGGAAGTCCAGCCGGGGGGCCAGTTTGTACCATAACTCCCTGTCGTAGCAGGCTACGATAGCCAAGGCGTTGGCCGCCTTAATCGTCGTCGCTGCCGACGAGATGACTCTGCGTCCCATCGTGTCTAATTTCTTTCCCTCACCGTCCGGCGTGGAGGTTGACGTAGAGGCAGCAGCCCCCCCCCCCCGCTTTCTTCCTGGCCGCCGCGGAGATGACCGAGTCCGAGGTCGGCTGTGCCCGAAGGCACAAGGGGGGCCACTTCTAGCTGGCGCTGTGGATGGGTTCTTGAGGAGGGCGAGGCCCTCATCCCAAATCTCGTCTAGTAGAGGTACAGCGAGGACCGTCTTCCTCTTGGTCTCACGCCGTTGATAAAGGAAACCTTCTTTCTTCTTCTCTTCCGGGCAGAGCTGGAAAAGCTCGGATACCCTGGCGATCATGGAGTGAAACGATCCAATCTCGTCGGGCGGGGAAGCCCGGGTGGGAGGTGACGACGGGAGATCCTCGTCGTAAACCTCGTCGTCTGTACCCGTCGCGGCCGTGTCAGTCGCAGTATCATCCCCACGTGTCGTGGACCGGGAGGAGGGCTGAACAGGGCGCGATGGCTGAAAAGGAGGTGGAGGATGAATCCTTCTCTTAGGGGGAGGGCTCCCAGAAGGGCCTGGCTCCGGGTCCCCCGTCGGGAGCGGTTCCTCCGTTGGTGGTAACGGCAGTCTCGTCCTTATCTCCGAGCATAAGGACTGTATAGCCAACAAAATGGCTGCAGAGTTGTCTTGCGGCACTGGTTGAGGGAGATCCGACGGGCGATCAGGAGCCCCGTCGGCATCCTCGATGCCCTCGTCGTCTTCCACGTTGGGGTCCCTCCCGACAGGATGGCCTTCTTCCACGCCAGAGCCGTGACCTAAGTCTTCCATCAGCTCCTCCTCAGAGGTTGAGGCCGAGTCCACGACGACCTCCTGCCCCCCCTTTTTCTTCTCTGTCGGAGGTTTCACGGGGGTCCTGTCGATGGGCATGAAAGAGGACTCCCTCCGCGGTGGCAGGGAGATTCTGGGCCCCGGGGTCGCCACCACTGGTGTAGCCTCCACAGGCTGAGCCAGGGCCGCCGCGACTGTCTCAATAGAGGCCTTGGCCAGATGGATCAAGGCTTTCACCACCTTAGGTGCGCTCACCGCCTTCTCCTTGGGGGGAGGGTCACCACCTCGCTCCCCCTCCGATGGTGCCTTAGGGCACGACTGGGGTCTCTCCAGGAGCTTCGCCGGGTGCTCGGCCTTCCTCTTACCCGAGCCAGAGCGTTGGCTCGTGGTTGATGGCGCCGGGGAGGATGCGCCCTGCCTGGCGCCCGTAGAGCCCGACCGTTCGGCGCTCCCGGTGCCAGCAGACTCGCAGTGCTTGGCCTTCTGTTGGACCCCCGTCACCGGGGCGCCCTCAAAGGTCTTAGAAGACCGCTCGGACTTCTTCTCGCTTGACGGGCTCTTTCCTTCCAGCCAGTTGGCGAGACGTTGATGGCGGTCCTTCATGGTCCGGTCCGACATATTGCCGCAAAATGCACAGTCCTTCTCCACGTGCGTCTTGTCCTCATGTAGGCAGTAAAGGCAAAGGGAGTGTTCGTCCTCCTTAAAGACATTCTGAAGCTGGCATCCAGGGCAGACCCTGAACAGCTTTCCGGGCGTCGAGCTTCCCTTCTCCTGGGCCATGTCCGAGATGGGCCTGAGAAACTTCTGGAGTCCTCCAAAAGCGTGGCTCGATGAAATCTTCACCCTTGAGGGGCGTAGACGAATCCGACACGGGTCCCCGTTGATGGAATGAGGGAACGGTGGAGCTTGAGGCTCTTTTGACCGAAAAGAGACATTTTTCTGAGAAAAAACGTGAAAAATAGCACGAACGCTCGAGAGCAATAGCACGAGGATCCCAACACTTGAACGTGCGGTACAAATCTGAAGATGGCTGCCAGAGGTGGGGCTTAGGTAGAGGGCAGTCATTGGCTGTGGTCAGTATGACGCAGAGATCAGTGATTGGTTACTACTACGAAAGACAGATCAAAAACGAAACTGATACTGATTTTTTCTTTACCGAGGATTCCCAGCCTGACGACGGGGAATATTCATGAGCATGTGAATCCATGCCAGACCCAATGCTGGAGAAACTTTACAACATCTTGTAGTTGAGTGTACGGCGTTGGATGACAAGGATAAAGTGCTTTGGGAGAAAATTGATTGTTTAGAGTTATCTAGATAATGATCAAATATGGAATATGCTTTTCTCCAACCAGAGATTAACTGTACAGATTCCAATTGTGCAATTTTTAAACATAATATTTCCTGAAATTTTAAATTGATGAGTCCGACAGAGATGATATGAAAACTGATAATGCATCATTGATATGTGTTTTCTTGTGATAATGGCTGAATTGTTAAATATGGGTTTATTATGTTTATGTTTTCAAAATTGCATTGAATTCAAATGTATTTTGTGAAAACTTAATGAATATATTTTATGGAAATCTAAAATGAAATATTTGAAAAGTTGGTTCAACTATAACAAATAAATAAATTTAAAAAAAGGACACTGGAAACCTAGTGGAAGTGATTGATGGGACAGCATTGTCTTCTGGACCCATCCTACAACACACCAGAGTTCTTCATCTTTGGGTCAACGGTCATCAGCAGATATCACTGACCGTCATCAAGTCTCCTTCCTATCCAATTGTTTTAGGGTTGCCTTGACTATTTTATAGCCCTCATATCAATTGGGATACACGCACTTTGGTATTTTCTTCCAAACATTTTACACAAGTTTGTTGCTCCTCCGATATGCCAGTGATAGGATCTACAACGTCCTGTTTGGATGGGAGTTCATCTAGTTTAAGTTTTATGAGCACTATTCCTGGAGATTGAGGACTTTAAACAGGTTTTTTCTACCCCACCCCCCACTTACGATTGTGAAATTGACTTGTTACATGACCAGAAGACACTGTATTGAAAGATGTATGCTTTGTCCCCTCAAGAACAAGTAGTGCTTGGTCAATAGATTGAGGAGAGTCTGGAGAGCCCTCTAAGTCCCTAGCGGGTTTTCCCTTTTTTGTAGAGAAAAAGTAATGAACCCTTTGTCCCTGCATTTATTATCGCCAGTTTAACAACATTACTCGCAAAGACATGCACCCACTGTCCTAATCTGGAACATCATGGTGTCGCTTCACCAAATTGGACCTAAGGGGAGCCTATCACTTGGACCAAATCAAAGCTGGATATCAATGCAAGACTGCTTTTAAAACTCCACTTGGGCACTATCAAAACCACGTGATGCCTTGCAGTCTTCCAGCGCTTCATGGATTATATCTTCTATCTCACCGGATTGTCGGTTTGTTCTATCTCAATGACATTCTCATCTCCTCTCCTTCCTTGGTGGAACATATTCTGCATATCAAGAAGGTGTTGCAAATATTGGCCACTCCTCTTTATGCCAAAGTCAAAAACGTGTATTCCATCAGGAAACTAACAAGTTTTTGGGCTATGTGATCACCAGTTCTGGAATTCAAATGGATCCTAATAAAGTATTCACCATCTCACAATTGAAAAGTCTCCACAATCTCACGTCGCTTCAACGGTTCTTGGGCTTTGCATTTTTATCTGTCTTTTATACCAATTGTTTGCAGTGTTGTCTCGCCTTTAAGCAGTAAACACCCTTTTCTGTGGGATGATCATGCTGAATTGGCTTTTGGGCAATTTAAGGAGGCATTCATTTCAGTTCCTATCCTTTGACATCCAAATGAGGATGAACCATTTATTCTTGAGGATGAAGCCTACGAGTCAGCTATTTGTGCAGTTTTTTTTTTTACAGATGGATAAAGGGACCAACGTAGAACTTCAAATAGCCTATTATTCTCGTAAACTGACTCAAATAGTGTAATTGTGCTGTAATTGAAAAGGAGTGCTAGACGATAAAAGCAGCCTATGAGGAATGGAGACACTAACGTCTAGGTGGTATATTTGCAGTTAAAGTGTGCATAGGTCATAGAAATCTGCAGTAACTGCATTCACTTCAGTGTCGGAACACAAGCGAGGCTAGTTAGACCTTTTTCTTCTCACATTTTGATTTTGTGATCACTTATGTTCTGTCTGCCAAGAACTTCAAAGCGGATGCTCAGTCTCGCTCTTTGGGTACCGAAACAATCATTGAACCCAAGGACACCCTCTTAATTTCTCCAAATCATATTTTATCTACCACTCTACCTCGCTTGTGCTCAATTCTTCAAGACACTTTAAATGATCCAGCCAGGCCTACATTTCTACAATCCCCTGGCATCAGTGAACTGCAAGTGCTTTTGTTTTACTCTGTTTATATATTCTATCTGCCAAGCGCCATCCTGCACGGATTTCATGATTCGCACATTTTCCACCTAATGTTGACAATTACCCTGTGTGCAGCAATACTGTACTACATACTCAAACTCCAGCTATGGGATTGTGAACTTTGATTTAAGAAAATTCTGAACTCCTCCACAGCAAGTGATAACAAGCATACAGTATATTGGACACTGCCCTGTGCAACACCGGCTGCACCCAGCTGCACAGAGCAATA
Source organism: Ambystoma mexicanum (assembly GCF_040938575.1). Taxonomy (NCBI): domain Eukaryota; kingdom Metazoa; phylum Chordata; class Amphibia; order Caudata; family Ambystomatidae; genus Ambystoma; species Ambystoma mexicanum. The sequence continues at coordinate 1,169,321,782 of NC_090923.1, forward strand.
CACTGAAAACTTTGCAGAGCCTTATTATACCTATTTATTTAAGTCTATTCATGCAGCTAACCTTTACATTTTGCAGACACTTACCTCACTAATCTCTTCCTTCAGAGGTACACAAAAATGCTGGATTGTTGCTCATTTCGAGGTTACAAATAGCTTCCAGATACGTTAAAAATATTCGTACAAAGTTGAAAAATAATGTATGCCTTGTAAGGGTATTCTCAGCCCTACTCTCACTGGATCCTCTTCTCAGATGGCAAGGGAAAGCCCATAGCTTTTGGATGCCGACCCTGGGGGCGGAGAAGGGAGGGTCACCTGGGTGGAGGGTCATTGAGGATTAGGAGTGGGGTACACTCGGGGAGACATGGTACCCCCCACATCCCTTTTCCCTGTTAAGGGCCAACCTAGCCCTCCCCAGGCCATTGTAGGCTAATTTCCCAACATTTGACATTTGAAAATACTGGGACGAAGAAGAGGAGAGAGTATGGAACAAGTTACTTACCTATAACTATTATTCTGCAGCTTGGTGCTGGCATGGATTCACATGCTCATGAATATTCCTAGTCGTAAGGTTGGAAATCCTCGGTAAAAGAAAAAACAGGTTCATTTTCACTTATAAACTATTTCTCCTATAAACCAATCACTGTCTTGTGGGTTATATGCCCCCATCCAAAGACAGTCCTTTCCCTAAACTCTTCTCTGGCAGCCATCTTAAGATGTGGCAAGCACGTTAAGTGGCAGTATGATCAAGAAGAGCCGCAAAGGGGGTTGGAGGGAGGGTTCCCGTGTGAATCCATGCCAGACCCATGCTATTGAACAATTTTACCCATTGATAAAATATGGTGCACCAGCATCCAGAATGCACTTCCTAATAAAATTTCCACACTCCAATCTAAAATAGCCAATAAAAAAAAGCCTTGCTTCAACACTGCACCACAACCCCTTTTCCCCGCAGAGCCCACTCACTGTCCTGAACCATTCAGCTGCTCTAAAGTCTAACTTGGATATAGAAAAAACATTCTATCATTGAAACCATCAAACTGCCAAGGTGACAATTGCCCCACACAAATTATTAAAGATGCAGCAAGAGATCAGTACCCTTTATCACTTAGTTGATCAATGCCTCTTTCTCCAACAACATCGTCCCAGGCAACTTAAAACAATCCTGGGTATTACCAGTACTAAAAAAACAAACCTTGGACCCTTCTATTCCCACCAACTATAGGCCTATCACTACCGTGCCCTTCCTCCTTAAAATTGACAGAATTGCATATATGCAAATTCAGAATTACTTGGCAACTCGCCACCTCCTTGGTTCACGCCAATCTCGTTCCAGGCCAAAGCATGGTATGAAAACGGCCCTCATCGGCCTGAAAACGCAAATTGATGAACTCGAGGACCAAGGGAAAATGGCCATGCTACCCCTTCTGGACTCGTCGGCAGCCTTTGAGCTGGTAGACCCTGGAGTTCTTTGTAAACACCTGGCAACAGCAGCCCACTTTTCCACAGGTGCCATAGCATGGGTTAAATCCTTCAATGATGAAAGAACAATGCAAGTTGTCTCTCAATCGGCCACTCCTGACCCTATCCAAATAACATGTGGCATTCCACAGGGATGCTGTGCATAGCCAACTATGTATAACATATTTACCAAGTCCCAATTTGACAAATTGGACAGATTGGGTGTCATCTACACTACTATGGAGATGACACTCAGATCCTCATTCCCCTTTCGAGCAACTATGACAATGATCCGGCCTTGGTAAATAAAATATACTTCATTCAGGCATGGATGGCATCATATGGCCTCTGCCTGAATGACGAGAAAACAGAAATCCTTATCCTTGGGTCGACCTTGAGTTTAAACAACTGAACCCTAACTACTCCGCCTTCAACATTGATGGTAATACAATCAGGGTTGCTAAGGAAGTCAAAACCCTAGGGTTTTACCTTGATTCCACCCTTACGTTAAAGGAACAGGTGAATTCCATGGAATCATCTACAGCTTACACCGGCAAACTCAGAGCCTGCAGGCCATTCTTATCCAAAACTAGTTGTATCACCCTTGCCAAAGCCCTAATAATGTCAAAACTAGACTATTGCAACGCCTTATACTTAGGAGCCAATAAGTACATCCTGGATAAAATACAAATTCTCAAGAGAGAAAAAACCAGGTTATTCACCGTAGTGACCACCTTACTCCTAGTCCATAGACCCTTTCCTCCATACTTATGGTCCATTCCTCCGTCCTGTAGGACGGGACCGGCTGTTACACTTCGGCAGAAAAAAACTTCCCTGCGGTGTATGTCCCATTCACAGGCTCCTTTGTGGAGCAGATAGGAGGTTGCCATGGTGTCTGTATAAGTTACGGCGGAACCCGTGTCAGCTGACACGTCCCGTAAGCGAAGGACGTACAACAAGGCACGCCCCCCCTTACGGGTTTAAAACTACCGTCTTCTAGCTGCTAATAAGTGTTTCTTACTATTTGCGGTTACGTCCGTTTTCCTTCATGAAATCTTTTCACGAAATTCCAACTTGATCTCCTGGCATCGACCCTCGCCCGAACTTTTGGATTGTTACGTCTCTTATTCCATTGGCACTTCTTAGACCGCTACGGTATCGACCCGGACTGCCTTCTCTAACGCCCTTATCATTGTCGTGATCTTCTGGTATTTGACACAGAACGTTACTTGGATTGTCCTTCCCTGCTGTCTTTGCAACCCATTCGTCAGCAGTTACTCAGAACACTTCAGTTGCTCCAACCCTCGTTTGGGAAGCGTGTGTTTCAGGTAACCAACTGTGTTCATTTTTGTTCAATTTCTGCCAGCGCCATCTTTGACTATTGTACCTTATTTACCTATTGCTCTGTTTGTATTCCTCTTTACTGGATTTGGGACATTCATTGAACTACAACACCCAAAAAACTTATTTTCAAAGTGCATATTGACGCTCTCCTGATCCTGCACCAACCCAGCTCTAGCGCGACCCTCGTGCCGCCTGGGTTTACTTCCCTGTTTATTATGTTTTCCTGTCGTTTTCTCCAATCCTGGAAAACGTTAACCCTTGAGAGTCCCACAATTCAGGTCTGTAGTTTTGACTAAAACTCTCTATAGGAAGAATCCATTAGATTAATTCACTCATTTGGGTTTACTTCTTTACTTTTTTTTAAATTTATTTTTATTTTCCAAAACCAAACCAAACAACACACAATACAACTGTTTAGGACATACGGAATCCACATCGAACCATCACATTATACATCATTATCCTCCCTCCTCCCCCCACCCATCCAACATTCTAGAGCCGGCTCACTCATGTCATCTACAAGAGTATTATCGGGAATCGCAGTGCTTATGCACTCATCCGAGTCATCTGTTTCGTAATTGCCCTGATGGGGGTTTACCATAGAGGTCACCAATTGTCGGCAGGCCAGCAAGGGCCCTACTTCCTCCTCTCCTCCCCTAGTAACCGCTTCAAACCAAACTAGGGTCTCCGCCTCCGCCCACCTTAGGAGGTTCGCCCACCACAGCTCCACCTTAGGTCTATGGTTCGCCTTCCAGCACATTGCAATCCTGCGCTTGGCCAGGATATAAGCTAAATCCTTCATTTTGCTTATGTGCTTCCGATCCCGCGGCCTGGGAAAAATCCCGAGCATGCATGGCCAAGCTGACCCCATGTCCATCTCCACTCCCCCGCCAGCCAGTTTAGTTTTAATTTCATCCCAGAATTTGTGCACCTCCGGGCAAGCCCAGAACATGTGTAGCAGTCCCGCTTCCGCCTCCCCACACCTGGGACAATTCTGCATAGCCGAGCCCCCAAACCTTGCTATTTTCCCCAGGAGTCAAATAAGCCCTGTGAGTGATATACAATTGGATTTGTTGGAGTCTCGCATTCCGGGACACCTTCTTATGGTACCTTTGGGCTCTCTCCCACTGCCATTTTGTCATAGGTCCTCCTACTTCCTCCTCCCAGTCCCGTCTCAACTGAAGCAGCTCCTTCCCTGCCCTTGCTCTCAGAAGCTCGTATATCTGTGATATTTCATGACCACCCTCCGAAAAATCATACATCATTTCCAAGGAGGCATCAGGGTCACCCGCTAGCACTGTCTCCAGCCAACTCCCCCTCACCCGTTTCATGAGCCTAGCATAGGTTATATACTGGCCTCTATGCACTCCTGTATCTTCCTGCAGCCTGTTAAAGTCCAATGCCTCCCCTTCCTGCCATATATCCCCAAGGGTGGCCAAGCCCACCGGTTCCCAATACTTACGGACCGCTTCAACCAGCTGAGAATCGTTCCCGCACAGCGCCACCAGCGGGGCCTGCTGAGAGAATGGCTCTGAGTCACCCACCGTCCTCCACATTCTACGCCAGACCTCCCAGCCCAACCTCAGTAGCCGCCCACTTCCCACCAATTTATCCTTTTGTAGCCACACCACTTCCCTCAAAAAGTATGGGGCTGAGTCTCCCCGCAAAAGCCTAGCTTCCGCCGAATCGTCCTATGACAGCCACCTGGCCACAAACAGCAGCTGCCCCGCCAGATAATAAAGCTCAAAGTTCGGCAGGCCTATGCCCCCCTTGTCACACGAGTTCTGGAGTTTCCACAGAGCCACTCTGTTCCTGGAGTTACCCCATATGAAGCCCCTGCACACACTGAAGCCTCGCAAAAAAGCTCTTGGGAATCAAAAACGGGACATTCACGAAGAAATGCAAGAGTCTAGGCAGGACCACCATTTTGAGCAAAGCTGCTCTCCCCATCATAGAAAGGAGTAGTCTAGCCCAAAACACCATACTATTCTTGACTCCCTCGATTACTCTTTCCGTATTATGTTTATGCTCCGCCTCGATCTTGTGATAAATGTTTACTCCCAGATACTTAAATGTCTCCGTCTGCCAAGGTATTGGCAGGATAGGCAGCCTCTGTAACGGGGCATTCTTATACCTGCCCAAGGGGAACAGGCTAGACTTCCCAGGGTTCACCGATATACCCAAAAGGGAGGCATAACGGTCCATCATTTCCAGCACATACTGCAGGTTCTCTTCCGGGTAGCGCAGATAAAGGAGCATATCATCTGCATACAGTGATACCAGGTGTCTACCACTCTTCGTACTAATCCCCACCTCCCCATATTGTTGATGCAGGCATATTGCCAACGGCTCTAATGCAAGAATGTATAACATGGGTGACCAGGGGCACCCCTGCTTGGTCCCCCTACTGAGTTGCCAAGCATCCGAGATTATAGATCCTGTTTTAACTCTCGCCATCGGGGTGCTGTAAAACAACTGGACCCACCTGGTATATCCAGGCCCCATTCCGTATCCCCTCAGGGCCACTTTCAACCAAGGCCATCGCATCGAGTCAAAGGTTTTGACCGCGTCTAGTGACACGATGGCTAACTCACCCGTGTCTTCCACGGTATAGTCAATGATATTGTGTAGCCTCCTATGGTTAGCTGTAATGTTCCTGCCAGGGACATAGCCCGTCTGATCTGGGTGTATCAGCTTACTGAACACCTTCTTCAGCCTATTGGCCAGCACTGTTGTAAGTATTTTACTGTCCTGGTTGAGCATGGACAAGGGTCTGTAGGACCCGCACTCCACGGCCGGCTTACCTGGTTTTAGGAGCTGGATAATCACTGCCTCACGGAGGGACAATGGCAGTTCCCCCTGCTCATAGGCCTCGTTAAACATGGCAAGCAGCGGCCGAAGAAGCTCCTGCCTGTATGTTTTGTAGAACTCACTAGGCAACCCATCTGTCCCGGGTGCCTTACACGTGGGTAGATGCTGGATCACCACCTCCAACTCAGCAGAGGTTATAGGGGCGTCCAATTCCGTGCGCTCTAGGTCATCCAAGGTAGGCATCTCTATGTCCTCTAGCGTGTCCAGGATGTCTTGACACATATCCTCCCCCGTATCCTCATATAAGTGTCTGTAAAACTTGAGGAAATCCTCATTTATCCCCTCCTGGGTATTACAGATGCAGTCTTCCCCATCCCTAATTTCGCTGATCACCAAGCGGGGGGTCTCACACTTATATCGCCAGGCCAGCAATCTGCCCGGTTTATCGCCCCCTGCGTGTAGCCTTGCTGTGTATTTCTTGTAATTTAGTTTACAGAACCTATCCCAGAGTCCACTGTAGGTTAACTGTAAGTCTTTTATCTTGGCGCGATTCTCACAGGCGGTATCCTCATGACGAGCGAGACCCTCCAGTTCCCTTTCTGTATCCCGAAGTTACCTTTCGATGCCCCCCTGGAGCCCTTAAGATTTTGAAATGGCTACTCCGCGCACCACCACTTTAAATGCCACCCATAATGTTCATACAGAACTGACACTACCCGTGTTTATGTCAAAATATTCCACAATGGCCTCCCTCAGATCCTCCTGGAACCCCTCAACTTGCAATGCTTCAGTCCTAAGCCTCCATGTCGGGATCCGAGCTCTGGGGGGTTGGTATCGCCACTCTACAATCAAGGGCGAGTGGTCAGATAATACCCGGACCTTATATTCCGCTCCCACCATTTCTCCCGCTATCTCAGCCGCTACAAACACGTAATCTAGTCTCGTATGCAAGTCTTGGGGCGCTGCGTAGTGCGAATATTGCCTATCCAGTGGGTGCAACCTTCTCCACACATCCTCTAGGCCTAGGTCTTTTAATATCGTGCCCAGCGCTTTGGCCGCTGGCGCTAGCTTCCCCGCTTTGTCAGCTGGCCTATCCATTCTAGGATTCAGGGTGCAATTAAAATTCCCCCCCCCCCCCACACACCACCGCACCTCCGGCCAGGGGGCTAATCTTACTGTAAAGGGACCTAAAGTCGCAGTATCGTGGTTGGGGGCGTACAGGTTTATGATATGCACTTCCCTGTTCTCCAGTAGTCCTGTCACCACCACCATTCTGCCTTCTGAGTCTACCGTTGAACTAAGCACCTGAAACGGCACCTGCGGAGCCACCCATGTAAGAACCCCTCTAGCATACGCCGAATACGTAGCCCCGACAACGTTACCCCTCCATTTTCTCCCGACCACCTCCAGCTTCTCCCTTGTAAGATGGGTCTCCTGTAGCAGGGCTATGTGAATGCGCATCCTTTTTAAGTACAGCATCACTTTATTGCGTTTCAGGTAGCTATTAAGACCCCGTACATTCCAGGTCACAATTCTGAGATTACCCGATGCCATCTACTCAGTATGTTCCCATTTCACCTCTCCCTTTAATGCTCCCCTTGAAGGCTTGTTTACCGACTCTCCCCCTTCCCTCCCTCAACAGTTCCCCACCCCCTCCCTGTTCCCCAACTCCATTCCACTGCACACAACCCAAACCCTCCCCCCACCCTACCCAACCCCAACAAATGCCCAGCTCATCCCTGGATCTCAGACCCACCCGCGTCTGGTCTTATCCCGTTTGAGGACTAGGACCCCGCAGGGCGTCACCGATCTAACAGTGACCTTACTAAGTATATTACTATTGGGTTCAAGGGATGCCTCTCAGGAGCTCCCAGTCATATATATAATTTAGGATTAGTGCGTCGAACGGGTCCAGCCTGCAAATACTACAACACACTCCCCACAAGCTGAGAACAACTCTATTTTCAAGTACCAATGTCTTGGCCACGTCACCCTAGGTGCCATAGCCGCGAGCTACTTATCTTCCGCAGCTTCCGCCTGGATATCCGGTTCTTGAGGTCTGCCATGCATGTCCAGCCAATCCATCGCTTCCGTCGGTGTACCAAAAAACAAGGATCTGTTCTTGTAAAACACTTTCAGCTTGGCCGGGTAGAGCAGCATGTAGCGAAGGCCTGCCTCTCAGCCTCCTTTTCACCGACCCAAAGTTCATCCTGCTACGCTGTACATGTAGCGTATAGTCTGGGTACGCCATAATCCTTGCCGACCCTCTCTCAATCGTTCCTCCCCTCCGGAAAAATTTGAGTATCTTTTCTCGGTCTCAGAAGTTCAGGATTTTTGCGATCATCGGCTGCGGGGGGGGGGGGCACCTGGGGGGCGGTCTCCTAGTCAAGGCCCTGTGCGCCCTCTCAACCGCAAACCCCTGGGTCAGCACCCTGCCTGTTATCTCCTGCAGGATCATGGTTTCCACAAATTCTGCGGGGTTCGACCCCTCTGTTCCTTCTGGCAAGCCCACTATGCGGATGTTATTGAGTCTGGCGCGCCCCTCTGCATGCTCGGCTCTGTCCTCCAGATTGCCCACCAGTTTCACGAGGGCATGGAGCTCCTTCTCATGTGCGGCGCACGCCGCCGTGTTCGGGGCCATCTCCTTCTCCAAGGCCCCAGTGCGCTCCGAAATCGACCGCACGTCCTGTCTCCGCAGGTTCACTTCCTCCTGGACCGCTCCGATCTTGAGGTCCAGGCCCTCCTGCAGCTCTTTCATAGCCTGGCCCAGCTTGGTCTCCCAGGCCACTTTTAAGTCTGCTATCGCTGCCAACACCTCCTGGATCGTACCCGGCGTCTCTGCCACTGCCGTGGGAGTCTCCTTGCTCTTGCCCTCCTCCGCACCTGGGGGGACGGGGGGAGACTTGGCATAGGCCTCTTTCTTAGGCTGTTTGACCCTGGGTCTCACCACTTTAGAGGACATCCTGTTACGTTGACTGGGTGGAAGTTTGTCGCGCCTCCCACCGCACGAAAGGCCGCAAACCACTCTCAGCAGTCCAAGTGTGTGTTCTCCTCTCCCCTCGCACTCAGAGTGGGCTGTGTCCTCCCACGTATTCGTACCCTCTTGGTATTGTGACTCCTGTATCAGTCTTGTTCACCTTGTGGCCAGTGCACACCAATCCCCCGCACTCCCTTCGTTACCCAACTTCTGCAGACACGAGGCCAACCAGCCCCAAGTGCAATTTCAGATGTGGCGTTCACGTGCCCGGGTTCAGGGGGGGGGGGGGGTGCTTTAAATGACAAGGGATCAGCAAATGTCACGCATCGACCTGTGCCTATTGTATTAAAGGCCTCCCCAGTCAGGCCTAGACCCCCCAACACAATGTACTGGATTTCTGTTGGGCCTCACGGTGCCATGGTATCCCCTGCACCCCGTCTCTCCAGGGGGGGGGCCAGCGCTCCTTACAGAGCCCGCGGCCGCCCTCCCTGCTGGCAGCCCATCTCAAAAGGTGTTTAGTATGTGAAACGTTACTCGCTGTCTACCAGCAGTCTTTGTGGGATTCCTCCCTACACCTTGCGTGTGCAGAATCTGGTTCGCCACACTGAGATGCCACCGCCGCCGCTCACTCGCACACGCCAGCTTCCAGGTCCACAATTACTTTGTTGCTGGCCCACTGCCAAGCGCCACGCTCCGAGTGCAGCTTACGCACCTTCTTCCACGAGGTACGCTGCCACAATGTGTCTCCAATGTATCTCCAATCCGCATTCGATCAGACAGCATCGCGGGCCCAGCGTCAGCTGTGAGTTCGCCGGACGTGTCTCAGCAGCGATCAATCGAATGTAACAGCTGCGGGTGGGCGCACGTACCTTCAGATGTGCGCTGCCTCCGTAAAGTCCTTCAGCCCGCGAGGCAGCAGCGCGTCTCGGGCAGACAAATGCTCCTCCTCCTCCACTCGGCGCCGCGATCCGCCTCCGCTCACAGATCTAAGCGTTCAGTGCAGGGGGCCCTACAGGTACCGCGTTTGTGAACACTGCGGTGCTCTCACGACCCCCGATGTGACCTTCGTCTCCGCCGCCATTTTGTTTTCGGGGCCCGCGGCAAGCAAATGCATATAATTCAGCATCCAAGCCTCCCAGACGCAGCAGAATTTCAGCAGGTGTAGCGGTAGCACTCGCACGCAAGGACGTTAATTTTCAGCATCGTCTGGCCCCCGCGGACGCACCTATCCTCCAGGATCAGTGTAGGATCGACGGAGCTCCACAAGCTCATAGATGGCCGTCCAAGCCACGCCCCCGGTTTACTTCTTTACTTGTAGGTCCATTCCAGAGAAAGTTCCACTCCAATCCCTGCCTAGGTATTTCCTGTCCCATACTGTGCCCGATTGCTTACTTGTTTTCTCAGCACGGTCTAATATCTTTGTATTCCTTTGCAGCTTTGGTATTGGCGGTGTGTGTTCTCCCCGCTCTTTTATTCAACTGACATCTCTGCCTGTTCCAATAGAAACAGCAGAGAGGTACGTTGTAAAGAAGAGCCCCTCTCTTGAGGAAGCCTGAGTCTTGTACTCAGGGTAGCTGGAATTGGAGGCTGAATATCGATTCCTGTGTACATATCGTCTCCAAGGTCATCTATCTATCTTCCTGACCTATAAACAGAGTGGTGAGTAACACCGGAGCACTTTGTAAAAAGCCTCCCAAAAAATTTTCAAAAATGTTGTCCTTCCTCCATTTCTTGCGCGGGGCCCGGCACGCGGCCGTAACCCCGCCCCGCACATCACCCATCAGTCGTTTTCCATCGCAAGATCCAAGACCTCTTAGCAATAACAGAGGAACCTTATTAGAGGGGACGGCAGGCGGGCGTATGGAGGAAAGGGGACTATGGACTAGGAGTAAGGTGGTCACTACGGTAAGTGACCTTGTTATATTCCTACGTCCCGTCCCCTTTCCTCCATACTTATGGGAGATTCCCAAGCACTCCTTACAGGAACTATGGAGGTTCTTCAGCACAGCCTGACCAAACTGAGCATCAGATCTTGAGCTCATGTCTAGACAATAATGCTTACAAAAAGCAGATGGGGAGGCCCAAGTAGCCGCCTTCACAATGGTCTCCCAGGGGACATTTCTGAAAGGCAACCGCGGCTGCCTTGCCCCGCACCAGGTGCGCATGAATACCTTTAGGAGGCTTCAACCCTTGGACGGTGTAAGACTCCGTAATGCAGGCGGCGATCCACCGAGAAATAGTCGCCTTAGATGCCTGCTTACCTTGCGGGTTACCAAAGGTCACAAACAGTTGAGAAGAACTAAGCTTGGATGTTCTGTCTAGATAGAACTTAAGAGCCCTTCTGACATCGAGACAATGCAGAACCCTTTCTGCCTCTGAGGCAGGGTTCGGGAAAAAAAACGGCAGGGAGATCGACTGGTTCAAATGAAACTCGGATACCACCTTCGGTAGGAAAGCAGGATTTGTCCATAGGACCACCTTATCCTTGTGAAAGACCAAGAAGGGATGCTCCACCGACAAAGCCTGGAGCTCACTCACCCGCCTTGCTGAAGTAACGGCATCCAAAAAGGACACCTTCCATGACAGGTGCTTAAGGTCCACCGTGGCCATTGGTTCGAAAAGTTTATGGTACAGTGCAGTCAAGAACACATTCAGATCCCACGTCGGGTGCGGACTACGAATCGGAGGATAAAGGCACGTCAAGCCTGCAAAGTGCCTCTTAACCACTGGGTTTATTTTTTTTTATTTATACATTTATATAGCGCCAAAGCCCGTGGGCATCAAGGCGCATCACATAAAACATAAAAAGCACAAGAACAGACGTAGTAGTCACAATACCGATGCATACAAAAAGCACATTTAACAGTAACCTAATAGCATTAGTTTAACTGAGCAGCACGGTCTAAGAACAATGCCTCTAAGGATTATGGGACAGCTACGAAAACAAGCAAGACTAACAGTTAATCACTACTTCAATTTAACTACCTCCATTAGAAGCTTATAACCAAACTCTATGGGGACTAACAATGTCCAGGAGGGGTATTTAAAAAATTAATTTGCAATTTAACCCACCCCTGGGGATGTATTTACAACGCCTGAGATATACCGGGAGAATATTAAGCCTGCATCCAACTAAAACACAGTCACTAGATGGCTCGGAACACCAGTTACTCAAGTCCACCCTTCGTGCAAATTTCAGGTCCAGAGTTCTAACCACTCCAGGTCCAGTTCGCTGGCGAAGCCAAGCAAGAACCTTATTACGTTCCTCACATTAGTTATGACAAAGTTCCTCTGATCCAATACAAAGGCTTTAATGTCATTGTTCACAATGTTAGGCATAGACTGCTTCCTAGTATGCGAGGAACGAAAATGCATATGTTTAACAGTCAACTTGACTGTTTTTTTAAGGGGAGTTTTAACTGAGGTGGAAGGTGGTGATTTGGTAGCAGCCCATGGAGGTGCTACACCCGGAAACGGAACAGGCATAGCTAACTCTTCCTGCCGGGAAGAGCCAGTTGTAGAAAGCAAGCTACTGTGTATTTGACAGCATTTCTGTACCCCATGTATACAGGGGGAGGTTTGAGACATTTTTTCGGCACAGTCAGATGCCACTTGAATAGGCTTTAGCTGGAGAAGCCCTGCTAGAGTGTGCTCCTTGGAGCAAGCGTGTAACATCCATCTGTGGAAATCTCCGAAATTCATGCAGGCTGTGATATCTAACATCTGTTCTTTAAATTGGCACCAGGGCAACAAGCTCCCTGGATCAGCAACCCCTGCGTGCTTCTGAGAAGCTAAAGCACCCTCGATATTATGGCCCTCCATATTGATATCATCCGACTCAGTAAAGTTAAATGCTTTAGGTAGAGCCGTGCAGGGGGGAAACAGACGCCATGTGCGTCCTTCCCCAATGTCACCGATAGTGTTTTTATTGGTGTCCAATATTGCAGAGATGGCAAGATGCTCTAGTTGGAGTTTCAGCCTCCTTTTTGCGCAATCACTTCTGCATTATTCCTTCTACGGGGAGTCACAGTAGAGATGCAAGTCGGGAACTCATCCCTTGTTGTAACATCGGGAGGAGGATTATGCCTACCCCACCTAGGGGTAACAGGAAATTCTTTGTCCATAGCTTTCAGTGAAGACTATATATATTAAGTGCCTCACCCAGAGAAGTAAGTAACTGGCTAAGAGAAAAAAAACAAAGCCGGAACAGTTATATCCCATCGACCAGCCAAAGGGTATTATCTGCTGTGCTGGACAAGCTCGATTTTTGGACCCAAAACAAATATTACGGCAATGTGGCAGCCTCTTACTAGAGTCCAGCAGGAAGCCGGTAAATTACCTTCCACAATGGATCGCAACAGCGTGCAGGAGTCCAGCAGGAGTGTGTAGCGAGCATGAGGTTAGGGCGGCTGCTCAAACACTGGCAAAGAGACGCATAGGAATCGGTCTCTGTGCTCCACGCCACCTCGCTTCTTGCGTCTCGCGTCTCAGCTGCTCCTCACCGCTCGGCCGAAACGGGAATCCGAGAAAAGGACCCTACCAGGAACCAGGAAATTCAGTGTCAAGCCGCACTGCCTAGTACGGCCGCTTCTCACGCCGCTCTTTCAAAAGTACGTGAAGTGATAAACTACTTGTTTATCAATGTTTACAAAGAGAGTAAGAGCATTGGTCCGTAGAAAGGTAAGCGGAAACCACTGAAAGATAAGTTCTGCATGACAGAACGTGGACGCCCGACTCTGCTAAGGAGGATACAAAGGACAGTACCGTGTCAATTGTAGCCCCCCCTTGGGTCCAACTGCTTACTTAAACACCAATGACAGAACCTGAGCCATTTGCTTCTGTACTGGGACCTAGTCGAGGGTTTTCTGGCTGCCTGGATAATTATCCGCAGACAAATTAAGATGTTCTAAAGACTTGAACTCAGGCACCATGCCGCCAAGCAGAGCGATTGTGGGGAGGGGTGCCACAGCTGCTGTTCTCCCTTGTGAAGCAGATTGGGGGTCACCGGTAACCTGATCGGCGGATACACCAACAGGTGTTGAAGTTCTGAGAACCAGATCCTGGCCGGCCACCACGGGGCTAACAGCAGAAGAGAACAGTTCACGAGTTCTTCAGATTGCAAATCGTCCGGTGAATCAGAGGCAGAGGCAGGAAGGTATAAGCTCTCATGCTGTGCCATGGAATCTTGAGAGCATCCCCCAGAGGGGAGTCTCCCAGCCAGTTTCTGGAGGCATACACAGGAAGCTTCTTGTTTGCAGCTGTCGCGAAAAGAGGTCCACTTCCGCAGTGCCCCAACGCAGGAAAATCCATGAGAGGATCTCTCCCTTCAAATCCCACTCATAGCTGATCGTCGTCCGCCGCCGACTGAGGGCATCTGCCATGACATTCATCGGTCTGAACGCCTTGAGTGCTAGGAAGATCGCCAGAAGCTCCAGATGATTTATGTGGAGGCACTTGTCCTGAGGCGACCAACGATCCGACACCTGAAGAAGATCCAATGTCGCACCCCACCCCAAAAGGGAGGAGTCCATCGTGACCGTTACCATAGGGGCTGGGTCATGAAAGCCCACACCCACCGACAGGTTGCTGACAGACGCCCACCACTCCAGGTCCACTCTCATGGAAGCTGGAATCAATATCAACTTGGAGTCCGGATCCACAGCCTGACGCCAAGAACTCCGAAGAGCTATCTGAGTCCGCCTCATCTTGAAACAAGCAAGAGGACGAGCCAATACGCACGAGGCCATGAGGCCCAGAAGCCTCTGGAACCACCAGGCCGACATGCTCTCTGACTGTGTAAACATCTAACACGTGGCCAACAGAGCCGCCATTCTGTCCCCGATCAGGTGCCCTCTGCAGTCGATAGTGTTCCAGCGAAAACCCAGGAAAATCAAGTCCTGTGAGACCGTCATGGAAGATTTCTGCCAGTTCACCGACAGCCCAAGATGGAACAGGAGCTGAAGGAGAGACTGAAGATTGCCCGCTGCTTTCAACGGGCAAGGGCTGCGTAAGAGCCAGTCGTCCAAATACGGATACACATGGATACCCTGCAAACGAAGATATGCCGCGATCACATACATCTTTGTAAAGACACGTGCCGCCGAGCTGAGGCCAAAAGGAAGCACTCGAAACTGGAAGTGCTCCCCTCCCACAGAGAAACGGAGAAATCTCTGTGTGGATTCCAGATCAGAATATGCATGTAGGCATCCTGAAGGTCCACCACGCCGAGCCAATCGCCCATCTGCAAGGAGGACCGTATCTGGCCGGGCGTGATCTTGAATTTCTCTTGGGGTAGGAAAAGTCTAGGATGGTGCACAGGCCAGCCTGGTTGGGTATGGGCACCGTAAACAGCCGGGAATAGAAGCCCTCCCCTCATTCCCCAAGGGGGAACGGGTTCCACAGCTCTGAGGTCCAGCAGTTTCTGAACCGGCTTTTAGGGAGCATGACCCAGACTGTTGGAAAGGAGGGTTGAAGGGTGGGGTAGGGAGTAAAGGTAAGCGGAAGCCCGCCCGAACGACTGACAAGACCCACCCGTCTTCGGTGATGGTCTGCCACGGCTCCCAATGAGACGCAATGCATCCTCCCCCCGGGGTCTCGTGCGAGCGCAGAGAACCCTCATTTTGTAGGCTTTTCAGTGGTATTGCCACCTGAGGAGGAGGCTGAGGAGTGGGAGAAAATCCGAGTCTGTTGTTGCCTCCGGCGGTTATTACCCGAAGGGGTATCCACTCTGAGATTTCCGGTCTAGGAAGCCCCTGAAACCAGAAGAGGGCCGACTTTGCGATAACGGCCTCTGGGCCTTAAAGGGAGTTTTAACAAGGACTGCTGTCCTTCATCTTGGTTAGTTCCACATCCGTTGTAGAATGGAACAGCTCCTTACCATCAAAAGGAAGGTCCAACACCTTGTCCTGCACTTACTTTGAAAATTTGGTGGCATGCAGCCACGCCTGTTGGGAGTTATCAACCCCCAGCATAAAGCCCCGAGCCGAAGTGTCTACGTGGTGAGCCGCAGCCTCCAGCAGATCCTGGGCCAAGACCCAGGCATCGGATAATCCCGCCTTAAAGTCTTCCAGCTTCTCGACCGGAATGAACTCCTCAAACTCCGACAGACCTTTCCACGTCCTCATATTCACCCCCGCTAACACTAGTTCGACATTGGCCTGCCGGAGCTGCAAGGCCGAGTTAGCGAAGTTCTTCCTCTCAAGGGAGTCGAGGAGCTTGTCCTCCTTCCCCAGAACCTGAGCAGCTGTCGTAGAAGAGGATGCTGCAGGTCTGGACTGTAAAGTAGTCGCAGCCACCACTGTGGAGGAGGGGGCAGGGCCACTGTTACGCAGAAACCTGTGCAGTTCCCATAGGGACCCCTGCAAAAGGCTTAGGACTACAGGTGTTGGCAGTAAACCCAATTGGTAGCAGTCTGTACCACCCAGACTTACCCAGTAGCTGTGGCTGAGCAGCCAGACTTCTCTCAAGAAGAGTTAGACAGTATATAGAGTATACAAGATAGGTACCAAAATACAGTAGCACAAGCAAACACTGACCAGAGCTTGGGTATAAAAGTAAATAATTATTTAAAAACACACTTTGTAAAATACACTAATATGACAAGCAAGTACAAACACAGTCACTATTAATATATATACATCCCTGATCACTTATTGAACAAGTCTTAGTTAAAACACCACTCATTTTCAGACAGAGGTGAGCGCTTAACCTAAGACGGCACTCCAATAAGTTAATTAAAAAGGGAGGGGAAAAAGGCAGAATTAGGAACATACACTATACCAACACTTTAGGAGAACCAGAGCAAGTCAGAAAAGGCAGAATCTACTGAGGAGCAAGAAAGTCATAGGCCAGGCCCACTCTTGAAGAGAGCAAGGCGGAATGTGTCCAAGATCACACAGTTGAATAGTACTTGAGTTCAAAAAAGGTTGGCTCAAGTCAGGAAAAGTTAGTTAGTAGGTCCCAAGTCACCCCAGGATAGAAAGTCAAGGATTTACGGGACACCTTGAACAGTCTGTTGCAAGGGAGACCAGGCGGGACTCAGTACCTGAAATGGTGAGAAAGCTCCAGCGGGGGCAGTTGTTCCTGCCAGCGGGTGCAAGTTGGTGCTTCGCCCAGGGGAAGAGGAGATCTTGACGTTTAGGTTGTTGCACTGCCAGGGAAGAAACCAGCCGCAGAGTTTTCCGGTTAAAAGGTACTACACTTTTATTCGCGGTAGTGGTGTAGCGTGGCTATCCGGCCGCCGGGGTGCTTGGCACAGGCGATTCGCCCACGAGACGATCCAGGAAGGCGAAAAAGAGGGCGAACTGGTTATCCCCACCAGCTCAGAGGAAGAAGATTCTCCGGGATGAAGATCTTCTGTCGTTGGGAAGTGGTGAGACGGTTCAGCAGTGCTCCACCGGTGGTGTCGTCGTTGCAGGTCGGCTCAGCTTCTCCCTCTTCGGATTCTTTGGTCCTGTGGCGACTTCTGAAGTTCCAGTCCCCAAAGCCCTGCTTTTATGCAGAAAACCCCCATTCATCAGTCCTAGCTGTCACTCAAACATGCTAAGTGGTGAGCCGGGCGGCTCACCACTGGGCCAATCACACAAGAGTGCGACGTGAGTTGCCGAGGCAACTCAGTCCAGGGTGCCGAAACCCCCCCCTCCCACACATCCTGTAGACCCAGACAGAGTGGCACCACTTTTGGAGGCTTCTGTGGAGAAGCCCGCCAAAAAGTGGAACAAAGGCTTTGACTTGAGTTGGAGTTACAGAGGCGAACACAAACGCCATTTTAAAACCGAGTCCTGGCAAAAGGACCCAACCGGGGAATAAATATTAAATAAATAACCTGGCGGTATCTTTAACATTGCACCAAAAAGTGGTGCGTTTAAAATGAATGGGAAAATCCCATAGGAAATATTCCGGTGGAATATTTCGCTTGGTAACCACTGCCACCAAGCCAGAAACTCGACGAGGGGGGACTGCACAGTGCACCCTCGAAAAAAAGACCCAGCGACAATCTAATTACCCCTACCAGTACTTCCACAATATGATGGTTTGTACTGGTTCTGTTCCCAATTTAAAACTAGTAAAGTCAATGGTGACTTTACATGCCCTGGGAGACAGTAGTCAGTCCCAGGGTATGGAGTCTATGTTGGGGGGTCACTATGACACCCCTGTGTTACTGCACTGAGGGTGCTGTGTAACACTTACCAAAACCACATGAAACCCTTTGGAGTAAAAGACCCCATAAACACATTACAAAGTCAAAGGATATCTCAAATCATGTCTAAGAGTGGGAGAAAAAGAGTCTCACTCTTAGCAGGAGAAAAAAATGAACCCCAAAAATCCAGCAAAGCTGCTGGGGGACTTGGGGCGTGGCTTGGACAGCCATGGTGTAGGACGTGCGTCCTGAAGAGCTCCGGAGGATCTGACAAATGATCCGTTAAGCTATGCTGAAAAATGCCTCAAGGTTACTGCAAATAACAGTACGGCTGTCGGAACGTGTGCTCCGTGCACAGCGCGAGGATCAAGGGATTCAGCCGTTGCTATCCACAAGTATCCATCAAGAAAGAATTGCGACCGTGAGATACATTGTCTCAAGATGGCCGCCAACAAAGGAAGGAGAGCAAGGACCACCAAAGCAGCCCCGTCGGGCTGGCAGAAGATTGCGGAAGGCGGCGAACACTGGGCAGCATACGGTCAGCTGTCCCAGTGATTTCGAGCGGAGCTGCTGGCTGGGGGTGATTGTAACGCTCACCTGATTCCCGTAGAGGCGCCGGTCTTGACTGGGCGTATACCGTATCTTCAAAGGTGATGTGTAACACACGGCTGGCTCTTTGGGCTGGACCTCTGTGCACTGTATGTCTGACTCGATGGGTAAGATGTCTGCAGATAGAAAATATGGGATTAATGAACTGGGTTATTGAATGTCTCTCTCTTCTTCCCTTTCTCTTCTCCTGTAGAACCCCAAAGGTTAACGCTCTCACCTTAGGTAAGTGAACGCCGTGCTCTCCATCTGCCTCGGGGCAGGGTGCTGTAACCAGTTTCTTCACTGGATAAGGGGAGCAGGCCTCTTGACTCCAGAGGACTGCTGTCCGTCGTTTACTGCACGAACGGTAAGTTTCGAGTAATTCTAATGTCTTTAAAAGTCTTTAGTAATGATGTCTCTTGTTTTGCAGGGTTCCGGCGATGGCGGATGATGGGCTGAAGTGAGTTGAAGATGGAGCCCGTGTGATGAATAGAAGCGCCTGGAAGCACGTAAGTAAGCGCTTGTTGCCTGCTTCACGATGCGCTCTAACTGTCCTTTTATTTTGCAGGTACAAGTTCGGAGCGGCTGCAGGGTGCCGGAATACCCACTGGGTTAGATGTGGAAAGGAGTAATGGCACGTGAGTATTAAAGTTCCCCAATGTCTTTAAACGCACCTTGTTTTGTCTTTCAGATGCGGGATGCAGCGCCGAAGGCCTCCGGAGCGTGCGAAGAGTTGGTAAGCTTTTGTCTTTCAGATGCCGGAATGCAGTGCGAAGACCTCCGGAGCGCACGAAGAGTAGGTAAGCCTTTGTCTTTCAGATGCCGGAATGCAGCGCGAGGCGTTGGTGACAGCCGATGGACCAGGTAAGTGAAGCGCTGTCACTGAAGACCGTAATGCTAACCTGTTCTTTCTGGTCTTTATAGGTGTTGCTGAAGACTAGATTCAGGATGGTAAGCCTTTTTCCTTAGGCCCAGGATCAGATGCAGAAGACACGATGAGCGTTCTGCTGCAGAGGATGCAGAATAACGCAAAGCAAGATTCATCCATCGGGTGTGGTTTAAATAGCCTCCTGTAGTGCTTAGGTGTCTCCTTCCACAGCCACGCCTAGGTAAGAAAAGAGTTCCTGCTTTCCAGAAGAGTTCCAGTGTTCTGAACCTAGGGAGTGGCTCCTGCCCCACCCAACAGGAAAAGTAGTTCCAAACAGAAGAGGATCAGAGGCTGAACTGGCAGGCAAGTAAGCAGCATGGTCTGCTGCAGGTAAGTCCACCCAAGCATTATGAGCCCGGCGCTTCCAGCGCTGGGACTGGGCATATTTATGAGCCTGGTGCCACTGGCGCCAGGACTGGGTCCAAAAGGTCCCAATTGGGACTGGTTGGCACTCGGAACCTGGGTTATGGATCTGCTTCCAAGGGAGTTGGGAAAACCCTGACCTTTTGGAAGCAGAGATCATGACAGTGATGATCCGTGTGGGCGGAGGCTGAGGCCCCCGGCGACAGTAAGCTGTAGGCGGTCTTCAGGACTGCTGGCCCGCGACGCGGACCAACCTGGAGAACAGCCTCCAAGGCGAGAGCCCGAGAGCGGAGGGCGCGTGCAGCGGGGAGAGCTGGCGCACAAAGTTGTGCGGCCCTCGCTTGAGTGCAGCGGGGCCTTGGCTTCGCGTGCGCGAGTGGAGCGACACTACAGTGGAAGGGCCAGAGACCTGGGCTGCACAGTAGCAGGTCGCCGCCTGCGCAAGGACACCGCAGTGGGCAGCTGGGTTGGTCTCCCGGCCCACTTCATCATCTGTATGTCAACGGGCGTGACATTTCGGATGTTAATTCCAACACAACTGTAAGGAGCGGAATTCGAAGCACGGCGGTGATCTTATGAATATTTAATAGGATGGACACCTGGCAGCAGTGACTGTGGAGACATAATACAGAGACATCGTATAGGCTCTGCTGGAATTGGCCACAAGAAGCGATTATTGGTCGCCATCAAGAGAAGCAAGGCTCGCACTGCGGGTCCAGCCGGCTGCAAACATAATTGGTGGGTGCTGCACATAAAGAGTCTGGAGGTCAAGTGACTACACCAGGATAGTGTGGCCCCCAGGATGCAGTGTGACACCTGATGCGTGGGAGGACACAACCCACTCTGGATTTGGGGCTTAACACATAGAAGCTGAGGCACCTCTGGGTCGACAACCTCACACCTGGGAGGGAGCGCTGGTGCCGAGCTCACACAGATAAGCAAGACTCTATATCCAAGGCTAACTGACCTCTGGGGCAGAATAAAGGCTGCAAGATGTCCGGACGAGGGGCCGTGAGTAAAAACAAGAACAAGCAACCCACGATGGAGGCATTCGCCAAAATGCAACAACCTCCTGCGGCCACAACACCTAAAAGCTTAACAGCACCAGGGGAGAGTGCCGCAGTCACTGACAATCACCAAGTACTGGCGGCCATAACGGAGCTGCGAGACTCATGGGGGACAGCGATGTCAGACCTGCGCACTTCCCTGGAGGCTAAAATAGACGCAGTAGGTGTAGAGGTTACCCTGCTGAGGCAAGATGTCAGGGGGCTGGCGGAGAGAACGAGCAGCTTGGAAAGTGCGGTCAAAGCCAATACCGACACCAGCACTGGTAACGCGAGGGAGATCCATGTACTCAAGCAGCAGGTAGTTAACTAGGAGACTCTAGCAGAGGAGGCGGAAGGAAGGGCGAGAAGGAACAATATTCGCGTGGTGGGACTGCCGGAGGGAGAGGAAGGAACAAGTTACTTACCTGTAACTGTTGTTCTCCAGCATGGGTCTGGCATGGATTCACATGCTCATGAATATTCCCCGTCGTCAGGCTGGGAATCCTTGGTAAAGAAAAAACCAGTATCAGTTTCGTTTCTGATCTGTCTTTCGTAGTAATAACCAATCACTGGTCTCTGCGTCATACTGACCACAGCCAATGACTGCCCTCTACCTAAGCACCGCCTCTGGCAGCCATCTTCAGATTTGGAAGCACGTGAAGTGGCAGTATGACCAAGTGAAGAGCCGCAGAGGGGTAGGCGGGAGGGTTCGCATGTGAATCCATGCCAGACCCATGCTGGAGAACAACAGTTACAGGTAAGTAACTTGTTCCTTCTCCAGCATGGGGTCTGGCATGGATTCACATGCTCATGAATAAAGAATACATAGCAGTACACACATGCACAACCACGGGAGGTGGCAAAGGCTCAACATTAAGCATTACATCAAACTCAACATTAAGCATCTTACCTCCTCACCAGGCTCACCTCAGGCGAACAGGTTGCGCAGCACTGCTTGGCCGACCCTGGACTCCTCCCTGGAATCCCGATCGACGCAGTAGAATTTCGTGAAGGTGTGCGTCGACCTCCACGTAGCAGCCCTGCATATGTCCAGCAGGGGCACACCAGAAAGGAACGCCGTGGTAGCTGCGATCGCTCTGGTGGAATGGGCTCTCGGACGGCCAGGCAGCGGTCGGTTTGCCAACCGATGACAGTACATGATACAGCCGGAGAGCCATCTGGAAATGGAAGCCTTCGAGAGAGCCTTCCCCTGATTGACCGGTCCAAAGTTCACAAAGAGTTGTGACGTCTTCCGAAAACACTTTGTGCGGTCCACGTAGAACTTCAGCGCTCTAGCCACATCCAGCGAGTGCAAAGTCCTCTCAGCCGGCGACGAAGGCGACGGGAACACCACAGGCAACACCAAGGGTTCGTTGAGATGGAAGTCCGACGGTACCTTGGGCATGAAGGAGGGGTGCGTCCTGAGCACTACCCTCGTGTCGTGAAAAGTCAAGTACGGGGACTTGCAGGAAAGGGCCTGGATCTCTCCCACCCGTCGTGCGGAAGTGATGGCCACAAGAAACGCTGTTTTCCACGACAGAAACTTCAACGGGGCCGAGTGCAGAGGCTCGAACGGAGGTCCCATGAGCTTGGTCAGCACCACGTTGAGCTCCCACGCCGGGGCCGGAGCCTTCACCGGCGGGAACGATCAGAACAGTCCCTTCATGAACTCTTTCACCAGACGATGAGACCACAAGGACGTCCGGCCCGTGGTTCTGGTGTATCGGGAGACCGCAGCAAGATGAATCTTGATGGACACGTGTGCCAGTCCAGCTTTGGCCAGCGTCAGCAGGTACGGCAGTACCTGGGGAGCCGTAATCCGTAGAGGGTTAATCTTCTGTGCGTGGCACCAGACAGAGAACCTCTTCCATTTGTGTCCGTAGCATTTAAGAGTCGAGGACGCCCTGGCCTTTGCAAGAACCTCTCTGCAGTCGGCCGGTATGTCGTATCCTCCAAACTCTAGCGCTGCAGGAGCCAGGCCCGCAAGTTCAGCGATTTGGGGTCGTGGTGGAGGATGGCGCCTCCTTCCCTGGAGAGTAGATCCGCGTCCACCGGCAGCTTGATTGGCGGGGACGCTGACAAGTCCAGAAGGTCCGGGAACTATATCTGCCTCGGCCACGCAGGTGCGACGAGGATCATCCTGCACCGTGACCTCTTGAGCTGGTTGACGAGCCGGATTAGCAGTGTCAAAGGAGGGAACGCGTAGAGGAACAGGCCCTCCCAGGGGAACGAGAAAGCATCGCCCATGCTCCTTGCCTGGGGAAACCTGCTGGCGAACCTCCGGCACTTGGAGTTCGTCGCCGTCGCGAACAGGTCGATCTGGGGTGTGCCCCACCGTCGGAAGAGGCGATCCACTAGATCCTGCCGTATTTCCCACTCGTGGCACGAGCGCAGCTCCCTGCTGAGTGAGTCGGCGATGGTGTTTTTTATCCCTGCCAGATGAAACGGCACCAGAAACATCCTTTGGGCGACGGCCCAATGCCACAGGTCCTGCGCCTCCTTGGACAGTGCTGGGGACCTGGTTCCGCCCTGTTTCCTGATGTAAAACATGGTGGTGGTGTTGTCGGTGAAGATCCTCACCACCTTGCCCTTGAGGGACGGAAGGAAGGACCTGAGGGCCCAGAACACTGCACGGAGCTCCAGGACGTTGATATGGAGGGACTTCTCCGTCGGGAGCCAAAGGCCTCTCGCGTGCAGATTTTCGGTGTGCGCTCCCCACCCTTCCAGGGAGGCATCCGTGGTCACTGTCTCCTGGTGGTCTGGGGTCTGGAAGTCCATGCCCGCCGTCAGATGCGCGCGGGTGCCCCACCACCGGACCGCTCGGCGGAAACTCTCGTCGAGTGTGATCCTCTCCTCGAAGCCGCCCGTCGTTTGGATCCAGCGCGCGTCCAGGAACTCCTGCAACGGGCGCATCCGGAGCCTGCACATGGGAATGAGGTAGATGCAAGAAGACATCATTCCGAGGAGGGACTTGATGGACCTCACCTTGGCCGCGTCGGAAACCAACATCCGCTGTACCTTGCCCAGGATGGACCTGGTCCTTTCCTCCGACGGGGAGGCCAGAAGGGACACTGTGTCGAGCTTCGCTCCCAGAAACAGTGCGTTTTGCGCGAGTACCAGGTGGGACTTGGCGTAGTTCACGGAGAATCCCAGGTCCGTGAGAAGTTGGACGGTCCTTGCCGTGTGCTCCACGGCGAGCTCCCTCGTCTTGGCTCGGATGAGCCAGTCGTCCAGGTAGGGGTAGACGTGGATCCCCTCGCGGCGCAGCTGCGCCGCCACCGGTGCAAGGCACTTGGTGAATACCCTGGGTGCCGACCGTAGTCCGAAGGGGAGGGCTTTGAACTGGTAGTGACGCCCTTGGACCACAAACCTGAGGAATTTTCAGTGCCCCTTTAGGATGGGAATATGGAAGTAGGCATCCCCCAAATCCAACGACGACAGGAAGTCTCCTTCCTCCAGCTGACCCAGGACGTGCTGGAGGGTGACCATCCGGAACTTCTGCGCCTTGATGAACTTCTTCAGACGTCGCAGGTCTAGGATGGGGCGCCATCCTCCCGTCTTCTTCTTCACGAGGAAGTATCTCGAGTAAACTCCGGAGCCCCGAAGCCTCTTTGGGACGAGTTTGATGGCGCCCTTCCTGAGCATCGCCTTTACCTCCAGGAGAAGCTGAGGGACGTGAAGCTTTTTCCTGGCCACGGGGGGGACGCGCGGGCACCTTCTTTGAAACTCGAGCGCGTGGCCCCGGGCTAAGGCGTCCAGCACCCAACGGTCGGTGGAGATGGACTCCCACACGCTGACGAAGCTCGCCAGCCGGCCTCCCACCGGGGTGCTTCGGTGGGGGCCCGACCCCACGGCCGGTTCAATCCTGTTTCGACGAGGCTTTGCCGCCTTGACCTCCTTGGCGACGACGGCGGGGTCCGCCAGACTTGCCTCGTCCTCTGTAGGCCTCCTGAGACGACGAGCGGGCCGCTTGACGGTAGGTGGAGAAACCGCCGCCGGAACCTTTGGAGGCGCCCTTGCCTCCGCTGCTCCGAAAGGCCGACCGTCGTTGCTGCAGAACCCCAAGGGCCCGGGCGTCTCAGTGTCCGCTTTAATGGCCTGAAGGGAATCGTCCACTGTTTTCCCAAACAGGTTGTTCCCATCGAACGGCATGTCCAGGACTCTGGTCTGTACGTCTTGACGGAAGTCCGTAGCCTTGAGCCATCCACGCCGCCTAAGGCACACGCCGTTGACCAACTGGCGAAACCCAGTGTCGGCGATGTCCGTCGCAATAGTGCTGGCATGGTCCGACGCCACCTCACCTTCCTGTAGGATCTCCAGGGCATCCGCCCTCTTGTCGTCCGGTAGGAAGTCCAGCAGGGGAGCCATTTTGTACCATAGCTCCCTGGCGTAGCGGGCCACGATAGCCAAGGCGTTGGCCGCTTTAATCGTCGTCGCTGCAGACGAGATGACCCTGCGTCCCATAGCGTCCAATTTCTTTCCCTCGCCGTCCGGTGGGGAAGTCGATGTGGAGGCCGCACCCCCCACCCCCCCCCCCCCCCGCTTTCTTCCTGGCCACCGCGGAGACGACGGAGTCCGGGGTAGGCTGCGCCCGGAGGCACAGGGGGGCCGTGTCCGGGACCCGGTACTTCTTCTCGTACCGGTCTCTTCTAGCTGGCGTCGTGGAAGGGTTCTTGAGGAGGGCGAGGCCCTCATCCCAAATGTCGTCCAGTAGAGGCACCGCGAGGACCGTCTTTCTCTTGGCCTCGCGCCGTTGATAAAGGAATCCTTCCTTTTTCTTCTCCTCAGGGCAGAGTTGGAAAAGCTCGGATGCCCTGGCGATCATGGAGTGGAACGATCCAATCTCGTCGGGCGGAGAAGCCCTGGTGGGAGGGGACGACGGTAGATCCTCGTCGTATACATCGTCGTCCGTACCCGTCGCTGCCGTGTCAGTCCCCGTATCATCCCCTCGGGTGGACGGGGAGGAGGGCTGGACGGGGCGCGACGGCTGAAAAGGAGGTGGAGGGTGAATCCTTCTTTTCTTGGGCGGGGGAACACCAGAAGGTCCCGGTTCAGGATCCCCCGATGGGAGAGGTTCCTCCGTCGGCAACTGTAGTCTCGTCCTTATCTCGGAGCATAAGGACTGTATAGCCAACAAAATGGCCGCCGAGTTGTCTCGCGGCGCTGGCAGAGGGGAATCCGACAGGCGACCAGGGGCCCCGTCGGCACCCTCGACGATGTCGTCGTCACCTGCGTCGGGATCCATCCCGACGGGCCGGTCTTCATCCACGGCGAGGCCGTGGCTTAAGACCTCGATCAGCTCTTCCTCCGAGGTTGAAGCCGAATCTACGACGACGCCCTGCCCTCCCTTTTTCTTCCCCGCCGGGGATTTCACGGGGGTCCTATCGATGGGCACAAAAGAGGACTCCCTCCGAGGTGGCAGGGAGACTCTGAGCCCCGAGATCGCCACCACTGGTGTAGCCTCCACAGGCTGAGCCAGGGCCGCCGCGACAGTATCGATAGAGGGCTTGGCCGGATGGATTAAGGCCTTCACCACCTTAGGTGCGCTCACCGCCTTATCCTTGAGGGGGGGGGGACACTGCCTCGCTCCCCCTCCGATGGGGCCTTCGAGCTCGACCGGGGCCTCTCCAGGAGCTTCGCCGGGTGCTCGCCCTTCCTCTTACCCGACCCAGAGCGTTGGCTCGTGGCTGAAGGTGCCGGGTAGGGTGCGCCCTGCCTGGCGCCCGTAGAGCCCGACCGTTCGGCGCTCCCGGTGCCAGCGGACTCGCGGTGCTTGGCCTTGTGTTGGACCCCCGTCGCCGGGGCGTCCTCAAAGGTCTTAGAAGACCGCTCGGATTTCTTCCTCTTCTTCTCACCTGACGGGCTCTTCCCTTCCAGCCAGTTGGCGAGGCGTTGATGGCGGTCCTTCATGGTCCGCTCCGACATATTGCCGCAAAACGCACAGTCCTTCTCCATGTGAGTCTTGTCCTCATGTAAGCAGTAGAGACAAAAGGAGTGTTCGTCCTCCTTAAAGACGTTCTGCAGCTGGCATCCAGGGCAGACCCTGAACAGCTTTCCGGGCGTCGAGCTTCCCTTCTCCTGGGCCATGTCCGGGCCTGAGAAGCTTCTGGAGTCCTCCAAAAGCGTAGCTCGACGAAATCTTCACCCTTGAGGGGCGCAGACGAATCCGACACGGGTCCCCGTTGATCGGATGGAGAGTCGGTAGAGCTTGAGGCTCTTTTGACCGAAAAAACGAAGTTTTTGAGAAAAAACGTGAAAAAATAGCACTAACGCTCGAGAGCAATAGCACGAGGATCCCAACACATGAACGTGCGGTAAAAATCTGAAGATGGCTGCCAGAGGCGGTGCTTAGGTAGAGGGCAGTCATTGGCTGTGGTCAGTATGACGCAGAGACCAGTGATTGGTTATTACTACGAAAGACAGATCAGAAACGAAACTGATACTGGTTTTTTCTTTACCAAGGATTCCCAGCCTGACGACGGGGAATATTCATGAGCATGTGAATCCATGCCAGACCCCATGCTGGAGAAGGCCAGGACCCGACAGAATACATTGAGAATCTACTCTTACAAGAAATAGGGGCTGGAAAACTCTCGCAGGGGTTTGCAGTAGAGCGCGCACACAGAGCCCTTATGAGGAAGCCTAGGCATGGGGCCCCTCCCCGACCGATTATCGCCAAAATACTGAATTACAGGGATCGTGAGAAAATACTGGAGTTTTTTCGTAAAGGAGGGACGATTGTGAGGGCCTCAAGCACGGTCACAGCGTATCCCGACTATACAATGCTGGTCCAAAGACAGCGGTACAATTACGTGCCGATCAAAAGGAGGCTACGAGCGGCCGGCGTAAAATACATGCTTCTGTACCCTGCTAGATTTAAGGTGGTGCACAAGAGTAAAATGTATTTTTTTGATTCGCCTGAAGAAGCCACTGCATGGCTGGACCTGCAGGGTTGCCTGGAACAAGACGCGGAGAAGACGCAAGAGGGACATGATAATTGACCGGTACACTGTGTGCATGCTTATTCTCGCAGCGCGAGCACCGCAGTAATGCATTGCTGAAGCCTGATACTGTTGGGTGCGCCTACGTATGGTTAATACTTTATCAAGATACCTCTGGCTGGAATGAACCTTGAGGGCTGGAATATAGCAATAAGTAGGCATGCATAGTTTGCGCAGCTGTGCGGAGCAAAACTGAAGCGATTAGGAGCGGCAGGGCGAGCACACTACCACCCAATTTATAGTATTAGTTTGGTCATCAATAGTGTGGCGACACCCTGCTGGGGTCTTGGCCTGGGGTTCCAGGGGAGGTCCAAACGCGGGGGAGCCTGAGATCCAGGGATGGAGCTGGGCATTTTTTGGGGTAGGGTGGGTGGCGGGGGGGGGGGGGGAGGAAGGGGTTGTGTGCAGTGGTTTGTTGAGGGAAAGGGGGGGAACGGGAGGGGCGGGGGGAGGGAAGTGGAGTGGGGAGTTTGGTGTGTTTTTGGTTAAAGTGAGTTGGAATTTGGGAATGAGCCTATGTAGAGGAGTATGGAACTTGGAGTCGGACTGCGCCTATGGGAGGTGGAATGGAACTTGGAGATGCCATGGGGGACCTTAAAATAATAACATGGAATGTGAGGGGGGCTAAATAGTTATTTGAAAAGAAATAAGGTTATGCTCTACCTGCGCAGGCAAAGAATAGATATTGCATTGCTACAGGAGACTCACCCGACACGTGAGAAAGCGGATACGATTGCTAGAAAGTGGAAGGGAGTGATGGTGAGCTCATCATATTCTGCTTATGCTAGGAGAGTGCTTATTTGGGTGGCGCCGCATGTCCCATTCCAAAGGTTACAAGAGGTGCGGAAGCAGATGGGAGGATGGTCATTTTGAGGGGACTGGTGGAAAATAGGGAAATAAGCATAGTAAATACATATGACCCGAACCAGAACACAGCGGCATACATCAGGACGTTGTGTACTAATGTGAGCAAGTGCGTGGGGAGTGCTGTGATTTGGGGAGGGGATCTCAATTGCGTACTTAACCCAAGGGTAGATAGGTCGGATGGGAAGATGGATAGACCTGCTCCTGGAGCTAAAGCACTGCAGACATTGTTGAATGATTTTGGGCTAGTGGACGCATGGAGAATGTGTCACCCCCTAGAGAGGCAATACTCACATTACTCTGCCCCACAGCAGCTGCATACGAGGCTGGATTACTTCTTTACTACGTCTCAAGTGTTAGCAGAGTTAATACAAATAGAATATAAAGCAAGGGTTCTTTCGGACCACTCGCCCCCGATTCTCAATTGGCGATATTGCCCTCTAAGAGCAAGGATTCTGACATGGCGCCTGCGAGCGGAGGCATTGAGAGACCCCCTTTTTAGAGAAGACATGAGGGAGGAGATCGTAAATTATTTTGAGGAAAATACTGGAAGCGTGGATTCAGCGGAACACTGTGGGAGGCCTTTAAAGTTGTGATAAGAGGCAGCTACAGCAAAATCTAAAGGATTGCAAGGCGGCATTTTGGCTGACTTACGGGAGACGGAAGAGAAACTAGAGGAGGCTTTAAGGGGTGAAGATGATACTAAAGAGAAACTAGAGTTGATACTTATGTTGCAGCAGAAATGTGCGGAGCACTGTGACAGCCTGTGTAATCTGAATTATAAAAAGTATGTAGAGAGGCAGCACGCGGGGAGGGGGGGGATAAACCAGGTCGACTCTTGGCATGGCTATATAAGAGTGAAAATCCCAGAGACACGATCAGGACCATTACAAGGGAGGATGGTAGTGTAGCGGATACTCAAGAAGAAGTTAACCAAGAGTTTGTAGACTACTACAAGATATTATATGCAGACCATGGGGAGAGTTGCCGAGACACGATAACAGAAACACTGGAGGACATCGGGCTGCCCAAGATAAGTGAGGAGGAAAAGGAAGAGCTAGATGCAAGGTAGTGAGACAGTTACCTACTAGCAAGACTCCAGGGACGGATGGACTCGCAAGCGAATTTTATAAAGTATACATGGAAGAGATTCTCCCCCCGCTGCTAGAAATGTTGAATGAAGCGTTTGAGACAGGAAGTTTGACAGAGTCATTGAGAGAAGCGGTTATAATACCGCTACCCAAACCCAATAAGCCTGGGCACAGCTGTAGCTCATACCGCCCCTTGTCGATGCTGAATCCAGATAGCAAAATACTGACGGCTGTATTGGCAAATAGACTAAAAAGGATAATTAATAGATAAATACACCCTGATCAGACGGGATATGTCCCAAGCAGGAACATTTCCAATAATCGCAGGCGACTCCAGCGAATTATCGAAAGTAGTAACGAACATACAGGTGAGATGGCAATAGTGTCCTTGGACGCAATAAAGGCCTTTGATTCGGTCAAGTGGCCATGGCTGATGGCGGCCCTAGAGGGGTATGGGTTGGGGCCTGGATATGTACGGTGGGCGAAAATACTGTATAGGGAGCCGCTGGCCAGAGTTAAGACAGGATCGGTGATATTGGAAAGGTGGCAGCTCAGCCGGGGTACCAGACATGGTTGTCCGTGGTCTCCAATGCTCTATATACTGGCCCTGGAACCTCTAGCGATATATCTGAGACAACAATATGATACAATAGGCATTGAGGTGAAGGGGGGAAAAACATCTGATTTCTCTATATGCAGATGATATGTTGCTGTACTTGAGGCACCCGGAAGAAAACCTCCAATATATCCTGGAGATAATGGATAGATATGCGGGTCTTTCTGGTATAGCAGTGAACCCCCAGAAGTCAAGCATGTTCCCCCGTTGGGCAGGTATATGGGGAGAGGTTACCTGTATTGCTGGTGCCATGGGCGGTTGGTACGTTCCGGTACTTAGGGATAGACATTTACCACACTGTGGAAGAAGAGTATAGGTATAACACAGAGGTGGCTTTAAAAAAAAATGAAAATTGCATGCGGTTCTGGGTGAGGTTGCCTTTAGCAATGATGGGGAGGGGAGCGATGCTCAAGATGGTGTTCCTGCCTAGGCTCCTGCACTATTTTGTGAACATACCATATTTGATACCTAAGAAGTTCTTCATCAAACTGAACGGTATGTGTAGGGATTTTCTGTGGCATGGCACACGGAACAGTAGCATTATGGAAGTTACAGAACATCCACGAAAGAGGGGGGATAGAATTGCCCAACTACAAGGTTTATTATGTGGCAAGCCAACTGCAGTATGTCTCTAAATGGCTTTCTGATGAAGAGACCTCTGAATCCAGGTTGTTTGGGCAGGATTGTACACCCTTTTATTTGAATGAAATGAAAATTATTTGAAGCTATAATAGAGCGGGGCAGATCCTAGTTGTCCTGA
This sequence comes from Ambystoma mexicanum, assembly GCF_040938575.1. Classification (NCBI taxonomy): domain Eukaryota; kingdom Metazoa; phylum Chordata; class Amphibia; order Caudata; family Ambystomatidae; genus Ambystoma; species Ambystoma mexicanum. The sequence goes on from NC_090923.1 coordinate 1,169,352,768, forward strand.
TCGCCCTGCGCCTCATCCGACAGGTCAGGATCCCGCTGAACCGTGTCGGGAACTGCCTTGTCCACAGGGGACAATGGGGGCAATGGCGGAAGGGTCGGAGAAGGCACCGTAGGCAAGGGCGGTGCCGGCGGAACCACCGGAGGAGCAGGTGGAGCCAGAGGTGCGGGTGGACATATCTCCTTAAAAAGCCCTTTGAAATATTCCCTCATGGGGTCTGAACGCATGAGCGTCTGAAATATGCCGAAGAAGGCTTCCTCCTGGGACTGTTTTTGTACCGGAGGAGGCCTCATGATAATTCCAGGGACGCAACGGGGAGGGTTGCCACGCAGGCCCATCTCCCGATGTATCGACAAAAATCAAAAGGTGCCGACCCTGCAGGCAACAAAACATTATGTGGAAGGGGCATCCGAGCGTTCCAGTCGTAAATCGGACGAAAAGGATGCGCACAAGGAATTCTATGTTCACCCACAGAACAAAAGCCCTACACCGGAGGCCGATGGCGTAGCTGTAGGGGTAGCACCCAAAATGGCCGCCGTGGTCATGGCAGGAACAGCCGCCATTTTGTCATCACCTGAGGGGAACTGCGGCACGTGAGGAAGTGAGGCAGGGGTCCCAGTCGATGGATCAGGGGTCTTAACTTTAGCCTTAACATAAGGAACCTCAGCTGAGCCGGTACTATGAGGGCTGGAATGTTTCTTCGACATACCAATAGCCAAATTAGCCTTCCCAGGAAGGACCTCAGCGCTGCCGGTAAAGGAAGAACTTTCATTTTCTGCTCCCTCAACAGTTCTGACGTCACCACAAGAGCGGGAACGGTGAGAAACTACTTTCACCGATAAGGCCTTGCCAGGCCTCTCAGAAATGTTGGTAACCTTAGCCTCTGTACGAGGGACCTCGGACCCAGGTCCGGTAACAGCCTTACTAGCGCAGGCCTCGAACATCCGTTTGGTAACACCAAGCCCAACCAAGGCCTCGGGGCGTACCCCGGTTTTATTTTTGAGGGAAGCCGATAAAGAGGCCTCAGAGCAAGCTCCGGTACCCCACGACTCAGTAGAACTGGGTCTACAAGCAGCCCCCACAGGAGGGGCCTCGGAGTGTACTCTGGTATCCACAGGCCCCTTACGGAGACCCTCAGAGAAAACTCTGGTACAATTGTTAGGCCCAGAAGGCACCTCGGGGCAATCCCCGGTGATAGAGCGATCAACGCTCCTCCCGGCTCGGGAAGAACCCGGGAAGGTGTCTCCCGGCCGGGGTGCTCTGAAAAGTAAAGAACTCACCAGGCGTTTCTTCTTTTCGTCAATAAACACTTGAAAATGCGAAGGAGGAGTCAGTTGAAACACCTCCTCCCACCTCTCCAACCGACGTTGAAGTGCCTGGACCGAAAGGGAATCACAGTAAAAACAGGAGTCCCAACGGTGATCTGGACCCAAACACTCGAGACAGAGGATGAGCGAAGCGTCAGTGACACGATGAACAATCTGGAAAGTGTAGTTTGAACGAAAGACTAGTACACGATCGCTAGCGAGAGCCAGAGAGGAAAAAATGGAAGAAATTCTTTCGTGGATGCAAGTGCGTCCAGTCCCGAACGAGCGGAGAAAAGGACTGATGGGCAATGCGCAGGGCGGAGCCGAGATGGGCGGGGTTACGGCCGCGTGCCGGGCACCACACAAGAAAGAGAGGAAGGACAACATTTTAGAAAACATTTTGGATGCTTTTTACAAAGTGCTCTGGTCCCGTCCCACCGGACGGAGGAATGTCCCATAAGTGGAGGAAAGGAGAGGTTACGTAGGAGTAGAGTCAAAGGCTACCCTTGTCAATAATGCACAGGTGGTTACCCTGTGTTTTTACAGTGCGGCTAGACAATGATTGCGTATTGCTACTTATGCAGCAGTACATGAAATAACAGTCACATTCTACTTTCTAACCCATGTATATGCATATTGCTTTTATGATGCATACCCTTCATGCCAACTAAAGCACATGTCAATTTTTAAATGTGTATTTTTTTTATTGTGTTAACTGAATTTACAGTTTTTACAAAAGATCATGTTTCTTAATTGACTTATTAGTGATTCTTCATTAGGTTTCTTTAGATAAAGTTTCAAGGGCTAGGTCCTTTAGTGTTTCATAGTTAATGTGCTTTTATGCAAAATAAAAAATCTGTTTTATAATATTTCTACTTCTGGTGATCCTTATGCGCTAGTATATACGTTAATCTAGCCGCACTGCAAAAACACAGGGTAACCACCTGTTGTGAGTTATTGACAAGGGTAGCCTTTTACTCTTTTCGCTCTTAAAAAACCTAGGCAACCTCTAGAGTCAGGCCCCCAGACTAAATAAATAAATAAATAAATAAATAAATAAATAAAGGGTCTCGGCTAACATCTCTGGCATAAAATACAAAATAACGCTCTCATTATCGCCCTGAACATCCCTAATAGAGAACACATTTCCAAAATCAGAAGGGAACACCACTGGCTAAAGATCAATAACAGAATCTTACTTAAAACCATCTCGTTGACCTATAAATGCCTGAACAACACAGCCCCACCCTACCTAACAGAAGATGGTTAGGAGGAATTCTACACGACCCACTAGAACAGCCAATACCTTCTGCCTTGAGATACCTAGATTCAAACTCATGAAATCTGGAGGCAAAAGCTTCCCTGTGAAAGCTGCCCAAACCTGGAATGCCCAGCACTTCGATCTGACCAATCTTACCTGAGCTTCAGGCGCAATGCATTAATATGGTTGCTTTCTAATGATATAGGACCTATCCTATCAATATTGTATGTACCTGTGTAGAATTTAGGACCCACCAGTATTGTATGCACCCGTTTAGAATTCGGTCAACGTACCACCCTACATGTCTTACCCAGTATTCTATGTCATTTTAACTGTCTCACTGTGCAACTATACCCTACGTACCATGCTTTAAGTTTTCTTATACCATGTTGCACCCAGTTACCTACGGGTTCAGTGCGCCCTACAAATCAATAAACAATAGTTACAGGTAAGTAACTTGTTCCTTCTCCAGCATGCGGTCTGGCATGGATTCACATGCTCATGAATTACGAATACATAGCAGTACAACATTACACAACCACGAGAGGTGGCAAGGCTCAACAGAAGCAATTACCCGTAATTCTGGAACAGGTTCACCTCAAGCGAACAGGTTGCGCAGCACTGCTTGACCAACTCTAGACTCCTCCCTCGAATCCTGCAGTAGAACTTCGTGAAGGTGTTCGTGGACCTACACGTAGCAGCCCTGCAGATGTCCAGCAGGGGCACAGCAGACAGGAACACCTTCGGCGCAGCAATCGCTCTGGTGGAGTATGCTCTCGGACTGCTGGGCAGCAGTCGGTTCACAAACAGATGACAGTGCATGATGCAGCCGGAGAGCCACCTTGAGATGGAAGCCTTGGAAATGGCCTTCGCATGATTCACAGGGCCAAAAGTTGTCACTAACAGTTGTGAAGTCTTCCGAAAACCCTGTGCGGGTCACATAGAACTTCAGGGAACAAGCAACGTCCAGCGAGTGCATGGCCCTTTTAGCCGGTGACTAAGGCTTCAGGGAAAAAACAGGTACCACCAAAGGCTCATTGAGGTGGTATTCCAAGGGAATTTTCAGCACAAATTGAGGGGTACGTCTGCAGCACCACCCTCGAATCGTGGAAAGTCAGGTATGGTTGCTTTTAGGATAAGGCCTGGATATCACCTACCCTCCTGGCAGAGGTGATGGCCACAAGGAAAGCTGTTTTCCACAAAAGTAACTTGAGCCCGGCCCGATGCATAGGCTGGCAGGACATCATGCCAAGCAACGACTGGATGGTCTGCACTGTGGCTGTCCTCAACAACCGCTGCACCTTCCCTTGAATGGCCGCTACCCTCCCCACCGAGGGCGATGCCAGGCAGGACACCGGATCAAGTCTGGCTCCCAAGAACAGCGCGCTTTGCGATGGTGTTAAGCAGGACTTTGGATAGTTGATGGAGAATCTGAGGTCCGTCAGTAGCCGGACAGTCGCCTCCGCAAGCGGGCCCGGAAGAGCCAGTCGGCGAGGTACGGTTATAAGTGCATGTCCCGTAGACGTAGTTGGGCCACCACCGGCAGAAGGCATTTTATGAACACTCTGGGGGCAGACTTCAATCCGAAAGGCAAAGCATTGAACTGGTAGTGCTGACCCTGCACTACGAAGCTCAGAAAACTTCTGATATTTCTTGTGACTTCGTACATGGAAATAGGCGTCCTACAGGTCCAGCGACGTCAAGAATTCTTGCTCCAGCTGGTCGAGCATGTGCTGCAACGTCACCATCGTGAACTTTTGGGACTTAATTACTTGTTGGGACGTCGTAGGTCTAGGCTGGGCATCCAACAACGTATCTTCTTTCTGACCAGAAAGTAGATAATACACTCAGGAGCTCTGGAGTCTAAAGAGGGCTGTTGTCCGAGAGCCCTCTTTACTCAGTTTCTCTCTGCCTCTGCAAACCTTAAGCAGGGGTCGCAGAGGCAGAGCTAGACATCGCTGTTGCGACCCCGTTCTATCCCAAATTGACATCCCTGGCTGCCTACATACTTTCTGAAATCTGCTAGGACTACTCAGCCACATTCATAGAAAGAAATATAGTAAAACTATGCAGTTTTCTAGGTAAGATTAAAACCAACTATAACCATGGAGGCATTCATTTGTCTTCATTTCATCCCAGGATTGTTAAAGGATTTCTTAAGCCAATTTTTCCAAGATTTTGGCATTTATGACCACTACTGGAGCCCTTTCCTTTTGTACCCAATGCTGGTGTGAATACAGCAAACTAGGCTTGTAAATCGCCCATCAAAGAAAGAATCCTCTGGCAAAAGGAGAGCCTTAGATACCGTAAACTCAGAACGAGGCTTAGACCATGCTGAATGGCTTAATTTGCAACTTAAGTCTCCAACAAGAAGGGGCGTGATGGACGAGTAGGAACCCTCAGTGCCTCTTGCCTATCAAACAGAAGCAGTTCTAAAGCCTGCACAGCTTTGGAAATAACCTTGTCAAAGATTTCAGTGTCCGTATCATCTTGTTACCCCATGCATCTTTGGAAGTGGTTCATCCAGAAAAGGGTTGACAGAAGACTCATTAGGCAGTGCACAAGTTACATTATCTAAAAGGAGATCCAGTCTTCATTTTTTTCACTAGAGCCTCTAGAAGGTTTCAAGCCGCAGAGTTACAGATGTAAGACGCACTTTGTTTAAACAAGGGCAATGATTCCAGAGAGGACCCGAACTGGAAATGCAATTCCTTTTATCATCCTTGTGGCATTTCACTTTTAGGTAATATCTCAATTTTTTACAGTAGTAAATATTGGGTCGGATGTACAAAATACATTTGTGGAGTAGTGCATGACTAGCGGAGCATATATGCATGTCAATAGCATGGCTGTCTACAATATTTGGTAGATATGGCTTTAAATTAATTAGTGCTTCAGAAATATGTCGGGATGTTTTGGAAAAAATAAAAAGGTTGTGGAATTTTTTTAAATATAATTTCTGGAGAAGACATGCACTGAGGAGTTGCACAGCATTTTAGTCATGTTTTTTTGTTTATATGTGGGGATGTTTAGGTGTGTTCCTTGAATTGTAATTAAACGGTGCCTGATCACCACCATTTGTCTTATTTATTGTTCATTTAGTTATAAGGTACATCGGGTTGCGTGGTGTGCATGTGAAATTGAGTGCATGTGATAGTGTTGACGTGTGTGCGTAAGGAGACACATGCATGAAGTTATTCCACATGGTGCACGCAGTGTATTATAGTTGTGTATTATTGTGTGCACTTTTGAAATGTGGTGTGCATGAAGTTATGGTTGGAGATTTGTGCATGTCTAGGTGTAGCGTTGCATGACGTTTCAATTTGTGGCCCACATGCTGGCCAGGTGTGGTGCCTACATTTGTTGTGAAGGGAAGATCTAATTAAAACTGGAATTTGAGACGATACTGTGAGTGTGTCCAAGTTAGTTTTGGAGTCATGAGTCGTATATGAGGTGAGCGGCCATGAATTATGTAGTTGCACATGAAACGCAAGGTCTGTGGGAGCATCCATGATTAGAGTTCTATCCCTTGGTTAATAGTTGGGTAAGCGACATACAAAACATCCTTAGTGTTGGGTAAAAGTTTTACGGTTAAATCCACGTTTAGGTCTGTGTGTCAGAGAGCACCAAAGTATTAACTGAAAAGGATACGGTACTCAAAAGGATACAGGTGGTAGGGTCTTCCGGATCCCTGTTCACACGATTTGATAGTAGTGAAGTCAAGTTAAGACCTTCCAAATGATACAACTCTGACTGGTAAAACAGGCAGAGCGATGGATCACTGGAAAGGGCGTGGGTAAGGTATAGGAAGTCAGCCTAGAACAAAATAAAGTATCATAAATAACTGCCCCAACCTGAGTATGATGGAACAGAAAATGACATGAATGCACACACTGACCTTAAGTCTAGGGCAGAAGAATCCAGCAGAGTCTCTTGAGGAAATCCAAGGTAGAACAAACGACAAGGAAGGGAAGATTAGTAAGGGAGACTTATCCCGAACGGAACGAGGCTCACGCTAGATACCGGGTTGATGCACCACAGGATAGCGTCCAAAGTACTGTTCACTGTCACCTTCCAATAATCCTTGAAAAGCTTCCTTCCCACGTAGAGTAAAGTATAGAAATGAATCAATCCCCCTGTTAATATCACAGGTGCAGGAGTTGGAAATAGCGCCCTTTTTATGGTATAACAAAGTACATGCGGTTCTGTACAGCCGCGAAGAAAATGGCGTGTGCGTGTGGATTTACACGCGATTAGGATTCACGCAGTCCAGGCCAACAGCGCTTGAAGACAAAGAGTGCGTGTGAATTTACACGCGAGCAGGATTCACGCAGGCCAGGCCAGCAGCGCTTGAAGACAACATATGCGTGTGGATTTACACGCGAACAGGATTCACGCAGCCCAGGACAGCCGCGTTTGAAGACAACGTGCGCGTGTGGATTTACACGCGAGCAGGATTCACGCAGTCCAGGCCAGCCGTGCTTGAAGATAGCGTGCCCGTGTGGATTTGCACGCGAACAGGATTCACGCAGCCCAGGCCAGCCGCGTTTGAAGACAACGTGCGCGTGTGGATTTACACGCAACCAAACAGCTCCAGGAATCAGCGTGTGGCGGAAAACACGCTATAGAAGGCCCAAAAAGTAGCTGTAGTAACCTGCAAGGGTGCAGATCGGAGGTTCAGCTACACAACGCCAAATGATTCGATCAGAAGCAGCGAGTGAAGTTTCCACGCTGCTTATATACGTAATGCCGTACTTCACGTGACGAAACAGAATACACGTGAAGTTAGCGACGTGAAAAGTGCAAACGTCGTTTTCCCGGCAACGTATCGAACAACCGCCATTTGGAATAGAACGGTCTAGCTGTTCTACGAGCGTAGGAGGTAGGACCATGTCCAGCATGCATGACAGTGCCATCCCCCAAAGGGGCAACCTCTCCCCTTCTCGTGTGAAAACGCTTCAATAAAGCAGGAGCATGAATATTAGAAAGAGGTTCCCAGGACCTATCTTCGGGACCATAGCCCTTCCAGTCCACCAGATAAAACGGCCTACCAGAACGTAGTCTCATATCCAGTATGTCCTGTACCTCGTATTCATCTGAACCCCGCACAGAAATAGCAACAGGCCGTACAGGCAATCTAGTAGCTTCAGAACATGGCTTAATGAGTGACACATGGAATACGGGATGCACTCGCCATCGTTGTGGCAAAGCCAGACGGACAGCAGCCGGATTAATTACTTGGAGCACTACATACGGACCAATGTATTTAGGCAATAATTTCTTTTTGCCTGGAATTCTCAAGTTCTTAGTGGACAGCCATACTTTCATACCAGCCTTGTAGACAGGTGCGGGTACTCTATGAGCATCGGCATAGAACTTGTCGCGTCTTTTAGCCTGCTCCAATTGCTGCTTCACTTTCCTCTGTAATTTCTTCAGATCACGAAAAGTACGGCCAGCGGCAGGAGTATCCAAAGACAAGCTGGAATCCAAAGGGATTGATCGGGGGTGTTGTCCATAAAGCGCATAGAACGGTGAAGTGCCTATGGCACTATGATAGGAGTTGTTATAGGCGAATTCTGCTGCCGGCAGGACCGTGAGCCAATCCGATCATGCTTTGACCCATGAAGTTTTAGACACCGTTTTAGAAAATGTTTATTACCATTTTAGCAAATTTTCTTTGGCAAGCACAGAATGTTCCCATTCTTTTTGTGCTTGCATACAGTCTGCGCTGGGTGCTTGCGGACATACCCACAGGGCCTGAGCACCCATGCGCACAATGCCTGTGTGGTAGCATCACTGTTGAGCGTGTTCTTTATGTTTGTTACTTTCCTGTCTTTTCATTTATTTTCATTGTTGTAGGGGAAGTGGTGCTGTTTAGTGGTTGTTAGCTTTGGTGTGCAGGGAATGTACGTTGCCCTCTGTGTGACTGAATACATGGTTGTGTTGGGACACCAGGGATTTAGGCACGCTAATGTGGCTCACACTGCAGAGACTGGGGTGCTCTGAACTGTGGGTGAGGTTGTGCCTGGGTGTAGCAGGTCTAGTGTTTAGGCGTGGAAGGCCTGAACAGAAAGAGCAAGGTTTTATGTTGCGTACAACGTCCTTTCATCGTCGAATTTAGGGGGGTGGGAAAGGGCAGATAAAGGTTTGGGGGTTAGAGAATAGGTGAAATAGGTGGCAGACGGGGGGGGGGTGTTTGGTGGGGACCCTGGCTCTCCCCCCCCCCCCCACAATTTCTTTTTTTAAAACATTCCATTAACATTTCCATGTTGAAATGCCAGGCTTTGAAAATTCCAACGATTAAATGATATGCAACCCCTATGCTGTTGGTTGCCAATGTTCGTGAAGTTATGTTGCTCATAGGGAGCAGTCTGCACTCAGGGGTCGCAACCTCGAGGACCTGGGAGGCAGAACAAGACAAAAGGTGTGCTGTTTCCTCGAGATGTTATATCCTTTCTTTTGTGATCATTGTGTGGAGGTTGTGTTGTTACTCATGTACATTTGGGCTTTTCATTGTCTTCTTTTGAGGAAGGAGATGGGTTGTGACCTAAGCCCTTGGCCGGATGAGCTGTGCGTGTATGCATGTAGTGGAATTTGGAATGTGAGGAGGTGTCTGGAACCTGGTTGTGAACCAGGTTCCAGGAGTGACGGTTGGGGACTGAGTGATGGCAACCCAAAAGGAAAGATACATTTAACCTGCTCTGATTGCCTTCCTTTCTGTACTTGAAACATTAAAGCAAGCTTTCTTTCCTTTTATACTGACTTGGCGCTAAACAGGTTCCCGATTGCTGGCCGATTATTCCTGCCAACCCAGATACCAGAATTTTTATCTAGCATAACATTTTTGTCTTAACCATGTCAGAAGGTTCAGATTGGGGAACTAAAGAATCCCTAAGGTTAGGAGAAGTGGAGTCCATAGAAAGCCAATTCTACTGGAGCTGATTGATCAGTTCTCTGCTTGTCCTTCCCACTGGTAGGTACTTTAGTATTCTTATCAGGGGAGGAACTCGCAAATTGAGATGTCCAGGAGGGGTGATGGGGCGTGCACCACTGAGTAGTACAGTGAAGGGCCTGCATCTCGCATACATTGGGCTACTCAAGTTGGCCTACCTTTGAATATATTTCCGACCTCGGTCCTTGTTCTGGGGCCTTCCTCTGCTTGACAAACTTCATTTTCTTTCAGTAACGAGCTTGTCTGGTACATGGAGGATTCTGTTACACAGGGAAGTTGGTTGACAACCATGGAACTAGAACTCACCGGAAGACCGCTCTTAAAACGCAGAATACACACCTGGACCGTTGCCGAGAAATGTCACCCACTACCAGCACAGATCTTCAACAAAAAGAGGGAGGCAGAAAAATCAAATGTTTTGACAAAACATTAATTAGAATTTAGAGTTGACGAAACCCTTGAGAGGGTTGAGGCATGCAGAAAATAAAATCCAAAAACGGGGGTCATCACAGAGCAGCAGCACATTTCTAACTGCCTAGTGGGTGGGAAATCAGGAACTGGGTGTGGCATTTGGGGACTTAAAGGTAGAGCGAGCAGATGGACCTAGGTACGATCGCATCCAGCTTGTGTAAAAAAGAACAAAAAAAAAATACTTCCTTAAAAGTGGTACCATGTTTTTTGGAGCCAGCTGTCCCAACCCACCTACAAGAGAGCAGGACAGATAAATGTACTCCATTCGACACCAGTTTGTGCTTGAAGAAAATAAATCCAAGGGGCAAGGATGGAACCGACAAATATGCCAGCATTATCTGTACCAGGACTGATCTCACAAATACACCACATTCTGCCAGATTATGCTCTACATGTGGTGACAAATGTGGAAATAGACCTGCAGGAGTGTTAGAAAGATTTATCTTTTTGCAACTTTCCCTCCAAAGTTTCATATGGAACCCCTTTCATTTTGCTCCATTTTTATCCAGTCTGGACTTTTTGAAGGAATGTAAAGCCTTCAGCTTAACTTCCCTTTTGCTCATTGTTAAAAAGGGAAACTGGTCCGTCCTTCAGACTATCAGTACTGGTAAACTACATTTCCCTTTTGAATTCTTGTACTTTTTAACATTGCACACAGCACCTTGCACTGCAGTGCAATGGAAATACTTTTGTATCACCATAGCTTTTTACATATGAGATTTTCTGGTCCTTTTATATGTGACTAAAGACAAGCTGGTGGCAGTACATATATTTTTGCATTATGTTTGTTGTGCACATAAACGTTTACTGTGTATGGCTACTAAAAGTGGCTATTGCCCTAAAAAGGCCGTACCACAGGAACTTCACGTGCTTTTTTGGCCATATTGCTGTTTGGCCTTCTTCCTGCATTGCCCAGTCAGAAAAAAACAAAGGTCAGGCACTTGCTTGGGAAAGCTGCTGTTTTCATAGGGTAGTGATGCCTTTGTGTGTGGCCCAGGAAGGCGTGGATGGTTTAGTCGCAGTTCACAACCTTGGTGCAGGAAAGTCTGGGCGTGGTGCAAATGTAAAAATAGCTGTCCCCAACTGGACTACTAGCTATTTGAAAGGCGCAGATCCTTACCACTGATGGCCTTGGACTTGCTTCCAGCTCGGATTTTGGATATGAAGAGACCCTCTGCCGCCATTTCTTCAGATCATTGGAGCGAAGAATACCTTGAAGAGCAGTTTGCTGAAGATCTGAAGACGACTCCTGAAGTGGCCCACTATCCCTTCCAGTAGGCAGCCTGGGGAAGCCCTGCTGCTCTGCCTGATATCCGAAGGCCCTGAGCCGTGCTTCAGACTAGGACTATTGGGACCAACAAGTTTCAACGCCTTCGAGGATTCCGCCATTCTGGCCCTTTGGAAGTGTCCCTGGGCTGACCAGCTCTCGTGGGCTACCTTGCCAGAAGCATCACCGTTTGGTGTACGAGTCATGAACTTTGCTGGTTGCAAGCTTGTGAAACTAGCACCTTCTCCTTGAATGTTAGCTTTCCACCATCAAGGCAACCTGTCTTGGAGCATCTTGTGCGACTGCAGTCGTATACAGCGTGCAGAAAAAGACACTGAAGGTCTTCCTCCAACCTGTGAAGAGTCTTGAAGGGGCCTGCATCAGTGGTTCACACATTTCTTCAGCGACAGAGGTTGCATCTTGCAGCTGCACCTGACCAGAAGAATCCTCGTACCAGCAACTCCTGGGCACCCCTCACTGGAAAGGCCAGTGGATCGAGACCCCAGCAACCCCCCAAACGATCCACAAAGTCATCTGGGAAAATCAGAATCGGGGGTGGGGAGGTAGGGGGGATTAAACGCAGTTTGCCTCTGCCCAACCCCCTGTCTTTTATAGGATAACATTGGTAACAAGTCCTTTTGTATTCTTATTCCATTGCACTCACCTCACCGTTTGGTCATCAAACCTGGGTTGAGTATACTGCTCCTGGGTTAGCTTTGGGTCTGGAAGAAAGAAAACCCAGATCTACCACTGGTAAAATTGTTATAGAACTTTTAAACTATCACCAACACAAGCTTATTGAAACCTACCTACAGAGACCTCATTCTGTTGAGAAACATTGTGGCTCCTGTGACACTTGGGCATAAGGCTCCATTCATCTTGGGGGTTTGACTTCATAAGTTAGGTTATTGCTTTGTGATCTGGTCCCATCATTGACTGCATCTGAAACTGCTCTTGCGAAATGAGTCATTTGATGTATAACTGAACCTATGGTGACTGTATAGATTTGTATCATAAGAGTGTTGTGCAAAAATACTGTTCTTTTTTTTTTTAGTATGTTCAGAAGGTCTATAAATAAATAAGACAATGCATTACTTACCGTAAAAGCATTTCTGATGGTTGTATCTGCTTAGATTCACATGCTGTGCATAGGTCCGACATCCAGTGGTCACTGCGGAGTATTGCATTTTGTTTTTCGTAGTCGAAAAAGGGGACGTCGACAAGGCGTGTCTGTAACACTATCCCTATAGTGACGTGCGTTGTACCCACAATCCCTCACGCGTCGAGGTCCCTCTGTTTATATTTTTCTGCCCTGAGGGAGCCTTCTATACGTGAGTGAGTACAGAAAAGAGAGAAATATAGAAAAGGATGTCTATGTTCCTTCCATCCGAGCGGGGAGGAAGGGTGGGCGCATGTGAATCTAAGCAGATACAACCATCAGAAATGCTTTTACGGTAAGTAATGCATTGTCTTCTGATGTTTGTTAATCTGCTTAGAATCACATGCTGTGCATAGACTAGCGAGCAGTACCCGGAGTTGGCGGTGGGTTATGAGAAGGAACAGTAGAGAAAAGATGTCTTAATACTGCCTGTCCCACCTGGGAGTCAGATCTAGAGTGTGCATCTAGACAGTAGTGTTTTGTAAAGGTGTGCACAGAACTCCAGGTAGCCGCTTTGCAGATGGACTCAAGGGGAACATTTGCAATGAACGCTATGGAAGCCCCAGTGCCTCGAGTGGAATGTGCTCTTGGCTTGAAGGGTAGTTCTCTCTTAGCAAGAGAGAAACAGAGAGTGATGCATTGAACAATCCATCTAGATATAGTGGACTTTGAAACTGCATCTCCTTCTCTTCCTGCTGCCACAGAGACAAAGAACTGATTAGTCTTTCTCAGTGGTCTGGTTCTTTCCATGTAGAACATGACAGCTCTGCGTACATCTAGTGTATGCAGACTTTTTTCTCCCAAGCTGGAAGGGTTTTGAAAGAACGTTGGTAGTTCTATTGACTGGTTTACATGAAATTTCGAGATGAATTTTGGTGCAAACCTTGGGTGTGTGCGTAGAACCACCTTATCCTTGTGAACTGTTACGAAGGGGTCTAGTACAGAAAGAGCCTGTAGTTCACTTACTCTCCTAATGGAGGTGATAGCTATTAGGAAAGCAGTCTTAAGAGTGAGGTCTTTAAGAGTTGCCTTGTGCATGGGTTCGAAAGGAGGGCCCATGAGTCTAGAAAGTAACACATTTAAGTCCCATCCGGGAGCTGGGTTAGCTATCGGAGGGTGTATTCTCTTTACCCCCTCCATGAAGGCCTTGATAACTGGTATCTTCCACCACGACACTAAGTTGGGAAGTGGTGTATGCAGAAAGTGCCGCTAGGTGGACTTTAATGGATTTGAACACTAGACCTGAATCCAGTAAATGGGTCAAGTACAGAACAATGTTAGTGGGAGAGCAGTCAACCGGGTTGATGCTCTTACCTCTACACCAGATGACAAATATTTTCCACTTGCTAGAATAGCAGTGGCGAGTATTAGGTTTTCTGGCTTCCCTGAGGATGTCCATACATCTCTGCGGGAGTTGTAAATGTCCAAATTCTATGATCTCAGGAGCCAGGCTGCTAAGTTCATGGTCTGAGGGCATGGATGCAGTGTCCTGCCCTTGTCCTGTGACAGCATGTTGTACGGGCAGGGAAGTTTCACTGGGGGAGATAGGGACATCTCCATCAAGTGAGCGAACCATGGCTGCCGGGCCCACATTGGGGCCACTAATATCATGGTAACCTGCTCCTGGTGCATCTTGTGCACCACTTTGTTGAGAAGGGGAGTCGGGGGAAAGGCGTAAACAAATTTCCCTGACCATTGAATCGACAGACCGTTCCCCTTGGACTGGTTCTGGGGGTACCTGGAGGCGTAACTTTGGCATTGTGAGTTCTCCAGAGTTGCAAACAGGTCTATTTCCGGGAATCCCCATTGCGTGAAGACGTCTAAGACGATGTCTTTGTGCAATTGCCATTCGTACTCTTCCGGCAGGGGGAAGTCTCTGCTGAGTTTGTCTGCTAGCAGATTGAGTTCCCCTGGTACATGTTGGGATAGTAGGAACATGTTGTGTTTGAGAGCCCACTTCCATATATTCTGGGACAGCTTGGACAGTCCTGGAGAGTGAGTGCCCCCTTGCTTGTTGAGGTAGTACATGGCTGTGGTGCTGTCTGTGAGGACCATCACTGTCTTTCCTTGTAAGTGTTCCTGAAAGGCTTTCAGTGCTTTGAACACCGCTAGTAGTTCCAGCAGGTTTATATGCTTGGATGCTAAGCTCGGAGTCCACACTCTGTGAGCAGTCTGATGGGATAGGTGAGCCCCCCATCCTGTAAGGGATGCGTCTGTGGTTAGAGTGGCTTCCACTGCGGGTGTGGCAAAAGTTTTCCCTAATAACAGGTTTTCTTTTGTCCACCACCGTAGCGAGAGAACCAAGGTCTGCGAGACCACCACTAGATCGTCCCATTGTCCGCTGGCCTGACACCACTGGCTGTAGAGCTACTCTTGCATTGGGCGCATGCGCAGGCGCGCGTGAGGTACTAAATAAATACATGACGCCATCATCCCTAGCAAGCGCATTGCTTTGCGTACCGTCACCTCTCGACCTGCCACATAATGGGGGATCTGAAACAGCATGTTTTGGACCCTCTCGTTGGAGGGGAAGACAAGGCCGTCCTTTGTTTGAATTAGAGCCCCTAGGAATTGTTTGATTTGGCTGGGGTCTAAGCTGGACTTCTTTTCGTTGATGGAGAAGCCCAGTTGGGACAAAAGGTCTACGGTCTTTTGGGTATTGGAGAAGCATGTTTCGTAAGAATCCCCTGTTATGAGCCAGTCGTCGAGGTAAGGGTATACCGGGATGGATAACCTGTGCAGGTGGGCCGCTGCCACTGCCAGTACTTTCGTGAATACCCTTGGTGCAGATGCTATCCCGAAGGGTAGTACTCTGAACTGGTAGTGTTTGTTCTCTATCTTGAACCTGAGGTATTTTCTGTGCGCTGGCAACATTAAAATATGAAAGTATGCATCTTTCATGTCTAGTGTTGTCATGTAATCCCCCTGTGATAACAGTGGGATTACTTCCTGCAAGGTCACCATACAAAACTTTTGGGGTTTGACAAACTTGTTCGCTCGGCGCAGATCTAATACAGGACGCATGGTTAAGTCCTTTTTGGGTACAAGGAAGTACACTGAATAAATACCTTCTGTTACCCGAGATAGGGGGACAGCCTCTATAGCTTCTTTTTTCCAGTAGCTCTTCTACTTCTTGAAGAAGAATAGTGAGGTGTTCCGGTGTCAATCGTCGGTTCCGTGGGGGCCTGTACTTCGGGGAACCGTTGAATTCGATGCAGTATCCGTGGGCTATGGTGGATAATACCCAGCGGTCTGACGATATTCCCTCCCATGTTAGCCGGCCCCCGACCGGTGATGCATGGGAGGGGACCCGAATCTTCGGGTCATTTGTTGGTATTGGGCGTGGAACCTTTGGGGCTGGAGCCGCGACCTCTTCCTTTGCCACGGCGTTGGCCTCTTTGACTGAACTGGGTGTTGTTACCCTGGTTAGAGGGACAGTTGGTAGCAGAGTAAAATTGCTGTTGGTTTTGCTGCTGGCGTTGGCCACGAAAGGAGCGTCTATTGCCATAGCTGCGTCTGTTAGGGGGCCTAGAAATTTGGTCAAGAGTCTTGATGGTATCAAACTCTTTCTTCGCATGTTCTAGGGCCTCATCAACTGCTTTCCCAAACAGATGTGTTTGTTCTATGGGCTTATTTATCAGGGAAGCCTGGGTTTCCGGCTTAAATCCCGAATTGTGCAGCCAGACATGGCGTTTGAGAAGTATTCCCTGAACCAGGGAACGGCCAGCCGTCTCTGCGGCATCTAAGGAGTTCTTTACGATGCCCTGGTTTACAAGAGTACCCTCTGAGATTATAGCTAACAGGCGTGAACGCAGGGGTTCTGGTGCGTCCTCTGCTTCGCTGCGCAGCTTGCTCCACTGTGCATCTGCGTAGCTAGCTAGTAGGGAATTGTTATTTGCAATCCTAGTTGAGAAGGCGGCGGAGGTCGTGATTCTCTTCCCAAGTGCATAGAGCTTCTTGCCCTCTTTGTCAGGTAGTGCCTCACTAGTGGATAGTGGTACCCCCGCTCTTTTTCTTGTATTAGTAACTTTGAGGGAGTCCGGAATAGAATGTCCTCTGATGTACAAAGGGTCAGAGGACAAAGGGTTGAAGAGCTTTTCTATCCGAGGGCTGACCCCTCTGACTAAGGCCCGATTGGAAAGGGAAGGAGTTATTCTTCTCTTTATAGATGCCAGGAGCGGAATAGACTGACTAACAGGTGCTTTTTCTTTAATAACTTTCTCTACAAAGTCTATGTCAGGAAGAGTCTCCCCTGTGTCTATTTCAAAATGCGCTGCTGCCTTGCGCAATAGTGCATTAAGTGAAGGTTGGTCATCTATGGGAGAGGCGTTTCCAATAGGTGAATCCTTGGGAGGAGAAGGGTGAAAGACATCAGGGTCTGAGTGCACTGATGGGGATTGCCAAGGCTGCATAGATGGGGATTGCCAGGGCTGCGAGGTAGCTGTATCTTCTTCAAAAGCTCCTGCACTAGTGTAAGGATCTTCTTCAAACCCCTCTTCCTCATGTTCTTCCTCTCCACCCAAACACTCATCTTCCTGGAGGTATTGCTCCTCTTCAATGAGGTCATATGCGTCTGTAGAAGGGGGAAACAGCCTAGGAATCTTGACCCTAGGGTCATCCTGGGGCCATTCTCTTGGTCTTTTGGGTGTGGGTGGGTTTTGGCTTCCCAAAAACCTTTCCATTTTCTCCATACAAGAATGGAGTCTTTCAAGGGTCTCATGGGGGACCCCTGAATAGTCTAGAGGGGGGGAAATCAGTGTCTTCACCTTCAAAACGCTTAGAACGCTCCCACAACGTCGAAGAAAGGTTTCCGTCGCCCTCTGAAAAGCCCTCCGGTAGTTCAGAAGTGCCCTTAGATGAAGGGGGCAGTTCCTGGCTGCTCTTGCGCTTTTTCGGCGTTTCCATAGCTTTTTGTGCGGTATTCGACGTTTGTTTTGTCGTCCGCTTACGTTTGTCTTCGGAAACAATTCTCGCCAGGCTCTCGACAATGAGCTTGTCAGTAGAGGGGTATGGTGTCGACGTTGCCTGCGTTACGCGTTGTTCTTCGACGGCCGCTCTATGGAGCGTTACGTCGGATGATTTTGAGGTAGCGCCCGTGTTTGATGAAAGCCCAATCGCTGGTCGCGGCTGCGTTTGCGGGTGGGGCTTGAGACCCTTACGGTCTGAGGTAGACGCCGGAGTGCCCTGCGTCCCCTTCGGCGCTGATGGATCCTTCGTCTTCGACGAAGAAGAGCCGTGGGTTGTGTGCTTAGGTCTATGTGCGTCCTTGTCGCCGGGGTGTTCATCCCCATAAGCAGGGCATGAGCCGAGCCCGTCGGGGCCGGGGACGGACGTCGAGGAGCGCGAGCGCTCCTTCTGGGGGCTAATGACTTCCGTAACGGACGTCGAGTTATCAGTCACTTTCTGTAACAGCGGCGGCGGGTGAGGAAACTGACTTCGACATAGCGTAGTCCGCCCACCTCTTAACTTTCCGTTCTTTAAGAGTTCTTGGTTTCAAGAGCTTACAGGCCGCGCAGCTGTCCTCCTTATGATCGAGGGGCAAGCAACGATTACAGAGCTTGTGTTTGTCCTTCCAAGTGTATTTGCCCCTACAGCGTGGGCAAAACTTAAAAGGTGTCCTCTCCATAGCTGAGGCAATAATAACTGGTGATAACAACCCCAAGGGAAAGATAGGGGAGAAAGAAAGACATTCTCAAAGAGAAGATAAAAGTTCGAACCCCCACTCTCCCTACTGTATGTTGGCCGGCGAGGCCAGGCCACGTGTTCGGCAGCGCCCAAGGATCTCCTCCGTCTCTTCCCCTCCGTCGAAAACTTGCTCGGCGGAGAAACAGCTTCACAGCTAACGTCGAGGGGAGGGATCTTTAACAAAATAATAAGTATAATTAAGGACCGAGGTCCGTAGTAAGTATTTGCAATGTCTCTCTAGGAGCTCCGCGTAAGGCGACCAGAAGCTGGGCGGAAAAAAACAATCAGAGGGACCTCGACGTGTGAGGGGTTGTGGGTACTACGCACGTCACTATAGGGATAGTGTTACAGACACGCCTTGTCGACGTCCCCTTTTTCGACTACGAAAAACAAAATGCAATACTCCGCAGTGACCACTGGATGTCGGACCTATGCACAGCATGTGATTCTAAGCAGATTAACAAACATCAGAACTAGTATTATACTTGAAAGTCAAAATTGAATTATTATGCAGGGTTCGAAAATTGGTGGTAACTGAGAGCTATTTAGCTCCTGCTTCTACCAAAGGAGAGATTGGTTAGGTAACAGCCTACAGCTGCCCAGGCAAACAATTGCATTATAAACATGCATATGTGTCATTGAGTGTTTCCAAATGTAAATGAAGAATAAGGACAGATCCAGGCCAATTTAATTATAATGGATCATATTTTATGGGCCAAAAGGTAAAGTGTTCAGTTTATGTGGAAATTAGATTTGCCGTGCGTGGCGTTACTGGCTCCTGGCTCCCCAGTAATAGCTCCTGCCTACAGGGAGATGCCCGACACCCAGGCGCTGGTGTTTAACTCCTGCTCATCGAATCACAATTTCGAACCCTGTTATGTGCCATACAGTGTGGACTCCTTGAGAACCCCTGAACCCACTGGCACTCTCCTGAGAATAAGCCTTGACTGCTTTCCATTGCTACCTGTACTGGGTTTTGGCCAACCTCGCAAAGTTCCCTGTTCACTATAACTGGGAGGGCCTCCAGAAAATCTGTCCCCCTGGCCAGATTCTAAAAATCTATCTTAAGGAGTGATAGTGCAACAGTCCATGGCACATACAAGTAATCTGCACTGGTCAACCTCGAGCAGAGTTGAAGCATGTATCCCCCATGGGTAAGCCAGAGAGCACAATATTTGTCAGACTGAAGAAAGACCGGCAGCAGGTGCTGTAGGCACTTGCACGAACACCCCTCCCCACCCCAAACCACCTTTAAGGAACAGGCCACCTTAATGTGGCTCACTGCTCCTACTTTGGACGACGTACTGCAGGTGCTACCTACCAACCAGGTTACATTTGTCGCCAGTCACCTGAGCCATATAGGTCTATTTCTGGCCTATTTGGCATTTAGCTGGTGAGATCAACTATACATCAAGTGCACAATCAAGACATTCCACGCTAGAACTACAGTCTTGAAAGAGGGTGCAAAGGTGAGAAAGCTTGCATAAACACGCTGGGGGATTGCAGTGCCTTCTGTAGATGTCTGGGCCATTTTACGGGATTCTGTGTGCACACACATTTGCCCCCTTCCAAAAACACCCAAAATTAAGGAATACATGAGTGTTTCACAACTACCACAATCCCCTAGAATCCACTTTCTTTGCCATCACATCTCACAGCTTGATATTCTGCCCGGAAATAATCAAAATAAATACAGGTATTTGTATCCGTGCTGTAATCAGAACCAACATGTGGCATTGCAAGGGCAACATTAGTAGTCCACTGAAATGATAAGTGTGTTCTAGCATAGGCACAGAACACATTTTAACAATAGCAGCCAAAATGATGCATCACAGGCTGTAGAATAGATGCAGAACACACATCAGGAGCAGTATAAGTTCTAATTACCCTAGCCAGCTACTGGCTGTCAGCCCCACGCCCCTCCATGTATAGTTAAATATGTAACATAGCTGTTCAGTAAGTTGCCCCTTAAATGACCTATAACATATGGCTGGGAAGCCATCAGATCCATGTTCATTATTAATTTTAGATGGTTTACTAGGTACAAACATTTCTTATTTCATTATCTTTCCATTAAGTGTTAATAGATAATTTGTTAACAGAACATTCCTTTAGGAATTCCGTTATCTCCTACCTGCACTCCCCTTCGTTGAATCCAGCTTCAAATATGAGCTCTTGAAAATCAGATAATTTGCCATTCTTCTTATGAGTTAATGTCCTGTCTGATAGTTTCAGCTCGGTCTATAAAAATGTTCTGAACGACAAAACTAACATTATGAGCAAATAGAACTCCCACCCTCTTTAAAGTCCTTAGCTACTGCAAAATAATGTGTTGGATAGAATGAAGATCTCAATCTGGCTTTATCATGTTTAATGTACTTTCTGGAATGCATAACATATCGGCATAGGTTTCCTACAGAATTTTTTTTGTTAAGACTTATTCGGGTGTTGGGGGGGTTAGACCCTTTGTATTAAGTGTAAGCAACTAGCATTTTAAATGTATGTAGAGTGGGTTGCAGCAATTGAGAGCTGTATTAATCCAACCATTCTGAACATGTGGACTATGGTTTACAGAACCTTCTTCCGATACAAATAACAAAACAATTAGGCAATATACCTTCCAAGTAAATAGAACAGTCTGCATAACAGTGGGTTCAATGTGTTAGGGTGTGACGGACCCTGAACAAACAAAATATCAAATGAGGCTCATTGCTTCATCTATTCAGAGTCTGACCCCCGGTGCATCGGCCAACACTCCAATCAAGCATATACAGAGCTTGTGACCTCAAGACTCAGAGGCAAGATTTGGAAAAGATTTTCTTTATGCTGCTTTCCTCCCATAGACGTCTATGAGAAACTTTGCTTTGTTTGGACCGGACGTTTGGAGGTAACTAAAGCATTCTGCGTTACTACACTTTTTGCTCAGCCTTATGGGGAAATGGATTTGTCCATAAGCCTACCAGTACTGAGAGAGTAAGCCTCCCTTTCTGATTTTCTTGTATCGTTACAATTGCACACATCACCCTAACGTGCAGTTGTATCTTCATAACTTTTCCTGCAATGGCTTCTGGATACTTTTACCATGGCTCTAGGATGAGTTGGTGGCAGTGGATGTTTTTCTACCGTGTTTTGAAATTTTGTGCACTTCAGCATTTACCACAAATCACTAGCAAGGATGGCTAGAATCCTAATATGTCGGTTCTACGACGTCGCTTATCCACCGGCCATATTGTTCTTGGGCCTTTCCTGCTTGCTAAGGTCAAGAAATACCATATATGGAAGGCGCTTTTGCAGCAACAGTTGCTGCTCTCGCAGGCAAAGAGGTGGTTTTGTGTGCAAGTACAGATCTAGGGGCTGGGACTGTCTGGTCCAAGTACACATCCTGTTGACTAAATCTGTTGCTAGGCAGATGTGGCCAGTGGCTGTCCACGATTGGATAACCAATGCCAGTTTAAATGGTGCAGATCTTTACCATTTGGTGGGTTTGGCAAGCCCCAACCTAAATACTGGATGAAAGGAGGGCTCTTGCAGCCATTCGACAGATCACTGTTAGAGCAAAGTATGAAGAAAAAAAAAGCAGTCAGTTGACGACCCAAGGATGACCCTCTCCAGCTCACCAGCACCAACTCCATTGAAGTCTCTGTGAAGCCCTGCTCCTCTGCCTGATCAAGAAGACCCTCTTAGGTGCTTTGGCCAGCTCTCGCCAATCGTAACTTCGCTGCAGCCATCGTCATTTCGATGCATCCTTGGAACTTGGAAGATTTGTAACTTGCAAAACAAAACACCTGCATTTTCAGCCTCTTGCATGAGCGGAAGCTATGCTGGGCATGCTTCTTTGTTCGTTAATTGAAGATCGCCTGTCACTGCCTGACCGTGGCAACTCCTGTTGCAACACTCAGATTACCTGGAGGTGTCTTGAGGTGGTCTGACCTGCAGAAGGCTTCATCTTTACTCGTTTGGATGTTCCACTGAAAGCTATCGGAAACAGATTGCTAAGCACCATGAGGGGCCAAAACGAAATCCTGAACACGAAAGTGAACTCTGCACCCGTGACTGCTGGGCCTTCCTCGACAGGACCAAGCACAGAAAACTGTGCCCCCAACAGACTCCGGAACACCAGCAATAGTCTCTAGAGAAATCTGAGTGGGGAGGTGCTAGGGGAAGGGGTCGTCTAGCTGAACCTACCTCTTTCTGTCTCTCCCTCCCTCTATTCTCCATAGGGTTGCATGGGCATAACGTCTGGGCCGTAAATCACTTTCCTTACTTCGGTCGGTGGAGGCCCAGTCTAAGACCCCTTCCTAGACCTATCCTAGAGACTGGGATTGAGCAAGTTGACTTTCCTTCATTTAATCTAAATTTTTGACTCTTACTAATCATAATCACTGGAATAGCCAATCTCTTCATAAACCCTACCAGTCAAGTATACACTTTGGAACTGGTGACAAGGCCCCAAACCATCTTAGGGTTGGACTTCATAAGGGTTATCCGGGAGTGATCTTTCTATTTCTAATGCATCCCAGTGTTTCACTGGTCATTGAATAAATTTTGAGTCAATATTTGATAAAGATGTTCACTTGCTTAGTGCCCATTTTAAACAGCCTAATAAAAGTCTATATTTTTACACTTGCATATCTAACTGGCATTGCTCTGTGTGGCCATATGTAGCCCTAGACCACTCTCGCACCCTCCGAGACCAAGCCTCCCTGCTCTGCTACCTTACCTTGATTGGGTCTGACTAAACTTGCTCTTCCCAGCTCAGAATAATAGGGTGGACTCCCCAAATCCTCCCCCGAGGGATGACTTGGCAGCGGCTGTTGGGAGTACTTGAAGAGCATGTTCCTTTGTTCCTATTGGTTAGTCTTCCGAGGTTGGGAGAAGTTGGTTGGGCGAGGGGGAATTCCTAGGTGTCGGTGACAAGTTGCTTGCCTGTGGGTGGAGAGTGAATTTCCACTCCCAACCAATGAATCTTCAGAGTTCAAAAACTGTTAAGAGAAGTTCAGCCGAGCATCAAAAATCAATGTAAATATGGTGGTCAACTATTTAATATGGAATGCTCCAATTAATGTTAGGAAACCTTTTTTTGCAACTATCCCTCCATAGTTTTTGTTTTGATTTGTTCCTGACTTTTTGAAATAAGTAAAGCCTTCAGCTTCACCTCCCTTGCCTTTTGCTCACGTTATGGGGACACTGTTAAGTCCTTCAGACTATCAGTACTAGGAAACATTCTTAACATTTTGATTTCTTGTATTATAAAAATCTTACAATGAAGTGCAAGGGGGATACTTTTGTAACACCCTGCCTAAAGAGGATTTTAGTTACTTTTATATGCGACTAAAGACAAGCTCGTAGCAGCAGTTTCAGTTTTACAATGTTTGCATTATTTTTGGTGTGCAAATTTGCGACTAAACATGGCTAGTGCCCTAAAATGCCTGTGCCACAAAATATTTGCTTGTCCTTCCGCCATATTGTAGCTTGGCCTTCTTCCTGCCCTTCCACGGCAGGAAAGTCTTTATAAAAAAAGTGTCTGTCTGTCTCTCTCAGGAAGGGGGCAGGGACGTCTAGTCCTAGTCCATATCCTTGGTCCTGGAAAGTCTGCTTCTGGGGCGCAAGTGAAACCACTACTTATCCCCGATTGGACAACTAGTGGCTGTTTGAATGGTGCAGATCATTACCATTGGTGGGCTTGGATTTACTTTCAGGCTCGAATATTGGCTAAAAGGAGGCCCTTTGCAGCTATTCTTCAGATCCATTTTGGAGCCAAGAATTCCTTGAAGAGCAGCCTGCTGAAGATCTGAAGACAACTCCTGAAGTGGCCCAGCATCCCTTCCTGTTTGACCCGGTGAAGTCCTGCTCTTCTGCCTGATCTCTGAAGACCCCGAGTGGTGCTTCAGCCCTTGGGCTAGTGGGACCAACTCGTCTCAATGCCTTTGAGGATCCAGCCCTTAAAAGCCTTCGGAAGGGTCCCTGGACTGCTCAGTGGACTGACCTGCTCACTCGTGGACTACCTCACCAGAACCGTGGCCGTTCCGAATTGAAGTCCAGTCCTTTGGTGGTCACCAGCTTGTGCCACAGGCCACCATCTCCCCTAATGTCATCTTCCCAACTTCACAGGAATTGATCCTGGAGCAGCTGCTGTGACTGCGACTGGAAGGATGCCGGTTGTTGCCTGCAAATGATTGTCGCTGAAACTCTCCTTCGTCCATCCGGTAAAGTGTCAAAAGGAGGCCTGGATTCTGCATTCCTTAACCGACAGGAAGAGTCCTCAAACCCACAACTCCTGGGCACCCCTCACTAGCAGCAAACGAGACATCTGAGAAAGTTTGAGTCGGGGGTAAGCAAGCATCAGTGTGCCTGTGCTCCTGCTCCCATGTCTTCCATAGGATAACATTGGGAACAAGTCCCTTTGTCGCCTGTCTCCATTCCACTCACTGTTGGTTGTCGAACCTGTATCAGATATCCAGCCTTCAGTCTGGCAGAAAGGAGAACACTTTACTTTCCTTCGGTAAATTCTTGAAAAACTTTGAAATTGTTTGAAACCATCACCACCTCAAGTCCATTGCATCCTTTCTAAAGAACCTATACTGGTGAGAAATACTGTTTTCAACCCTGTGACTTTCATCTTAGGGTTTGAACTCCTCAGGGCATTGCTCTTCTGATTTGGTTCCGATCATTCACTGCATCTAACTTACTTACCTGCTTTGCTTGATGAAGTTATCTGATATTTATTAAGTGAACATATTTTATTTATATAGAATTTTTGTTTAGCGCTGGCCCTACCTACCCAGAGGCTCTCGGAGCGCCTTACATGGATCAAATATTGAAAATGTGAGAGTTGAATAAAGAAGTTAGAAAATGCCTCCAGGAAAGGATAGGAAGATTAGAATAGACAAGTGATAGCAGTGGAGTGCAGTGTTATGAGTGGGGAAACAGGTATGTTTTGAGGTGGTTCCTGAAAGTGGTGATAGAGTATACAGTGCATATGTGGAGAAGTAGGGTGTTCCATGCCCTAGGAGCCAAGTGGGTAAATGCTCGTTTGTGTGCATGCAAGTTTGCAGACTGGAATCTGTAGTAGAAGGTGATGGCTGGCTTGTCTGGTGTTTGTGTGCATGATGGGTTGAGTTGGTCTTGAAGGTAAGATTACGTTTTGAGGAGGATGGCTCTGCATCCAATGCAGAGTCCTTTGAAGGAAATTCTCTGTGGAATGAGGAGCCAGTGGACTGGCCTATAATAACCATTTGTATAACTGACTGTCTAAAATGAATCATTGTGTGGGCTCGTTGAGGGCCCCGGACCACACTCGCGCTCACACGAGACTTAACCCTTGACTACTCATCCACGTACCTGGATTGGATTTTGACTGACCCGTCAGAGCTCCCTGTTCATGATAACTAGGGTGGCCGCCTAAAATCTGTCCACCAGGTCAGATTCTAGAAATCCATCTCAACAATTACAGTAGAAGATACCAGTATCTGTTGGATCAGGTTAGCCTGATCGTGATGTGCCTTTTTTCTTCTCTCCTTTAATGCATCAGTATGTTGCCTTTACTCTGAAGGAGTTTCCCCACGTGGATAAAGATCGCGGACTAGCTTTCTGTTGGGTCATAAGCCTTCTTGTCAGTTGCAAGTTCAGTTTTTGTTTCGTGACCGATTAGGTCTGACCAACAGTACCATGGATGATGGGTCTCTCATCAACATTGTTCTGGATGGTGATGACACCACCAGTCGAACATGTGGCTAACGTTGCCAAACGAGTCGATGGCAAGACACTCGTTCACAACCATCGTCGACAAAAATTTGGAATGTGTAATACCACTCGTCGATTTTACTCGGTTTTCCAGCTTTAAACGAGGTGGTTGAGGGGGAACTGCATTCACCTTGTGGAGGCTCCAATGTCCTCAGAGTTTGGATGTTTCTGGAGTTGTGTGCAGGGCTGTAAACCATGAGCCCGGGTAAGGCCAGTGCTTTTCACCCTTTTCCCCACATTTGAAGGGCTTTCTTCAAATGAACAAATTACTTACCCATGGTAACGTTCTTTCGACTGGATGTTCCTCCCACGCATTCCTTATCTTCGATATTTGTAATCCCAGCTTTGCAGTCTCGGAAAAAAAAATAATTCAGCATGGGGCGCTGTGCGTCGATGTCTGTCGAGTCGATGTCCCTCGGAGGCCTCAACGTCGACGGCAGGTGTATGTAGCACACGCAGCGCCTCGGGGGCCCCCATTCCGTTTTGACGAGTGGAGCTTTACCTTGTGTTCGACAGTTACTCCCCTTGAGAGTGTGTAGACTGCAACCGCAAGGGAAATTCTACTGCAGGGTAGGTTCGGAGGGGCGATAAGGAATACATGGGCAGAACATCCAGTCGAAAGAATGTTACCATGGGTAATTAACTTGGTCTTTGAAAGGATTGTGTCCTCCCACGTATTCCTCATCTTTGATACACTCCCAAAGCAGTTTACGTAAATTTAGAAGTGGGAGTAGAAATTGTTATGTATGCACTGACTGCAATACTGCTCTTCCAAAAACAGAATCTTGGCCCGAGGAAGAGTCTGAACTGTAATGTTTAATAAAGGTGTGCACAGACAACCATGTGGCAGCTGCACATATATCTTTTATCGGAACTCCCCTCTGCAAGGCAGACGAAGTTGCAATGCCCCATGTCAAATGAGCTCTTAGATGTTCTGTTTACCTGCCAGTTTGCTACATTCCGATATTTTTAGTATAATCCATCTGGATATCGTTTGCTTGGTAATGGCCAGTCCCAATTTGTGACCTGAATAGCCCACAAATAACTGGTCATCCTGCTGCAATTTGCCCAATCTGGAGATGTAAAAGCTCAGTGCACGTCTAGGGTGAAGCCTGTGAAGTCTCTTCTTCCGGTAATGTTATTTTCTGAGCAATATGAAACTCGAACAATTTTGGGGAGAAAAATTGGCGTCCCTTTTAGTACCACACGGTCTTTATGAAAATAAGTATGAGAAGACTTGCAGGATAAAGCCTGTAGCCCTCTTACCCTTCGGGCTGATGTTATTGCCACTAAGAAGATCGTTTTCATAGTTAGAAGTCTTAAAGGACAAGAACGAAGAGGCTCAAAATGAGCTCCCATCATGTAGCTTAACACCAAGTTGAGATCCCATAGTGGGACTTGAAACGGGATTGCCAGGTAAACAGTCAGTCCCTATAAAAAAATTGTACTACTAAAGGAATCTTAAAGTAGGAGACTTCCTCTGAAGTGCACTTAAAAATAGAAAGCGCTGCCAGATATCCCTTGATGGTACCAATCTGTAGCCCCAGATTTGCCAGATGTAATAGAAAGGATAACACCATTGATGTATTACATGAGAAAGGGTCAAAATTCTTAGCTCTACACCGGCCGCAGAACTTATTCCAGCGGTAGCGGCATAAAGATTGGTTTGCTGGCCTTCTAGCCGAAAGCAAAACCTCCATTACGTCATCTGTGAGGTCCCAATACTTGCATCTCAGTCTCTCAGAAACCATGCATGAAGGCCGAGTTCTGATATCCGGATGGAGAACCTGACCCTCCTCTCACGAAAGAAGGTCCTCTCTTTGCGGAAGACGTATCGGAGGGCAGATGGACAGGTCCAGAAGGTCCAGGTACCACGTCCTCCTGGCCCAGTCCAGGGCAACTAGGATCATGGATTCCCTGAACCTTCTCAACCTCCCGATTACGTGAGGAATGAAGGGGATTGGAGGAAACACATAGGAGTGGAAACTCCCAGTCCACCACAAACAAGTCTTCTAGAGCTCCACTCGGAAAATTCCCTTGAGCAGTACAGTTCACACTTCCTTTTGGCACTGGTCGCGAAAAGATCTATCTGAGGGGTTCGCCAAGGGGTGAGGATCTCCTTAAGGACTTCCTGAGCTGCTTGCTCAGAGCGTATTCTTCTCTCCAGGTAGGTTAACTGCCGACAGAGATTCCTTCTTGTATTGACCAAAACCAGAGCTGCAGTGCATCTCTGCAGAGTGGTAGTGACCCTACACCACCGCTCTTGAGGTAGTAGATGGCCACTGTGTTGTCCTTAATTATCAGGACATTCTATCCCCGTACAGAGGGCAGAAATGCCTTTGGCGCAAGTCTGATTGCCCTCAGCTCGAAAAAGGTTGATATGTAGTTTGGACTCCGAGGGAGACCAACGACCGTTGATGGTCAAATCGTTGGTATGGGCTCCACACCCCTTGAGTGAGGCGTCCGTCACTACTATTATCTACTATTATCTCTGGCCATAGTTGCCAAAAAGGTTGTCCTTTCAAGATGCTCTCCAACAGGCCCACCGCTGAAGATCCAGTGAGACCCTGTTTGGGATTTGTAGGAGATCCGACATCCTTCCCGATAATTGTGACCACAGGGTCCTGAGAACCGACTGGAGAGATCCCAGTCTCAGGCGAGCCTCTGGCATCAGAAAAATGCAGAATGGGAGAAGCCAAGCCTGTGAAGGGAGTGACAGGTGGAGTTGAAATGTTCCAGGGCCTGTTCTGGGGAACTGGCCCTGATAAGCCAATCGTCAAGGTCGGCATAGACGTGAATCCCCGCCTCTCCGGAGACTCGCTGCCACCACCACCATTAGCGTGGTGAAAACCCTTGGGGCGGAGGTCAGCCCAAATGGCAGAACCTGAAACTGATAATGAGAACCGCCAACGGTGAACCTCAGGTACTGTCCTGTGCTTGTGATGGATCGGCACAATAATGTAAGCATCCTCGAGGTCCAATGATACCATTCAATACTGAAGCTGGAGGGCCTGAAGGATCTGAGAAAGGGTTACCATCTTTAACTTGTCCTTCCAGAGGAACTTGTTCAAGTCTCTTAAGTCCAAGATGGGTCTCAATCCTCCGTCCTTCTTGGGAATTAGAAAATATGGGGAGTACCAACCTTTGTTCTTCTCTGCTAAAGGTACTGGTTCTATAGCACCTTTCTCTAGCAGGGTTAAAATGCCCTGCATAAGGAGCGGATCTGGAACCTTCAAAGAGGTGTTCCCCGGTGGATGACTTTTTTGCAGGGAAGCAGTAACCTTGGCCAACTGTTTCCAATGCCCAAGCATCTGAAGTAATAGCCTGCCATTCTGTCTCATGCTTGGACAACCTGCCTCCTACTGCAGTCTTGTGACGGTCCTCTGCCTCTTCCAAATGTGGAGTAATGGCGAAAGGACCTACCCCTCCAGGTCGTACCTGTGGGGCTAATTGGAGTTTCATTTATTGCAGTTCCAAGGGATTTTGCTGCTGCCTTGGAGGTTTGCCTCTTCTCCAAACTCTCATCAGCTTTGTTTCCAAATAAATGCGTGCCGTCAAAGGGCATGTTGAGAAGCCTGGATTGTACGTCTGGGGCAAATCCTGACTTCTGCAAGCAAGCAAATATGCGCATCACTGTACTAGCCGCCATAGCTATGCTGATACTGTCAAGTCAAGAGATTATAAATTACTCACCGTAGTGACTAACGTACTCTTAGTCCATAGTCCCCTTTCCTCCATACTGCATGGGGCTTCCCTCGCGAGAGACGGGAGACAGAACCTTTTTCACCAGAAAAATAATCTTCCCCTCTAAATTTAGATGAGAGCGGAGGCACGGCGCTGGGAGCATGTGCTGCCCCGACTCGGCGCTCCGGCGCCACACCTCAGTCCCCAAAGACATGTCGACAATAGATCTACCATTGCCTAATGACACCAGATTATTAGGGGGAGGATGGTGGGACGTATGGAGGAAAGGGGACTATGGACTAAAAGTATGTTAGTCACTACGGTGAGTAACTTGTAATTACTCGTATGTCCAGTCCCCTTTCCTCCATACTGCATGGGCGATTACAACTGAATGTAGCCCAGGGTGGAGAGGAGACCCTCCTTAAGCAAACAGGTTCCGGAGAACCGCCTGTCCGAATGCTGCATCCGACCTGGAGCTGGCATCCAAACAGTAATGCTTGCAGAAAGCGGATGGTGTGGCCCATGTGCCGCCCTGCTTATAACCTGCCAGGGGACATGGCGCTGAAAGGCGATGGCCGTTGCCTTGGCCCTCACCGCGTGAGCATGCATATTCGCCAGAAGGGGTTGATGTCCAAGACCGTCCTGTGGAAAATTGAGGCTTTTGAGGCCAGATAGGCTGGACTGGCGCCTCCAAAAGTGATGAATAGGGCATCCGACTCGCAGAAGACCCTGGTCCTGTCCAGATAGAATTTTAGGGCCGACCTGACATCTAGGCAGTGCAGAGCTCTTTGAGGCTCGTCCTTCGGGTCAGCAAAGAATGTAGGAAGGCCGATCTCCTTGTTTAAGTAAAAGGCTGATGGCACCTTGGGTAGAAATGCTGGATGGGTCCTTGTGAAAGGTAGTGTACGGCTCTGAGGAGACTAGGGCCTGGATCTCGCTGACCCTGCATGCCGATGTGAGGCCAACTAGCACAGCCGTCTTGATGGTGACCAGCCTGCCGTCTGCAGACGCCATAGGCTCAAATGGCTTGTGCGCGAGGGCGCCCAAGACTAGGTTCAAATCCCACATGGGGTGTGGCTTCCTGGTGGGTGGATAGAGCCTAGCGAATCCGGCCAAATGTCTCCTGACGATCGGGTTGGAGGAGAAGACACCTTCATCCAAATTCCTGTAGGCCCCAATGGCTGAGAGGTATGTGTGGCAGGTGTCCACCTGTACGCCCAAGTTGGCGAGGTGCGCTGAGAATGACAGCACATCGTCCAATGAACAAGCCAGTGGGTCGATATCCTTGGAGTGCGCCCAGTGACAGAACCTGGTCCATTTACTTTTATGCTGGGCTCTGATAGCCTTGCTCCTAGCCCCCTGTAGGATTTCCAGATTGGATTGGGATAGGTTGAGGTGGCTGAGCATCACCTGCTCAGGAACCACGCTGGGAGGCCAGCTTCCGAGGGGCGGGGTGTACAACCTTTCCCCCCTGGTGAGTCAGATGATGTGCTTGGCCCGTCGGGAGGTGGATTGGAGGGACCTCCGAGAGGCTGAGCAGTTCCGAGAACCATGGCCTGGCTGGCCACCACGGGGCTGTCAGAATGATGTTGAGTTGGCGCGACTCCCTGAACTTGCAAAGCACTCTGAATCAGTGGAGTGGGTGGGAAGGCGTATGCTGACATGCCGTTCCACTGGATCCATAAGGTGTTGCCCAGGGAGCCTAGGCCCTGCCCCGAGGAGAACTGGGGGCATTTTTTGTTGTGCCTGGTGGCAAAGAGATCCACCTGGGGTAGACCCCATCTGTGGAAGATCTCCTGTGCAACGAGGTCATTCAGCTGCCACTCGTAGGTGTCCGCTACCAACCTGCTGAGCCTGTCCACTTCCAGGTTGGATTCCCCTGGAAGGTGGACTGCCGTGAGGAATCGCTCGTTCTCCAAGGCCCATGTCCACATGCTGATCGCCAGTCTGCACAGGGCAGGGGACCTGGTCCCCCCCTTGCTTGTTGATGTAGTACATACTGGTCGAGTTGTGTCTGGATGAGGACAACCCTGCCCTTGAGACTTGGGAGGAAGGCTGAGCGCTAACCAGATGGCGTTCAGTTCCAGCCAATTAATTAATGTGGTAATCTTGTTTCTGACGGGTCCATGTGCCGTGGACCAAGAGATCCTCCAGGGTGGCTCCCCAATCCTCGAGGAAAGAGTCTGTGGTAATCGTCACCTGCTGAATGGGGGGGCCTGAAGGGCTTGCCCGTCCGCAGGTTGCAGTCCTTGGACCACCATGCGAGGTCCGGGTGGAGAGAAATGGGGATCTTGATTTCGGCCTGCGATCCCCTCTCCTGGTTCCACAACGCTGAGAAGTGGAACTTAATCCTTCTCATCCGGAGTCTTGTGTGGGGGATGGCCAGCAGTACCGCTGCAAAAAGGCCCAGTAGATGGTGGAACCACCAAGCTGAAGTAGCGCCTCGGCTGAGAAAGTGGAATGTGGCCCTATCTATGGCCGAGATCTTGTCCTCCAAGGGGAAGACACTCTTGGAGCGCATGTCCCAGATGAGGCCCCGGAAGTTCAAAGACTGCGTGGGTTGTAGCTGTGACTTCCTGAGATTGAGCGAAAAGCCCAGGTCGTGTAGCTTGTTCATCAGTGCCTGGGAGGAGTGGTGAACTGCTTCCTGAGATGTAGCCCTGACGAGTCAGTCATCTAGGTATGGGTATATATGGAGGCCCTGAGCCCGGAGGAGGGCTGCCACCGCATTCATGAGTCTGTTAAAGACCCTGGGGGCCGAGTTGAGGTCAAAAGGGAGGACATTGTACTGAAAAGGTTAGCCCATGATGCCAGAGCGGGACGTGCAGATATGCATCCTTCAGTTCCAGTGAGCACATCCAGTCTCCCCTGCATAATGTCTCCACAATTAAAGCTGGCGTCACCATCTTGAACCTCTGGAGAGGTAAGGAGATGTTGAGGGGGGAAATTACCAGGTTACTCACCGTAGTGACCACCTTACTCCTCTAGTCCATAGTCCCCTTTCCTCCATACTTGTGGGACATCTCTGTCCTGTGGGACGGGACCGGAGCACTTTGTAAAAAGTATCCAAATTATTTTCAAAAATGTGTCCCTCCTCTCTTTCCTGCGCGGGGCCTGGCACCTTGGCTCCGCCCCGCGCATCGCCCATCAGTCCTTTTCTATCGCTGGATCAAAGACCCATTAGCAATAAAAGAGGAACCCTATTAGAGGGGACGGCGGGCGGTCGTATGGAGGAAAGGGGACTATGGACTAGGAGTAAGGTGGTCACTACGGTGAGTAACCTGGTAATACTCCTACGCCCCGTCCCCTTTCCTCCATACTTGTGGGAGATTCCCAAGCACTCCTTACAGGACCTACGGGTGGATGGAAATACCCCTTACTGAAACAGGTTCTTTAGCACAGCCTGACCAAACTGAGCGTCAGCTCTAGAGCTCATGTCGAGACAGTAATGCTTACAGAAAGCAGATGGGGAGGCCCAAGTAGCTGCCCTACCGATGGACTCCCAGGGAACATATTATTGAAAAGCAACCGTGGCTGCCTTGCCCCGCACCAGGTGTGCATGGATACCCTTAGGAGGTTTCAGCCTTTGGACGGTGAAAGACTCTGTGATGCAGGCGGAGATACACCTGGAAATAGTTGCCTTAGACGCCGGCTTGCCCTGAGGGTTACCGAAGGTCACAAAAAGTTGAGAAGAACTCCTAAACTCGAAAGTCCTGTCCAGCTAGAACTTCGGACATCAAGACAGTGTAGAACTCTTTCAGTCTCTGAGGCAGGGTTCGGAACAAAGACCGGAAGGGAGATCGACTGATTCAGATGGAATTTGGTCACTACCTTTGGTAGAAAAGCCAGGTTTGTCCGAAGGACTACCTTGTCCTTGTGAAAGACCAAGAAAGGATGCTCCACCGACAATGCCTGGAGCTCACTCAATCTCCTTGCTGACTTAATGGTGGCCAGAAAGGACATTTTCCAAGACAAGTACTTGAGGACTACCGTAGCCATTGGTTCAAAGGGTTTATGGCACAGTGCCGTCAGGACTACATTTAGGTCCCATGGCGGGTGCAGATTACGAACCGGAGGGTAGAGGCGTGTCAAGCCAGCAAAATGCCTCTTCGCCACTGGGTTAGTTAGAGAATAAGAACACAGGTGTGTAGAAAGGTAAGCGGAAACCGCTGAGAGATAAGTCCTGCATGACAGAACATGAACCCCCTGACTCTGCTAGGGAGGACACGAAGGACAGCACCGTGTCAATCGTGGCCACCCTCGGATCCAACTTCTTCGCCAAACACCAATGACAGAACCTGAGCCATTTACTCCTGTATTGAGATCTGGTCGAGGGTTTCCTGGCTGCCTGGATAATGCGCATGTTATCCGCAGACAAACTCAGATGCTCTAAAGACTTGAACTCAGGCACCATGCCGCCAAGCTGAGCAATTGTGGGGAGGGGTGCCACATCTGTTCCCCTTGGTGAAGAAGATCGGGAGTTACTGGTAACCTGATCGGTGGATACACCGACAGGTGTTGAAGTTCTGAGAACCAAAACCTGACCGGCCACCACGGGGCTATCAGTAGAAGGGAACAGTTCACTGAGTTCTTCAACTTCCAAATTGCACGGTGAACTAGAGGCAGAGGGCGGGAAGGCGTAAGCTCTCATGTTGTGCCATGGAATCTCGAGAGCATCCCCCAGAGAGGAGGCTCCCAGCGCCCCTTTGGAGGCATAGAGAGAGAAGTTTCTTGTTCACCGCCGTGGCGAAGAGGTCCACCTCCGGTGTGCCACAACGCGAGAAAATCCATGAGAGGACATCCGCCTTCAACTCCCACTCGTAGCTGACCACTGTCCGCCGGCTGAGGGCATCCGCTGTGACATTCAACTGCCCAGAGATGTGCACTGCAAGCAGACAGACACCATGAAGCATGCCCCACTCCCAAATCTGAATGGACAGGTCCACAAGGGTGGGAGTGGGGGGGGGGGGGACTTTGTTCCCCCTTGCTTGGTTATGTAATACATTGATGCCACATTGTCCGTTCTTATGCGGACCACCTTGCTGACAATGAGCGGTCTGAATGCCCTGAGCGCTAGGAAGATCGCCAGAAGCTCCAAATGATTTATGTGCAGGAGCTTGTCCTGAGGCGACCAGAGGTCCGAGACCTGAAGGAGATCTAACGTCGCACCCCACCCTAGGAGGTAGGAGTCCGTCGTGATCGTCAGCATGGGGACCGGGTCCTGAAACCCCGCGCCTCCAGATTGCTGAGAGATGACCACCAATCCAGGTCCATTCATGGAATCCGGAATCATTATCCTCATGGAATCTGGATCCACTGCCTGACGCCATGAGACGAGCAAGAGGAAGAGCCAGTACACACGAGGCCATTAGGCCCAGAAGCCTCTGGAACCACCAGGCCGCCATGCACTCCGACTGCGCAAACATCTGACACATGGCCAACAGATCTGCCATTCTGTCCCCGGTCAGGTACACTCTGCAGTCGATAGTGTTCCAACGAAAACCCAGGAAGATCAGGTCCTGTGAGACCAGCATGGAGGATTTCCGCCAGTTCACCGACAGCCCAAGATGGAACAGGAGCTGAAGGAGAGACTGGAGGTTGCCCGTGGCTGCCAACGGACAAGGGCTGCGTAAGAGCCAGTCGTCCAAATAAGGATACACATGGATACCCTGGAGACGAAGATAGGCCGCAATAGCCGACATCATCTTCGTGAAGACACGCAGCGCCGAGCTGAGGCCAAAAGGAAGCACCCGAAACTGGAAGTGCTCCTCTCCCAAAGAGAAGCGGAGGGATCTCCTGTGTGGATTCCAAATCAGGATATGCATGTACGCATCCTGAAGATCCACAACGCTGAGCCAATCGCCCTTCTGCAAAGAGGAGCGTGTATCCAGCAGGGCGTGATCTTGAATTTCTCTTGGGGTAGGGAAATATTGAACTGGGAAAGGTCTAGGATGGTGCGCAGGCCAGCCTGGTTGGGTTTCGGCACCGTAAACAGCTGGGAGTAGAAGCCCTTCCCTCGGTCCCCAAGGGGAACGGGTTCCACAGCTCTGAGGTCCACAAGTTTCTGAACCTCGGCCTTGAGGGAGGGTGAGCCCGACAGCTGAAAAGGAGGGTTGTGGGGGTAGGGAGTAAAGGCAAGCGGAAGCCGACTCGAGCGACTGACAAGACCCATCTGTCTTCTGTGATGGTCGGCCATGCCTCCCAATAAGACGCAATGCGTCCTCCCACCGGGGTCTCGTGCGAGCGCAGAAAACCCTCATTTGGCAGGCTCATCGGTGGCGGTCCTACCTGAACCTGATGAGGAGGCTGAGGAGCGGGAGAAAAACCGTGTGCGTTGTCGTCTACGGCGGTTATTCCCCGCAGGAGTATCCACTCTGCGAAATTTGCGGTCGAGGAAGCCCTAAAAACAGAGAAAGGGCGACTTTGCGACAACGGTCTCTGGGATTTGAAAGGAGCTTTAACCAGAACAGACAATGATTTAGCCGTCTGAGTGCTATCCTTGGTTTTGGTGAGCTCTACATCAATAGAAGAATGAAAAAGCTCCTTACCATTGAATAGAAGGTCCAACACCTTGTCTTGGACTTCCTTAGAAAATGTAGTGGCATACAGCCACGCCTGCCGTGAGGTATCAACCCCAAGCATCAGGCCCCGAGCCGAGGTGTCTACGTGATGAGCGGCAGCCTCCCGGAGATCCTGGGCCAAGACCCTGGCATCGGAAAGGCCTCCTCTGAAATCCTCCAGCTTCTCGACAAGGATGTGCTCCTCAAACTCTGACAGACCTTTCCACATCCGCATGTTAGCTCCCGCCAATATCAACTCAGCGTTGGCCTGCCCGAGCTGCAAGGTTGAGTTGGCAAAGATTTTCCTCCCTACAGAGTCCAGGAGCTTGTCCTCCTTTCCCAAGACCTGAGTAGCCGTCGTGGAAGAGGATGCTGCAGGTCTGGATTGCAACATAGCCGCAGCCACCACTGTGGAGGAGGTAGGCGGACAAGACGACAGGGCCACCTCTTCCGAAGAATGCAGCCTGTAACTCGTGTCAATCTTTCTATTGACAATAAGTCCCGAGTGTGGCTTTTCCCAGACTCTCTGGACCTCGGCCAGAACGTCCTTCTGCAGGAACAGGCCGGTACGCTCCAAGGGAGACAGGGTGAATGCCCCAGAAAGCACGCCCTCCTCCGGAGCGGGTGCCTCGGCCTCCGGAACATTTAAGAAACTCATGTCCAGTACCCAGTCATGAAAGGCTCTGATAGTGCGGGGTAGGTCCTCGTTGTCCTGATCGCCTTGAGGGTCATTTGACAGGTCAGGACCCTGCTGAGCCGTGTCGGGCACTGCCTTGTCCACTGGGGACAATGGAGGCAAAGGCGGAAGAGCAGGGGGGGGGGGGGGGACACCACGGGCAAGGGAGGTGCCGGCGGAACCACTGGAGGAACGGGTGGAGTCGGAAGCGCAGGTGGACATATCTCCTTGAAAAGCCCTTTGAAATATTCCCTCATGGGGTCGGTGCGCATAAGCGCTTGAAATTTACCGAAAAAGGCGTCCTCAGGAGATTGTTTTGGAACCTGAGGAGGCCTCTCATGAGGGGAACAAATCCAGGGACGTAACGGGGAAGGGTGCCACACCGGCCCCTCCACCGTAATCACATAAATCAAAGGAGCCGCCCCCGCGGGCAACGAAACATTGTGCGGAAGAGGCATCCGGGCGTTCCAACCATAAACCGGGCAGTAAGGATGCGCACAAGGGACCTTAGGTTCACCCAAGAGACCGAGCCCTACACCAGAAGCCGATGGCGTAGTTGTAGGGGTAGCACCTAAAACGGCCACTGTGGTCGTGGCAGGAACGGGTGACATTTTGTCCTCATCTGAGGGGAAATGCGGCACGTGAGGAAGTGAGGAAGGGGTCCCCGTCGATGGATCAGGGGTCTTAATCTTAGCCTTAAAATAAGGAACCTCAGCCGAGCCGGTATCATGAGGCCTGGAATGGTTTTGTGACATACCAATCGCCAACTGAGCCTTCGAAGGAAGGACCTCGGCATTGCCGGTAAAACAAGAACTTTGCTTCTTTGCCCCCTCAACAGATCTGGTGTCACCACAAGAGCGGGAACGGTGAGCAACCGCTTTCACCAACAAAGCCTTGTCCGGCCTCTCAGAACTGTTGGTAGCTTTAGCCTCTGTACGAGGGACCTCGGACCCAGGCCCGGTAACAGCCTTATCTGCACGGGCCTCGAACATCCGTTCGGTAACTACAAGCCCAGCCAAGGCCTCGGGACGCACCCCGGTTTTATTTTTGAGGGAAGCCGACAGAGGTCTCAGAGCGAACTCTGGTACCCCACGACTCAGTAGAACTGGGTCTACAAACAGCCCCCACAGGAGGGGCCTCGGAGCGTACTCCGGTGTTCAAAGGCCCCTTACGGAGACCCTCAGAGAAAACTCTGGTAGAATTATTAGGCCCAACGGGCACCTCAGGGCGAACCCCGGTAACAGAGCGATCAACGCCCCTCCCGGACCGAGAGGAACCCGGGAAGGTATCCCCCGGACAGGGTGCTCTCAAAAGTAAACAACTTACCGGGCATTTTTTCTTCTCGTCAATGAACGCCTGAAAATGCGAAGGGGGAGTTCGTCGGAACACCTCCTCCCACCGCTCCAACCGACGTTGAAGTGCCCGGACCGAAAGGGAGTCACAGTAAAAACTGGAGTCCCAACGGTGTTCTGGACCCAAACACTCTAAACGAAGAGGATGCGGATCCACCCTCGTGAAGCGACGGTGACACGATGAACAATCTGCGTCCGGCCCCCATCGAGCGGAGAAAAGGACTGATGGGCGATGCGTGGGGCGGAGCCAAGGTGGGCGGGGTTACGGCCGCATGCCGGACCCCACGCAGGAAAGAGGGACACATTTTTGAAAAAAATGTGGATGCTTTTTACAAAGTGCTCCAGTCCCGTCCCACAGGACGGAGAGATGTCCCACAAGTATGGAGGAAAGGCGACGGGACGTAAGAGTAGGTCCAGTACAACTCTCAGGCCAGCCTGTTCTTTTTCTTATTGTCCAAAATCCTGGAGTAGAAGCCCGATCCTCGCTGGGAGTCCGACTTCCTCCACAGCCTGGCTCAGGACGAGCGACCGAATCTCTGCCAAAAGAGTTGCTGTCCCAACTTGCGGAAGAGGAGGAGATAAGGGAGGAGAGGCGGTAATAGGTAGACTGTACACCGAGGAGACTACTGACAGGATCCAGGGGTCCGCAAAGTTCTGTCGGCAAAAGTGTGCGTGAAGAACAAGCCTGCCCCCCCCCCCCCCCCACTGGCGACAAATGGACCTGAATGGGTCTGTCATAACTTTCTACCCTCTGAGGCAGAGGAGGGGGATTCGAAAAAACCCTTGCCCCGCCGCACCCCTTTTTGATGCTTGCGCCGACGAGGGGTCAGCGAGCGTTCCTGGAAGCCGCGGAAGCCTCCAGATGAGCGCCCCTTATCCGAGAGTTGCTGAGACTGGGAGTACGCTTTGGGCATGGTCTTTGCCAGAATGGATAAAGACTTAGCCGTCTGCGAGCTAGTCTTCTTCTTGTCCAGCTCTTTGTCTGTGATGGAGTGAAAGAGGTCACTACCCTCGAAGGCCAGGTCTAGAATACGTTCCTGGACATCCGGGTTGAACTTGGTTGCCCGGAGCCAGGCCATCGTTCTCATGTCCATGGCAATGCAGACGGCACGTCCAAAGGTATCAATGTGCGCCAGCGTGGACTTCATGATATCCTGAGCCACGAGCTTGGCCTCTGCTAGTCCCGCCTTGAAACGTGATTGGCTGTGGGAGGGGAGTTACGGGAAGAAGTTGTAAGTTTCCCGCCATAATCTGTTTAGCGGCTGCCAGCATGGCGTCTGCGTTGGCCTGTCGCAGGTGCAAGGAAGCATTGAAATACAGCTTCTTACTGTATGCCTCCAGGGTCTTCTCCTCCTTGCCTAACGGCGCCGTCGATGAGCATTGGAGTATAGTGATGCCGCAGCGATCACCGAGGAGTGTGGCTGAGGATGGGAGGAGAGCAAGAGTGTATCCCCCTACATCTGCCTGTACTTGGTGTCCAGGTGGCGGGTGACAGGCTGGACAGAGTGGGGTTTCAGCAAACCCTTCTTGGCGAGGGACACTACATTGGTTTGCAGTGGAATTCCCTGCTTGCAGAAGGGCGCCTCTTGAAGACTTCCGCCAGGACGCCCTCGTGGAAGGCCCTGGCTGTTGATGGCGTGTCAGGATCCTCCTTCCTCATCAGTATCCTGAGGGTCTGGGGGATCCTGTGGAAGAGGAGTATCTGGAGCTGGAGGCAGGGGCACAGGGACCGCCGCCGGAGGCTGAGGAAGAGGCTGGTATGGAACTGCCTGCAGAGTAGTCTGAGGAGCCGGAGAAGACGGCTGCGCCAGGGCCAAAGGCATCAGCGGAGGCGCCTGTGGTGCTGCTAGCATAGCGGGAAGGACTTCCGACTGCATCCTTGATGATAGCCACATATCTGAAGACTTCATGAGGCTGAGTAACCTCTCAAAGATCCGGTCCTCGCTGGACGAAGGAGGAGGAGCAGGAGGAGGGGACCGACTGGGTAGCAAGAGGCAGCCGAGGCCGCTGCCGATCCTATACATACAGACACAAGGGAAAACAACCTTGTGTATAAGAAGGGTAGGCCGTAGGCTACGTGCCTGGTTGATGCCAGTCCCACCTCGATACTCGTTCTTCGCCGAAGTCCTGCAGAGGCGTCGAACGGGTGTACTTTTCTGGCACGTCGGCCATTCTGTTGAGCTGCCTACCACGTGGCTGCAACGTGTTGCTCGGCTCATTAGTGCAAGCCTCTGCCAAGTCCCTTAAGTGAGCGGCGTGCAAGTTGCCCTGCTCCTCGGGCCTGTGTATCCACAGGTAGGTGTATCCACCTCGACCCAGCAGTCGTTAGAGCTGCATTCAGGCGCCCGCTCGGACGTGCTGACGGTAACAGGGCGTAGCCCCCCGGCCATGATGCTGGAACAAGGGCGGAGCCCCTCGGGCCCATGCCTGGTAATCGAACCTAGCGGTCCCTCAACCTTGGCACTAGGAGAATCTGAGGACCCCTCAACCCAAAGGCTGGTAGCTGTAGCAGCCTCGGTGCGTGAGTTGGTATAAGGACCCGACCGGCCTCTCCCACGTAGGAAAGTCCCTGGGAAGGAGTATCCCTTGCGAGGTGCAGATGAAAATATAGGCCCTACCTCAGGCCTGTATCGAGGTTTCACAAAACTCTTGAGATCCTGAGAAGGAGACCGTTGGAAGAGCTACCTCCACCTGGCTAGTCTGTTCTTCAGTACTTCCGAGGAGAGCGAGCCGGATGCCGAACAGGCTTGCCAACCGTGGTCTGGGCCAAGGCAACGTAGGCAGAGGGTGTGGGGGTCTGAGGGTCTGAAGTTGGGAAGGGCCCATTGCAGGATGGGCACCTGCTGAACCCTGTCAAAGTAGACAGGCACCGGCGACGAGCTGTGGCGTCGGAGGACCGAGTACCTATTGAAAAAAGACAAGGAATAATCCATGCGTGGAATTACATGGCCGAAGACAAACCCAGGAGCGCTAGTGAATTTGACCCGTTCCAGTCGATGCGGAAAAGGGGACTGGGGTGTGGCGCCGGAGGGCGGAGTCAGGGCAGCGCAGGCTCCCAGGGCCGCGCCTCAGCACGCCTCTAAATTTAGAGGGGAAGAAGATTTTTCTGGTGAAAAAGGTTCTGTCTCCCGTCCCTCACGAGGGACGCCCTATGCAGTATGGAGGAAAGGGGACGGGACGCAAGAGTCTGGAGGGATTCGCACATTAAGTCTTTCCTATCCTTCACGATGTTAAGGAAAACCTCTTGCTCCTCCGCGTCGGGGATATGGTCAGCCGCCATAGAAATACACTCCCAAAGGTTGTGGTTGAACCTTGCTAGT
The DNA here is from genome assembly GCF_040938575.1 of Ambystoma mexicanum. Lineage (NCBI taxonomy): Eukaryota > Metazoa > Chordata > Amphibia > Caudata > Ambystomatidae > Ambystoma > Ambystoma mexicanum. The sequence continues at coordinate 1,169,394,202 of NC_090923.1, forward strand.
GTGCACGTAGCATTAGCAGATTTTAAAGCCATACTACCGGCCGAAAAAACCTTTTTGGCCATGGCGTCAAAACGTTTGTCATCTCTATCATGGGGTATGGCAGGGTAGGCGTTTTGTCTTCCTGTGGAAGTGGCTGCCTGCACTACAAGGCTTTCTGGAGTTGGGTGCTTGTAAAGGTAAAAAGGGTCGAGAGGCGTCAATCCCACTAGCCTCATGAAGGCACGCATTCAAGGTTTCCATGAGCGAGTCCTCCGATCTGAGTGCCTGAGGCACTGATGGTGCCCCATATTGTAGTCCAAAGGGTTTTTCTTCATCAGTGGACTCCTCTGCATCTTCATGTATTGAAGAAGTCTGAACGTGGTAGGGGAGTGTAGGTTTTTTCAACTGAAGTTGACATTATGTTAGTTGTCACAGGAGCTGAAAGTGTTGAAATTGTCGACGTCCTCGACAAATGTGTGGATGACTGACTATTGTGTCTATGGAATCGACACATGTGGCGTCGAGGAGGTCGACACTCGGGGTGATGGCTTCTCCACCGATATTGGTGCGGATGACCCACTTTTCAGTCCAGTCATAGTGGACTCCTTCGACGTCAGTATTTTAGTCTTTGAGGAGACTTTCTCGACTCGAGGGATGGGATCGCTCTCGAGGAGACTTGGCGGCCGGGTCCGAAGACACACAGCTCATGTGCTTCAGAGGTCTTCTGAGCAGAGCATAGCATTTAGGGGTCGTCGAGGGGGGCAAGGCTGCGTTCTCGAAAACCCTTAACATTAGGAGTCTAAACTCCTCCCGCTGGGCCAGTGAACTAGATTTGGTGGGGCAAACGACCCATTCGGGTGAACTAGACGAGGAAGATGACAACATATGGCGTCTTTTCTTAACATGCCTCGAAGTCTACGAATGGTGTGAACCACTTTGTGAATGGGAATGTTTGGACCTTTTACAACGAGTTGAAACTGTCCTCGACTCGTCAGAGGTTTTTTTTTGTTTAGATGGAGTAGAATGAGATTTTTGGGGCTTACGTGCCACAAGCTTCCCTCAACGCTCTCTCAAGGCTTGGCCGTCAGACAGGCAGTCCTTGCACTCTGAAGACAGATGATTCGACCACAGGCAGATCCTGTGAGGGTCCATCACAGACATCTTTGCACCGCAGTCACGGCACAACGGGTGCTGCGCATGCTACATATACCTGCGGTGACGTAGACCTCAAAACTGGGGCCTCCGAGGGACATCGACAGACCACGCACAGCGCCCCTGCTGACATTTTTTTGCAGAGGCAGTAAAGCTGGGATATTGGAATATTGGAAATATCAAAGATAAGGAATAGGTGGGAGGACACAATCCATTAGAAATAAACCATTTGCCAACCCACACCCCTGGAAGAATGTCTCTGATGCAAGCTATTTTCTGCCATTTTAGGCAGCATACTAGAAGGCTTCGCCGGTCTCAGAGTTTCGTGCAAAAGCCTTGACATATCTTGCAGTTTTCCATAAAATTATGTGGTGAAGGCAGTTAGTGCAGTCGTCATACCTGTCCCCTCCACAAACATTTTGTCCACAAAAAGCACATGCACTGAAAATAGATTTCTTTTGATTTTTATCTCCTGGAGACATTTTCTGTGCTTGCGCCCAGAATGAATTAGTGTGTACAGAAAACCTCTTGTAGCCAATTTTTCCAAAAACATTAAACTGTATCCTAGTCAACTTATCTGATCGGTAATGAAAACTCCTTTGTAAATTCTATTTCCTTGTAGATTTGGTTATTTTCCTCCAATGAAGCTGGAGGACTCCTTAGACCAATGTGAGGTTAGAATCTGAACATGTCATCAATGGGTAGGGTCGAGCACTCCACGTCCCATTGACCATGGGTAAAATTACCCAAACTGAGGTAGAAAGGGCTCGGTGATCACCACTTTTTTTGGTCTTAAACTAAGTAAATCACCATAGCGACTAACTTACTCCTAGTGCATAGTTCCCTTTGCTCCATACTGCATGGGCGTCCCTAGCTAGGAATGGAAAATGGAACCATGTTCACCAGAAACATGTCTATACCCCTTTAAAAGAATGCGTGCAGTGCTGTGGCCCCAGGAGCATGCGCTCCATTGACTACGCCCTACGACCACAGTCCCTTTTGACGCGTCAGCCAGATTAACCTGCTAAACTACGCATCTTATTAATAGGCAAATGATGGGACGTATGGTGGAAAAGGGACTAGGAGTATGTTAATCACTACGGTGAGTAACTTATAATAATTACTATGTCCGGTCCCCTTTCCTCCATACTGTATGGGTGATTACCACTGAATGATGCAATGCTTTGGATCCCAAGTAAACCGGTTCCTCAGGACCACTTGCTCGAATGCTGAGTCAGATCCTGCGCTGCTATCCAGGCAGTAATGCTTGCAGAAGGCCGAGGGGGTGGCCCACGTAGCTGCTCTGCAAATGGTTTGCCATGGCACATGCCTTAGGAAAGCGACCGCCGTCGCTTTGGCCCCAACTGCATGAACATGCATGGTTTGTGGAACTTCCTTCCGCTAAGACTTATAGGCCTCCTGAATGGCCGCGACCATCCACCTGGCTATACAGGCCTTAGAGGATTGGTCCCCTGGCTAAAAGAGCTGCTGAAAGTGATGAATAAAGCCTCTGTCTTGCAAAACCCTTTGGTCTGGTCGAGATTGAATGTCGGGGATCTTCCAACATCCAGATATTGCAACACTCTGCTTCGTCCTTTGGGTTAGGAAGCAAGGTTGGCAACACAACCTCTTCATTCAAGTGGGATGAAGAGACCACCTTCCGGAGAAGTGCCGGATGGGTGAGAAGCATCACCATGTCTCAATAGAACATGGTATACAGTTCTGTGGTCATCAGGGCCTGAATTTCGATCACTCTCCTAGCTGAGGCAAGACCCAACAGCATAGCTGTTTTGACTGACCAGCTAGGGCGAGAACCACATTGAGGTCCCATACCGAATGCAGCGTTTTGGTAGGAGGATATAGCCTCGTCAGCCCCGTCGGATGTCTTGACTAGCTGGTTGGAGGAAGAGAATGACTCTTGGTCCGAATTTCTGTAAGCGCCTATGACGGCCAAGTAGGTCCGGCTTGTCTCCACCTGTACACCTGAACGCATGGTCCTTCGCACAGAGGCAAAATCTGCTCCATTTGCTTTTGTATTGCTTTCTGGTGGAATCGCTTCTAACTTTCTTAATTAATTCCAGCATGTTTTGTGACAGTTGTTGCATTGTTACTTGCTCAGGAACCAGGCCATTAGGGCTAGCTTCTCGGGAGCAAGGTAATCTAACCCCCCCCCCTTCCTTGCTGTGAGAGGAGCCTTCGATCGTGAATCGGTAAGCTCACTGGACCCTGCACTGCCTGCCGTATGAGGTCGCAGAACTAGGGCTGCGCCAGCCACCTAGGGCTATTAGTATCGGGCTCATGTTGGCAGACTCAACTTTGTTTAGAACTTTGGGAATGAGCGCTGTTGGGTGAACTGCATATGCCTTCATCCCGCTCCAAGGGAGGTGTAGGGCGTCCCCGAGGGGGCTTGCACCAGACCCTGCCAGGACACGTACTGTGGACCTCTCCGGTTCAGCTCCGTAGCAAACATGCCTGTGTGGCCGGCCCCATCTCCTGAAGATGACCGCTAGGACTTGTTCCTCTTGCTGCCGCTCACAGCTGTCCACTCGTCAGCTGAGCCGATCCGCCTCCAGATTGGACTCCCCCGGCAGATGAATCGCCAACAGCCATATGTGGTGTGCAGTGGCCCACTCCCATATCGCTGTGGTGAGCATGTACGGTGGGTGGGGGGGATATTAAAATCGGGGCACTGGGGCTGATCTGGTTCTCCTGCTTGTTGATGTACAACATGCAAGAGGAACTGCAGGATTGTAGGCAGACCGCCTGACTGCAGCCCCGAGGGCTAGCTGGATGGCCTTTAATTTGAGGAAAATGAATAGATTTTTCTGTTCCTCCCTCGTCCACGTGTCATTCACACTGTGCGCATGTAGGGTGGCTCCCCATCCCTCTAGAGAGCAATCTGTAGTGATAGACTCTGGAGGTGGTTGCCTGAAAGGTCTGTGTTGTGTTCCGCCTCCCTGCCCCCTGAGATTGGTATCCTGACTCCACCATAACAGGTCAGGTATGAGGTTTGCCGGGATGGAGACGGTTGCGTCCGGGAAGCCCGTCATTTGGGTCGATGAGGTCATGAGGTGCAGCTGTGCCTGCCTCATCCTGAGCCTGGTGTAGGGAATCTCCAGGATACATGATGCCAAAATCCACAGCAGGTGTTGGTACACCCAGGCCAACGTATTTGATCTGCTAAGGAAATGGGCAGTAGCCGCGTTGAAGGCTGCTTACCTTCTCGCCTGTGGGAAAAATCCTCTGTAGTTTGGTATCCCACACCTGAAGACGACCAAGGTTTGTGTGGACTGCAGTTGAGATTTCTTGTGTTTGATGGAAAACCCCAGATTGTGTAGGGTCTCCATAAGCCTGGAGGCAGATTGCAGGGAACACCTGTGGGGCTGAGTTGAGCCTGAACAGCAATACCTTGTACTGAAAATGTAGTACCATTACGCAACATCAGGAACAAGAGGTGGGGCTGCCAGAGAGGGACATGGAAGTATGCATCCTCCAGGTCAAGGGAGCACATCCAGTCTCCCCCACAGAGAGACTCTGCTATCAGCGCTGGCGTAACCATCTTGAATATTTTGGAGGGGGAGGGCTAGGTTCAGGAAGGACCGATCCAAAACCACATGCAGGCCAGGCTGGTTCTTTTTAGTTATCACGAAAATCCACGAGTAGAACCCCAAGCCTCTTTGAGAAGGGGGACTGCCTCCACCGCTGCATTTTGTACCAGTGAACGGATTTCCACAAGGAGCGCTGGTGTGCCGATTTGAGAAGGGGAGGAGATGAAGGAGGTTCCGTAGGGATCAGGAGAATAAACCCATGCAAAACCACAGAAAGGATCCAGGGATCGGAAAAGAGTCCGCCAGGACTGAGTGTGAAGAGCAAGCCTACCCCCAACTGGAGAACTGTGCATTCTGATGAGGCAGTCATTGCTTCTTTGGGTCTGAGGCTGGTGCTTGGGAGGGGCACAGAAAGAAGTTTGTGTGAAGTGCACTGATGTTTTCACTTGTGATGGCTGGTGGACCAGTCTGGTTGCCTTGCCTTCCGATCCTTTAAGCCCCTGAACCCGCCAAAAGCTAATTCCCCTGTCAGGCTTGGTTTGGCTCTGTCCGAATGCCCTGGGCGCCAGCTTTGCCAGAATGGCCTGTGATTTGTCTAGTTCCTCATCTCTCGATGAGTGGAAGAGATCACCCCCACCCCCCTCAAACGGCAGATCCAGGGTACGGTCTTGTATATACACGTGTTGAAATTTGTGGCTCTAAGCCATGTAATTCTCCTCATATCTGAAGCTACACAGATTGCTCTTCTAGCCGTGTTGATATGCCCTAATGGATTCCAGAATATCTTGTGCCACTATTTTAGCCTTTGCCAGTCCCCACGTTGAATGAGTCCTGTTTGTGCACATGGATGTCTGGTAGGAAATCCGAGATCTCCTCCATAGCCTCTGGTTTGCGGCGGCTAACATCGGGTCTGCATTCGCCTGTTTCAGGTGGAGAGCAGCATTTGAAAAAAAGCTTTTTCCTAGATGCTTTTTCCTCCTTACCCAACAAGACCGAGGTCGACGTGGAGGACGGGTTTGCATACATGGACGCAGCTGCTATTGCGGATGAATGCGGATGCGCCGACAGGCGCTGGGAATCCCCCCCCCCCCTCACCCTGCCTGTACTTTGCCTCCAGTCTCCTGTTGGTAGGTTGTGTTGAGTAAGGCTTTGTCCAACCGTTTTTTGCTAGGGCTGCAACATCCTTCTGAAATGTTACAACAGACCTGGAGGTCGATTATACTGTGAGGGCCTCTGCTAATATCCCCCACCCCCAGCACCCCCTCAGGCTGTTCTGTTTGGGGCTGTGGCATGCCTAGATACTCTGCCAGCCTGTCACGGAACGCCCTTGCCGATGAGTCAGGGATCTCCTCCTCAGCGTCTGGTCCGGAGCACCCGAAGCGGCCGTGCCCAGGGCTGGTACAGTTGGAGGTATTGGAGTAGGTTGTGGGGCCGGTGTAGCCAGCAGCGCCGCTATGCTGCCACTGCACTGTGGACTGAGGCGGCACTGGAGCCGGTAAAAGCATGTCTATTATGAAGCCCCTGAGAATGGTTCCCATCTGCTGGTATCTCATAAGCCCGAGGAATGTGTCGAAGAACCTGTCATCACAGGCTGGGGATGCATGCTCCTGTGCGGTGGGCATGGTTGGCGTGGATGGATGCGCCCTTGCCGTGCCCTATCCACTCTGTACATAGTAGGGCTCTGTAATTTACCGGATATGCAAGCGTGTATGCCGTGCACCAGGAGACCTGAGGGGTGACTATTGCTCCCCAGAAGTGGGCTATGTGCTGTGCCGCCCTTCCGACTAGCTGCAGATTAATGTGCCACCATGAAGTGCTGCCCTGACATGCCTGGTGTCGTATTATGCCTAGCCTCTCCCTGCATACTGCCCCTATCAGCACGCTGGGTTTTCCGCACATCAGGCTACTGCCGGCAGGCTGTGCACACGCTGCCCGAGGCCCGGTAGTCCTATCGCGTGCAGGCGCCCCCTCCAACATGGGCCTGGTATTAGGGCTGAGCCCCTCTGGAGATTTTCCGGTGACAGAGCCAACAGGCCCCTCAGCAATGGACCCGGTAGGGTCAGAGGAACTCTGGGCCGCGAGACGGTAGCACGAGGACCCGCAGCACCCAAGCTGGTGACAGGGCCTGTCTAGCCCCTCCCGCACAGCTATTTCCTGGGAAAGGAATCGACCTTACGGGGTGCTTTGGTAAAGAGAACACTTTGCCTTGGTCTTCCTGCAGACGTACTGCTTGATGTGCTCCGGGGGAGACCGGGAGAACTGCTCACTCCACCTGGAAAGTAATTTGGGAGTAAGGGCATAGCACGCCTTGCAGCGGTTCCAGCTGTGGTGCTCTCCCAGGCAGATGAGGCAGAGCACGTGCAGGTCGGACGTGGGAAAGGGTCCCTTGCAGGAAGGTCAATGACTAAAGCCCACCTGGGTTGACATTCGCCGGGGGGAGGGTGGGGGGGGGGGGTTTAGGGTAACTAGAAAAAAAGACTGGAATTATGAAGAAAAAGAGCATCAACCACAGCTCTGGTTAAGTAGATGCGCTCCCGTCGATGCAGAAAGAGGACTGAGGTGTGGCGCTGGACAGCAGATTGAGTGAGCGCATGCTCCGGGGGCCACGCTCCTGTGCGCATACATTTAAAGGGGGATAGAAATGTTTCTGGTAAAATGGTTCCGTTTACGGTCCCTAGTGAGGGACGTCCATGCAGTATGGAGGAAAGTGGACACTACGATGGGGAAATGTAACAGGATTCCCAGCCAGACAACGTGGAATCATTCAAAGCATGCAGCTCTATGAAAGATCCAATACTGGAGAAAAAGTAGCGTTATCACTGAAACGTAAAACAGATGAAATTTAACACATAGCTCCATAAAACCATTTTCCCTGGTTTGAGAGAAAGTATAACAGTGAGTGGATTAAAAAGAAAAAAAAGGCTAACTGTTTGAAAGAAATGGTTGTGCCATTTACTAGAGATCACTGTTCCAAAGCAGAAAAAGTTATTGACACTATTTTACTTGAAAAGGTAATGTGAAAATAACACAGCATAGCATTTTTCTTGTTTAGAAGCGAGAATATCGTTGCAATTAAGAATTGCATTTTAATTTTAACAAAAAGGAAAGTGATAGGCACTGATTTTGTATGTTCAAATGAGCTATATCTTACTGTAAAATTTCAATATTCTGTGCATAGGCAGAAATTACTATTACTCAAGGTCCCATGGCATGTAAACTCAAAGCATGATCTAAGGTGCTTACAGATCCAGCCCATAAAGCTAGGAGTTTCGATGCCAAGCAGGCAAATCTACAGACAATCATAAGCTGGAGAACATGTTTAGACTTACCTAAAAATGGAGAGGCTCCCAACGGTAATGGTCGTGGCTTTGTAGCTACTGAGTAATATTCAACAGCTTTCTTGAAACGCTCAATCTTCTCCTCAATTCTAGACTAGACCGCAAATGGTGGAACAGAAAGATTAAAAATGAGTAATTTACAAAATAGCAAATCTCCCATAAACAGGAAAGCAAACAGGGCATCAAACACAGCCGTTTACAGATTTGAATTGTCAATAGCTTTCCATTTTGCTTGTGTTGCTATGAGCAGAGTAGAAAACCCAAATCACCATTGGGAGACGAAGAGAATCCAACTTGCACCCCATCAGATATATTAGCTTGGTTGTCAGTAGTGCGGCAACCCCCTGCTGAGTTCCTAATACCGGCGTAGCCAAGGTAGGACTAAATGCGGGATAGCCTGAGATACAGGGATGGAGCTAGGCAAGAGTTTGGGTTGGGGAGGGTGGGGGTGGAAAGGGAGTTGGGGAGTTTGTAGTTGGGCTTTAAAGGGAACAAGCTTATATCCACGCACAACTACGAGATAGTTGGTGGGCACGGAAGGATAAAGGCGGGAAGGGTTATGGATGAGGGATAGGAGACTTAAAGAGAGCAAGCTGGAATGTCAGGGGTCTTAATAGATATCTGAAAAACAAGATCATGATGTACCTTAGGAGGCAAATAATAGATATTGTCTTGCTACAAGAAACCCACCTCACAAAAGAAAAACAGGAGCTGATACAGAGAAAATGGAAGGGTACTGTCATCGGAGCAACATACTCAGCATATGCCAGAGGGGTAATCACCTGGATCGCGCCACATGTACCCTTTCAGTTGATACAGTCTGTAGTGGAGTCAAACGGGAGAATGGTGGCGATACGGGGAATATTGGAAAACAGAGAAGTGAGCATTATTAACACATACGCCCCGAAGCAGGACACAGTGGCCTACTTTTAAGTCCTGTATGGTAAGGCCAGCCCGTACCTGGGAGGCATGGTCATATGGGGAGGAGACTTCAATTGCACACTAGACCCCAGGGTGGGCATATCAGATGAGAAACTAAATAAGCCTATCCCTGCAGCCAAGACAGTAAAGACTCTACTGGGAGACTTCCAGCTAGAGGATATATGGAGATTGCAGCATCCACATGTTAGACACTATTCACATTATTCTGCCCCACAGAACCCGTATACACGACTAGATTATATGTTTGCTAACCCGGACCTCACCGGGGAGATAGTGAGTTCAGAATACAAAGCAAGGGTCTTATCAGACCACTCACCCTTGATCCTAACGTGGCAACATCAGCCCCCCAGAGCCAGAATTCCAACGTAGCGACTTAGAGCCGAAGCACTGAAAGACAGTGTTCAGGGAGTGCCTGAGGGAGGAGATAATAGAATACTTCAAAAATAACACCGGAAGTGTAGCATCAGAAAGCACCCGTGGGAGGCAAAGTAGTGGAGATAGGCGCAGTAATATTTAAATCTAAAGGGCTCCAGCGTGAAAGCATTACAAACTACAGAAATGAAACTAGAAGAAATCATGAATAATGGAGACTCCACACAGGAAGGGGCTAAAACCATGCGGCAATTACAACAGGAATGTGTGGGATATTGGGAGAGACTGTTTAACTTAAACTATAAGAAGTACATTGAAAGGCAGCACGCAGGAGGAGATAAACCGGGAAGGCTGTTAGCATGGCTATACATACATGAAACATCTAGGTCAGCGATAAAGGAGATAAAGGGTGCAAATGACCAAATACTGAATACCCAAGAAAGCGTAAATGGAGGTTTTCTTGAATTCTCCTGTGTCTTCATATGAGAATGCATTACTTACCGTAAAAGCATTTCTGATGGTTGTATCTGCTTAGATTCACATGCTGTGCATAGGTCCGACATCCAGTGGTCACTGCGGAGTATTGCATTTTGTTTTTCGTAGTCGAAAAGGGGACGTCGACTAGGCGTGTCTGAAACACTATCCCTATAGTGACGTGCGTTGTACCCACAATCCCTCACGCGTCGAGGTCCCTCTGTTTGTATTTTTTCTGCCCTGAGGGAGCCTTCTAGACGTGAGTGAGTACAGAAAGAGAGAGAGATATATAAAGGAAGTCTATGTTCCTTCCATCCGAGCGGGGAGGAAGGGTGGGCGCATGTGAATCTAAGCAGATACAACCATCAGAAATGCTTTTACGGTAAGTAATGCATTCTCTTCTGATGTTTGTTAATCTGCTTAGAATCACATGCTGTGCATAGACTAGCGAGCAGTACCCGGAGTTGGCGGTGGGTTATGAGAAGGAACAGTAGAGAAAAGGTGTCGTAATACTGCCTGTCCCACCTGGGAGTCAGATCTAGAGTGTGTATCTAGACAGTAGTGTTTTGTAAAGGTGTGCACAGAACTCCAGGTAGCCGCTTTGCAGATGGACTCAAGGGGAACATTTGCAATGAATGCTATGGATGCCCCCGTGCCTCGAGTAGAGTGTGCTCTTGGCTTAAAGGGTAGTTCTCTCTTAGCAAGAGTATAGCAGAGAGTGATGCATTGAACAATCCATCTAGAAATAGTGGATTTTGAAACCGCATCTCCTTCTCTTCCTGCTGCCACCGAGACGAAGAACTGATTAGTCTTCCTCAATGGTCTGGTTCTTTCCATGTAGAACATGACCGCCCTGCGTACATCAAGTGTGTGCAGAGTCCTTTCTCCCAAATTGGAAGGATTTTGAAAGAACGTTGGTAGTTCTATAGACTGGTTTACGTGGAATTTAGAAATAAATTTCGGAGCAAACCTAGGGTGAGTGCGTAGAACCACTTTATCTTTGTGAACTGTAACGAAGGGGTCTAGAATAGAAAGAGCCTGAAGTTCACTTACTCTCCTGATGGAGGTGATAGCTATTAAAAAAGCAGTCTTAAGAGTAAGGTGTTTAAGGGATGCTTTGTGCATGGGTTCGAATGGAGAGCCCATGAGTCTGGTAAGTACCACATTAAGGTCCCATCCGGGAGCAGGGTCAGCTATCGGGGGGTGTATTCTCTTTACTCCCTCCATGAATGTTTTTATAACTGGGATCCTCCACCACGACACTTTGAGTTGGGAGGTGGTGTATGCAGAAAGTGCCGCTAGGTGGACTTTAATGGAGTTAAACACTAGGCCTGAATCCAAGAGATGGGTCAGGTATAGTACCACATGTGTGGGAGAGCAGTCAATAGGGTTGATGCTTTTACTCCTGCACCAGATGACAAATCTCTTCCACTTGCTAGAATAGCAGTGGCGAGTGTTCGGTTTTCTGGCTTCCCTGAGGATGTCCATGCATCTTTGCGGGAGTTGTAGATGTCCGAACTCTATGATTTCAGGAGCCAAGCTGCTAAATTCATGTTCTGGGGGCATGGGTGCAGAGTCCTGCCCTTGTTCTGAGATAGCATGTTGTACGGGCAGGGGAGTTTTACTGGGGGAGATAGAGACATCTCCATCAAGTGAGCGAACCATGGCTGTCGGGCCCACATTGGGGCCACCAGTATCATGGTCACTTGTTCCTGGTGCATCTTGTGCACCACCTTGTTGAGAAGGGGAGTCGGGGGAAAAGCGTAAACAAATTTCCCTGACCATTGCATCGATAGACCGTTCCCCTTGGATTGGTTCTGGGGGTACCTGGAGGCGTAACTTAGGCATTGAGAGTTCTCCAGGGTTGCGAACAGGTCTATTTCTGGGAATCCCCATTGTGTGAAGACGTCGAAGACGATGTCTTCGTGTAGACGCCATTCGTACTCTTCGGGCAGAGGGAAATCTCTGCTGAGTCTGTCTGCCAGCAGATTGAGTTCCCCGGGTACATGTAGTGACAGTAGGAACATGTCCTGTTTGAGAGCCCACTTCCATATATTCTGGGACAGTTTGGACAAGCCTGGAGAGTGGGTGCCCCCCTGCTTGTTGATGTAGTACATGGCTGTAGTGCTGTCCGTAAGGACCATTACTGTCTTGCCTTGTAGGTGTTTTTGGAAGGCTTTTAGCGCCTTGAATACTGCTAGTAGCTCCAGTAGATTGATGTGTTTGGATGCTACGTTCGGAGTCCACACTCCGTGAGCAGTCTGATGGGATAGGTGAGCACCCCATCCTGTGAGGGATGCGTCTGTGGTTAGAGTGGCTTCCGCCGCGGGTGTGGCAAAGGGTTTTCCTTTTTCCATGTTCCCCTTTGTCCACCACTGTAGCGAGAGAACCAAGGCCTGCGAGACCACCACTAGATCGTCCCATTGTCCGCTGGCCTGACACCACTGGCTGTTGAGCCACTCTTGCATTGGGCGCATGCGCAGGCGCGCGTGAGGTACCAAATAAATACACGACGCCATCATTCCTAGCAAGCGCATTGCTTTGCGTACCGTCACCTCTCGGCCGGTCACATATTGGGGGATCTGAAACAGCATGTTTTGGACCCTCTCTCTGGAGGGGAAGACGAGGCCGTCCCTTGTTTGAATTAGAGCCCCTAGGAATTGTTTGATTTGACTGGGGTCTAGACTGGACTTCTTTTCGTTGATGGAGAAGCCCAGTTGGAACAAAAGGTCTACCGTCTTTTGGGTATTGGAGAAACATGTTTCGTAAGAGTCCCCTGTTATGAGCCAGTCGTCGAGGTAAGGGTAAACTGGGATGGACAACCTGCGCAGGTGGGCCGCAGCCACTGCCAGTACCTTTGTGAATACCCTTGGTGCTGAAGCTATACCGAAGGGTAGCACCTTGAACTGGTAGTGTTTGCCCTCTATCATGAACCTTAGGTATTTTCTGTGCGCTGGCAACATTGAAATATGAAAGTATGCATCTTTCATGTCCAATGTTGTCATGTAATCTCCCTGCGAAAGCAGCGGGATCACCTCCTGTAAGGTCACCATACGAAACTTTTGGGGTTTGATAAACTTGTTCGCTGGGCGCAGATCTAATACAGGGCGCATGGTTAGATCCTTTTTGGGTACAAGGAAGTACACTGAATAAATACCTTCCGTTACCTGAGATAGAGGCACGACCTCTATGGCTCCTTTTTCCAGCAGTTGTTGTACTTCTTGAAGAAGGATGGCAAGATGTTCCGGCGTCAACCGTCGTCCCCTCGGGGGTTTGTAGGATGGGGAACTGTTGAATTCGATACAGTATCCGTGGGCTACGGTGGAAAGTACCCAACGGTCTGACGTTATCTCCTCCCATGCAGGAAGAAAGGATGTTATCCGGCCCCCGACCGGTGTTGCATGGGAGGGGACGCGAATCTTCGCGTCACTTGGAGTTGTTGGGGGCTTGGGAGCCTCTGGGGGTGGATCCCCGACCTCTCCCTTTGCCCCGGCGTTGGCCTCTTTGGCTGTACTGTCCACTATTGGCTTGGTAATTGGTGGCAGGGTACTGCTGATGCTGACCTTGTTGTTGTTGCCGTTGGCCACGAAAAAAGCGCTTGTTGCCATAGCCGCGTCTGGTAGTGGGCTTAGAGATCTGGTCAAGAGTCTTGATAGTGTCGAACTCTTTTTTGGCCATCTCTAGGGCTTCATCTACCGCTTTTCCGAAGAGGTTAGCGTCCTCGACAGGTTTATTTATTAAAGACGCCTGTGTCTCCGGTTTAAAGCCTGAGTTGCGCAGCCATACATGGCGCTTTAGGAGTATTCCTTGTACCAGGGAACGTCCTGCTGTTTCTGCCGCGTCCAGAGAGTTTTTTACAATGCTCTGGTTCACTTGTGTTCCTTCGCCAATAGTCGACAGTAGGCGTGTACGTAAAGGCTCCGGTGCTTCCTCTGCGTCTTTGCGCAGTTTGGTCCACTGCGCGTCTGCGTAGCTCGCAAGCAAGGAATTGTTGTTGGCAATTCTTGCTGAGAAGGCAGCCGAGGAAGTAACTCTTTTTGCAAGGGCATATAGCCTCTTGCCCTCCTTGTCAGGGGGTGCCTCACTGGTGGAAAGTGGTACCCCTGCCCTCTTTCTAGTATTAGATACAACTAGGGAGTCCGGTATGGAATGTCCTCTAATGTAGAGCGGGTCTGAGGGTGAAGGAGCGAAAAGTTTCTCAATCCGTGGATTGACCCCTCTGATCAAAGCGGGAGTGGACAGCGACGGGGTGATCCTCCTTTTAACTGAAGCGAGGAGAGGAATGGTCTGGCTGACCGGGGGTTTTTCTTTAATGACTCTTTCTACAAAGTCTAATTCTGGAGAGAGTTCTCCCGTGTCCAGTTCGAAATGCGCTGCTGCTCTGCGCAACAGTGCATTGAAAGTAGGCTGATCGTCTATTGGAGACGTGTTCCTAACTGGAGAATTATCCGGAGGAGTTAGATTTAGGGCATCAGTGTCGGAACACACTGATGGTGATTGCCAGGGGTGCGAAGGTCCTTCTCCTGGGCTAATCCCGAAGCCTTCTTCTATAATGTCTGTTCTGTCTTCTAGACATTCCTCCTGGTTCTGTCCTTCGTCGTCCATGAAATCATCTTCTTCTTCGACGTATTGTTCCTCCCCAGTGAGGTCATATACGTCTTGGAAGTCTGAGGCTGTGTCCAGCAGGGGATCGACCAGCCTCGGTTTTTTGGCTCTGGGGTCGTCTTGAGGCCCTTCTCTAGTTCTTCTGAGAGTTAGAGGGGCTTGGGTACTCATAAACTTTTCCATCCTCTCCATACAGAGGTGGAGTCTCTCCATAGTTTCATGGGGTACCCCAGAGCGGTCTAGCGGGGGAAAACTCGAGTTGTCTACCTCGAAATGGCTCGACCTCTCCCAAAGCGTCGAGGAAAGTGTCCCGTCGCCCTCCTCAAAACCCTCAGGTGTGTAGGGAGACTCCCTGACTGAAGGGGGTAATCCCTGCTTTCCTTCGGGTGTTTTCGGCGTATCCTTTGATCTATGCGTAACGCTCGACGAAATTTTCGGCGTACGCTTTTGGGCGTCGGCTACAACGATCCTGGCTAAGCTATCGGCGACATTCTTGTCGGCGGAAGCTTGAGTTTTCGACGCTATGGGTATCGAGCGGTGTACGGCGGTATGCGCCTTCTGTTGATGCGCACCGGCCGGTGGTTTGGTGGTGGCGCCCTTGTTTGCCGAAAGCCCAGTCGCAGGTCGCGGCTGCGGTTGCGAGAGGGGCTTCGAACCCGAACGGTCCGAGGAGGCCGCCGGTGGAACCTGCGTCTCCTTGGGCGCCGAAGCTCTCTTCGACTTAGACGAAGAAGAGCCATGGGTTGTGTGCTTATCTTTATGTGAATCTTTGTGTGCGTCAGTGTCGCCGGGGTGTTCATCCCCATAAGCAGGGCGTGAGCCGAGCCCGTCGGGGCCGGGGACAGACGACGAAGCGCGTAAGCGCTCCTTAGAGGGGGTTTCGACTTCCGTGGCGGAGGTCGTGTCATCGCGTTCCTCGTCACTGTCGGTGGTAGCAGCGGCGGGTGAACCTTCGGCCTTCGACATCGCGTAGGCCGCCCACCTTTTAACCCTACGGTCTTTTAGAGTTTTAGGCTTCAGAAGCCGACAAGCCGCGCACCCTTCCTCTTTGTGATCGAGGGGCAAGCAGCGGTTACACCGTGAGTGCTTGTCCTTCCAAGTGAATTTGCCTTTACAAAGTGGGCAAAACCTAAATGGTGTCCTCTCCATAGCAGAGGCAATAAATCGCGATAAACACCCCCAGGGAAAGGAAGGGGAAGTGAAAGGCATTCTCAGAAAGACCCAGAGATGTCCCACGACCCCACTCTCCCTACTGTAAGTGGCCAGCGAGGCCAGGCCACGTGTTCGGCAGCGCTGAAGATTTCCTCCGCTCGACCCTCCGTCGACGATTTTGCTCGGCGGAGAACAGCTACACTGCGTCGAGGGAGTGCTGTATTAATCTTCGTAGAAGAAACGACCAAAGTTCGAGGGTTGCAATGTCTCTCGAGGAGCTCCGCGTGAAGGCGACCAGAAGCTGGGCGGAAAAAAACAATCTGAGGGACCTCGACGCGTGAGGGATTGTGGGTACAACGCACGTCACTATAGGGATAGTGTTTCAGACACGCCTAGTCGACGTCCCCTTTTCGACTACGAAAAACAAAATGCAATACTCCGCAGTGACCACTGGATGTCGGACCTATGCACAGCATGTGATTCTAAGCAGATTAACAAACATCAGAAATATGTTGGTAGGAGTAGATGAGACAGATATTAGGGGTCATCAGGCTACCGAAACTGAGCACTGAAGAGAAAGAACCTGGACGCCCCCATTACACTGCAGGAGCTAGAAAGAGTGGCCAGGCATTTGCCAACGAGCAAAGCCCCAGGAGCAGATGGGCTCCCAAGTGAGTTTAGTAAAATATACAGGGCGGAGGTGCTTCCCCCGCTACTATCAATGCTAAATGAGGCTTTTGGGAGGTAGGGAAGCTACCGAATCCCTGAGAGAGGCAATAATTATCCCGCTGCTCAAACCAAATAAGCTCAGCACAGACTGCAGATCATATAGACCGCTGTCCAGGCTAAACCAGGACAGTAAGATACTCACGACGGTCATGGTGAACAGACTCAGACTGGTCATAACTAAACTCATACACCATGACCAGACCGGGCATGTCCTGGGCAGGAGCAGAACAGATAATCACAGACAGTTCCACCGCGTCATGGAAGAGACAGTGGGAGATATAAGCGAAGTGGCAATTGTCTCACTAGATGCAGTGAAAGCCTTTGATTCCGTAAGATGACCCTGGTTGATAGCGGCATTGAAGCAATCTGGGATGGGGCTGGGGTACTTTAGGTGGGTGAAGATTCAGTATAGCTCGCCACTCGCCAGAGTCAAAACGGGAGGGATCATCTCAGACAAATGGCAACTCAGTAGGGGCACCAGGCAAGGCTGCACATGGTCTCCCATGTTGTATATTCTCGCATTGGAACCCTAGCAATATAATTGAGGCAACAATATGAAGGAATAGGGGTCTACACTAAGGAAGGACCACACCTGATATCACTGTACGCAGATGACATGCAATTGTACGAGATACCCAGAAGAAAACCTGCATTATATCCTGGAAGTAATGGACCGATTTGCGGCATTTTCTGGTATAGCGGTAAACCCCAAGAAGTTCAGATGGCTATCCGGACCACTACAGCAGCGTGCAGCGATTTCGACCAAGGAAGAAATCCTCTGGCTGTAGAAGATGAGCTGGTTGTCCCCACCAATCTCAAGGGAAGACTACTCCGGACTGGATCTTCTCCAAGTCGCTGAAGGGAAGATAGCTCAGGACTGCAGCAGGGCTTCACCGGCACGGGGTAGTTGCAGCAGCCGTCGTTCTCTCCGCTTCTCTTCGGTTCCTTGTAGTTCCAGTGGCGACTGACTTTTAGCCCAAGAGACCTGCCTTTTATACGAAAAAACCCCATTCACACAGCCTGGCTGTCAATCTCCCAGCAGGGGGGTTGTCCAGCCCGGACAACTACCCTGGCCAATCATGACAAAGTGCTACTTGGGTTTCCTAGGATACCCTGTGCAGGGGGTGACTACACCCCTCCCTCACATTCAGCCCACCTAGACACCCAGGCGCCTTGAGGAGGGCTTCTGAGCAGAAGCCAGCCAAAAGGCAGTGAACAAAGAAGGCAAACCTAGTTTGCCGCACAAAGTAAAACACAAGAAGGACTTTAACAAAAAGAAATGGCGAATAAACCCAACCGGAGCCAAAAGAAAGACGATTTGGTCAAGCGGGTTTATGTTCGAGGCTAATATAATAGCCAAGAACAGTACCACATTTATCTGATATAATCGCGGTAGAAAAGTTAGGGGTAGATACCACTGCCACCAGCCAACTCTAAATGTTAAAAGAGCAAAACAATGCTCTAGGAGGTACAGATACAAAGGAATACGAATGAACCCTTTCCAGTACTCCATGGAAGATGGGGTGTACTGGATCTGTGGTAGATTGACCAAGTAAAGTTAATGGTAACTTTACCCCTTTTCTGGGGTAAGGTAGTCGCCTCAGAAATGGAGTCGAGGGAAATCTGAGACAACGCTGTGCCACGGCACTGAAGGTGCTGTGTGACACACAAAAAGAAGGGGGCTACTGAAGTGGTGCACTCCAAAGTCCACAATCACAAAAACGGGTAGAAACACACACATAGCAAAACACAGGTAAGAGTGGGGGAAAAAATAAACTCCAGAAGTCCAGCAAAGCTTCTGGGGGACTCACTAGGTGAGGGAAATTAGCCATAAATGAGAATTCTCTCTAACATACATCCACTTATTTCTGGTGTGATTTTAACCCCATGAGTGCCAAGGACGAGCTCTCTCGTCCCTTGCACGTTTGCAGTGCCAAGGACAAGATGCTCGTCTGATTTGGCACTCCACTTTCTGCGATTGCTCAAAGCTAAAATCCAACCCCAGGGCTAAGTGAGGAGGAGGTTCCTACTAACTGCCCAGGGGTTGGATTTCCTTCAGTTTCACGTCAGCGTGCGTAATGCGCGCTGACGTGAAACAAAGTAAATTACACCGCTGCAGCCATTTTTTGGCTGCAGCGGTGAAAGACAGTAGTTTTCCATATTCTTCTCGATCTCCTCCACCAGTGATCTGTTTTTGAAGCAGGGGGGCTGCTTACTATGTAAGCACCACTCTCTGCCCTAGCCCCCAAAGCGTGGAGAAGTAGGTTTTCCCCAACCTGGGGGGCAGATAGGCCCACTAATGTGCCCATCCGTCCGTACGAAAGGGGCAAAACAAAGACAAAAAAAAATAAAAACATGTTTTTGGTGGGGCATGGTGGACACTAAAACACCATGGATGTTTTTAGTGGAAAGGTGGTGGCCATCTCCCCCGACCCCAAATGGATGGGGGGCATCTCATGCAGCCCTCCCGGGTGAAGGGGTACAATGAGATGCCCCCATCCATTTGGTGGTGGGAGGGCACCAGGGAACTTTTGACATATAAAGGGGGTGCCCCCCAACATCCTGGGGGCAGATAGGCACAGTTTGAATGTGTTTTGTTTATGGTGGGGTTGTTTTGGGGGTGGGGGCACCATAGGGATTATTGTGATTAAAGGGGGCTGGCCCTCTCCCCCTCATCATGCAAAATGGATGGGGGGCATGCCAAGTAGCCCTCCCTGGGGGCAGATTGGTAATGCTGACTGCTAATCGGCTCAGAGGAAGGAATACATTTGTTGTAACTGGGGGTGGGGAGGTCACTAGACCACCAGGGATGGGTTATATGAAGGGGGCAACCCCCCCACCTCAAATGGATGGCAATGCCATTTAGCCCTTACTAGGAAGAGGCACTGATTTTCATGGGGGTGGGAGTCACTAGACCACAAGGGATGGCTTGTATGAAAGGGGCGGGTGCGGGACTGCCACTCCAGCCCCAAATGGAAAGGGCATGTAATGTAGGCTTTTACTGGGCCGACACTGATAATGTGTTTTTTCCGTTTACAGGTCCAGTACAGTTCAAGATTTTCCCGTGCTATGTAAGTAGTGAAATCGCTGTTTTCAAAATTGTACATTATGCAGTGAGGGGCAGATTGTTAGTGGGGTGGGGTGGATGGAATTGGTGCAGGATTGTTGGTTGTGTGAGCGGGAGTGGGCGATCGAGGGAGTTATTGTGGTGAGCTGGGACACTTGGAGGGTCAGGCCATGAATTGAACCCCATGCCAGCAGAACAGTGCTGTCCCCCAGGGAGGGCAATTTGGCTTTTGTTATTAAGCATTGAATTGGGGGGTGGATTGTTAGTGTGGTGGGTGCAACTGTGGCTGGAGTGTCAGTAGCATGGGTGGTGCGCAGGCAATGTGCTGAATGATGTGTGTGCCCTGAATAGGGGATGTTGGCTGCTTTGTATGGCTGCTTTGTAATGAAAAAACCTTAGTAAACATAATGACTACCACTTTCTGAAACATGTTTGTGCTAGTAATGCAGATGTTAATTTCTTCTGAGCATGCATTGGACACTTAGTATGCAGCTCTTTCCTTTTATTGGAATGGTCCCCATTTGTGTCAACAGTCTCCAAGTCCAGCAGTGGTCCCAGTGAGGTCCAGCAGTGGTCCCAGTGAGGTCCAGCAGGGTTCCCCATCCTTTCCCAGGGCCACCCAGAGGTCCTGGACAGTTGGGGGTGATTTCACTGGGCTTGTGTGCCCGTTTCCCATGTGTGTCGATTGTCCCCAAGTTCAGCAGTGGGCCCAGGGAGCCCTGGCAGGGTCCTTATTCCTGCCTGGAGGGGAAATCTGTAGCGCAGCCCAGCCAGAGCTGTAGGATGGTCAGGGGTGATGGCCCCAGTCTTGAGCACCTGTCTTCCTTGTTGGTAGACGGCCCCCAAATTAGCAATCCTAGGGGGGCTCGGCAGGGTCCCCATCCCTTCTCCGAGTGAAGTGCTGTAACGCAGCCTAGCCAGAGGTTCAGGATGGTCAGG
This sequence comes from Ambystoma mexicanum, assembly GCF_040938575.1. NCBI lineage: Eukaryota > Metazoa > Chordata > Amphibia > Caudata > Ambystomatidae > Ambystoma > Ambystoma mexicanum. The sequence continues at coordinate 1,169,414,499 of NC_090923.1, forward strand.
GGTGATGGCCCCAGTCTTGTGCTCCTGTCTGCCTTGTTGATCAACCGTCCCCAAGTTCAGCAGTGGTCCATGGGAGCCATGGCAGAGTCCCCATCCCTCCTGTAACGCAGGCCTTGCAGAACTCCAGGATGGTTGGGGGGGGGGGGGGTGATGTCTGGCCTTTGGTGCCTCTTTCTCATGTTGGTGGACCATCCCCAAGTTCAGCAGTGGTCCCAGTGAGCCTTGGCAGGGTCTCCATCCTTTCCCATAGGGGAAAGCTTAACACAGGCCGCCCAGAGGTCCAGGACAGTTTGGGTGAGGTCCCTGGCCTTGGGTGCCCACCTCCCATGTGGGCCGACCATCCCCAAGGCCAGCGGCAGTCCCAGGAAGGACCGGCATTGGTCCCCATTCTTTCCTGGAGGAGAAAGCTGTAACGCTGCCCAGCCAGAGGTCTAGGATGGTTAGGGGTAATGTGCCTGGCCTTGGGTGCCCTCTCTTCCTTCCAAACAACCAGATACATACCACAACACATCACTAAACACCAAACAACAAGCACTCAACCCAATTCCTCAGACTAGGAATAGTTATTGAAACGGGCGCATCTAACCCACTTACAACTGGATCACACCAACAAAACTACCATCTAAAACAACATAACAATGACCACCTTCCGCCCACCCCGCCACGTTTGAGCACCACTTTCCCCACATGGGCCACCTATCCACACAACCAGAAACCTTAACAGACACAAAACACCTATCCACAACTGCCACTTGTGGATCTTGGGACTGCCACACCCAAACACATGCTGTCCCTATATGGGACTGGCTTGTGGTCCCACTGCACCAAACCAGGACCTAGCTAACCTCTGCATATAACCATTCCAAGCAGATCTAACGAGGAACAACCGGGACATACAACACCACACACCCAAACACACTATAAACACACAATGGCAACAATCACGCACAGTAAGATTCCAGTCGTAAGAAAAACCAATAACAAACCCCGGTTTGTTGGCCATGCAAACTGGGCCATCAGATGTCCAAGTCCTGAGAAAGGATCCAACACTTAAACACATAATATGAACCTAAGGCGATCCAAAAATGTTGCCACATTCTCACAAAATGTGAGCAAAAAAGGAAAAATAGATTAGAAACCTACATTGAGATAGCAAGGCCAACCTGCTAAAATAGCCACAAGCTGCAACACAGGCTCTAGCCATTTCCATTCAAACATGTCTCCATCCAGCTCACTTACCACTGCACCTAGATACTTAATTCCACACCTGGGAGACACTCCCGTCCAGCAAACCACCAACGGTCTTTTCCCACTGGACAATGTAAAACATCTACAAAAGAAAACTGATTGTGGAGGCATCCCAACAACACCAGTACAACAGCATGCAGGAAGGGCCCTGCCCCACACCTGTTAGCGCCACCCTACTCAACCTCAACGGGCTACTATTCTCACCCATTGTCTCAAAACATCAAATGCAATCTACTCACACCTTAGGGCTACCATTCTCCCACATCTGAAAACATGAGGAAATGGCCATACAAACCACATCATTCACACGAGAACCTGGGGGATTTGAGCCGAGACCAATATTTTCATGTCCCTGTTCTCTTGCCAGCTAAATTAGCTGCTAAGTGTAACTTCAAAACACACGTCATGGACTAATGAGCCAAGACATGGTGCCCCAACATACATTTCTACAAACACAGTGCAGTGACTTCAAAATATTTTTTTTGTGCTGTTCTCCTAAAACATAGGAACATAGCGCGCACGTAAGTCACAACCTAATACCTGCAAATCCTCAAACCGTTATTTATGTATAAAGGTTTTGCACATAACAGCTCAACTTCCCACTGAAACACTGAACCACATTCGCATTGCAGAAACGTTCAAAATTGAACATTCTCCAGTAACTTCGTTTTATGCTGCGCCAAGTCCAAACACAAACAGCATTACAGTCAGTCCAACACTCAATAACTGTCTTCCCCAACCGTTAAAACTATGAGTTAGAAAATCATGTCACAATCAAATCTGCTCTAATTTGAAACAAGCACTTCTTTCCAATTGTCCACATGAGGCAACCTTAAAAAAATAAACAGTGATCTTTCTTGGATTCCAAGTTGGTAGCCGAGGAGTGAAGGTGCACTCGTGAGAGCTTTCGGCCAGACCGCAGTAAGGTGGATTATATTGCTGGGAAAGGCACCCTGAAACACTAAATGTTCGAGGTGTGAAACGGAACGAAAGATAGTAGCAGTGGAAAGTGCGTACAGAGCAGGCTGCAGAGAAGTGAAGCTGAAACTAGGGAACCACGTGTTCGACAGACCCACATGAGATTGGTCACGGTCAGTGTGTGCAGCTGGCTGGCGGGTACTCCAGGAGGAGGAGAGAGGAACGGAGAAGCCAGCTTGAAGAGCGGACACCTGCAGGAGGCAAACGGAAAGAATCGCTGGGTCCAGTGAGCTAGGAGCAGGGAGGAAGCTGCCCGAATATGCGACACAAAGTAGTGAGGAGGAGATCCGCTGTGGTGGACCCCCGGGGGAGGTGCCAGAGGCTACGGCCTTAAATAAAGAAGACCTGCAAAAGTGTCCGCTTGGCATGGAGGAGAGAATCACGACTTCCTTTCAGCAACAGATTGGAAGGAGGAAGTGAAGGGTTCACTTAAAGAAATTACAGACAGTATTATTATTATTTTTTTTTTTATTTACTTGTATATAATCAAACAAGATTTTTACAAGAGCTCGAGAGAAGGAGAGTGAAAAGCATCACCAGAGGAACAAGGACTCAGCTTCCACCCATAGAGAGATGCTGAGTCAAGTGGCAGTGGTCAGAGTAATTTTTTGGAATGCTGAGTTCAACAGTTTAGCTGACGCCGTATGCCATCTTGTCTTGTCCCCAGTGATTAAGCGGTTCCACCAGATGCCTTCTTTGCTTGCAAACGAGTTAACAGTCAGGGAGCTGAAAAAGGCCATCCTTTCTTGGTGCAGGGCAGGACAGAGCATTAGGAGATGTCTGATGGATTCTATTTCTTCAGCGTTTTTGCAAAGTCTACAGGCATTTGTCATGGATCCTGTCCTGATCGCCAGAATTTCCTGCGTCGGGAAAACGTTGAGGCGGGCTTTTAGGAAGGTTCTCATTAAGGCTTTGTTGGGATATCGTTTACAGTATGCCATTGGTTCTTTCAATTTGTTGATGTTCGTAGGAAGATGGGCTAATAATTTATTACCAGTTGCTTTTTCAATTGTCAGGATCCAATCTGTACACTGTAGTTTGGTTTTAATCCTAACAGGATTGTACTTTAATTCTTCTTTAGTACAAGCGATTTCTTCCAATTTCAAATTTTGATCCTGAGCCCATTTATTCATCGTTTGGTTACTGCCCTTCTCGATCTCTTCGGCAATTATTCGATCGATTTCTAGGCTCTTATTATTATAGGGAGTAGGATGGATGTGACAGAACAAGTGTTGGTGGGAATAGAAAAGGAGGTGCACCGGAACTTGGAGCTCCTGTAACAGATGGCCTCTGCCACACAAAACCTCAAAATAAAGACGGGGATCTGGAAAACCGATCGGGACGTTCCAACATCAGGATCAAAGGCTTGTCTGAGGCGACCCCGACACAAAATTGAGACCTACCATCCATCCAACAATGCTTTGCTGTCATGATCCCAGTCAGTGGGCATAGCCCTCATTCAGGCTTTCAGGCTAGGCAGAGAACATTAGATACAACAGCAGGTCAAAAGTGGGTGTTAGCCTGGCACACATGGCATTTACATCATTCTCAGCATACACTTCCATAGACTTGAGATGTTTTACAGTAATTCCATACACTTAACATGGCTGCCGCAAGGTCCTTGTATAAGTTGCAGTACGTTCTATTCATATTGCAGAGGGAGCTATTTAAGCCCTGCCTCCGCTAGAATGCGTGCTTCGTGTCTGCTCCGCTGACAGCGGGTAATGCTACCAGTGTTTCTCCTCACAGAACCTGTAAAAGGAGATAAGAGACATTAGTTTTAACTTAATAGAAAAGACCTACCCGACTAAGGTTATCTCCGAAGCAACTAGCTTTCGTCAGAAGTTCCACTCACCGCCGCAGCATCTTCAGTCAACAGTTTTTGTTTGTAGTCGCAGCAATTTCAGTCTGAAGTTTCTTACGGAGCGACCGCAACTTCCGAAGCTATTTCTCCATCAGCTTTCCGAAAACCTGCAGACAAGACAAGAGGTATTTAAAATAACAATAAACAAATTGAATAGTTAAAGAAAGAACATTCAGCAAGCATTTTACGTACCTGAAAGTTCTTCAAGTTTTCACCTCTGTAGTTTTCTCGCGCTTCCCTGAAGGCTGCAGTTGCTCCTTATAAGCGAACCTACGTTTTAAAACATTACCTCATCCTGAGTAACTCCGCAGCCCTAATTCCTTTTCCTAAATTCAGAGAACCTGCAAAAGAAAGAAAAAAAGAGCAAGTTATTAGAAAATGATCTCTCCAACGTAGGAAAAATCCAAACCCTAAAGATTACAGTATTTTCACCAGCTACTTACCCCCCCCCCACCAGTCTCATTCTTAAGGAAGTGAAGACATTTTGTGACAAAAGACTATAGAATACTCCAGCTATCCAAGTTACCATTGTTTCTTCATTTGAACGCGCCCCTGTAGAATGGCAGGATGGAGAGGTCCACTAAAAAATAAAACAGGTGAGAAGGGGGGGGGGGGGATTAAAAGAGCACACATCTCATGCAGTAGTATCTTAGTCAGTAGATGTTCTAGTGTTATTATTGTTTAAACAGAAAGAGAATCCAAAAAGTATCAAGCATCAGGTCCACAGGCTGAGATGGCATTACGCTCCCGAGGAGTCCAGGTAAGCGATACATTTGCCATTTTGCTGACGAATAGCATTCTGGAAGAGATCCGGATAGACACGTTGCAAAGAGTGGGTCTGAAGAGGAGTGGAGAGTGGAACAGGCCCAGAGACGTCTTGGCGGCCCTAGCCTCCTACGAGAAGGTGAAAATACAAAGGACGGCAAGAGGACAAGAGTCAATTACAATAAACAGCGCAGAGGTACGCCTATTCCAAGACCTGGTGTTATCTACCCTACAAAAGAGGAGAACAATGGGCAAGGAAAACTGCAAGAAAAAAAAAAAAGTTCCCTATAAATGGACATTCCCCTTCGGATTACATTTTCCTTGGGAAGGGACACAGCAGAGTGAGACTGCATGTGATAAAGGAATGGCAGTACTTGGGCTGGAAGCAGAAGTCGTCGTCCCAGAGCAGAGAGTCAGTGGCGCACAAGGGCGGGGACTCACGCCCTGGGAATGGACAATGGCACATGGAAAAAGGTGAGAAAAGCTGAAAGGCCCAAGACCCAGGAAATGAAGCAGAGATCCTCCACGTTACTAGGAGTTCTCGAGTGGGACATTGAACTGACGGGGCTGAAGTCCTCAGAGTAAGGGAAGGGCGTATGACAGTGCACTCCCAGCCATTACAGAATTGATCCCTCTAAAATGAAGGCCCAGTCGAGATGAGAGGAGGCTACATTTGGAATCCAAAAGGTTAGTTTAACCTTGGGGTCCGGGTGAAACATACGTCGGTGCCCACGATTGTGGGAAGTGGGGATACAGAGTCAGAACTGGAAGGTGTTGGGGAGGAGGGATAGACTACAGGGGGGAGGGGTGGATGAGGATCCAGCTGGACAGGGAAATTAGGTAGGAAGAAGTGGAAAGAGCGATTAAAAACATGCCGAACAACAAAGCGCCAGGGCCAGATGGCTTTACTGGGTGCTTTTACAAGGCTTTTTGCAAAGAGGTTAAAGGGTTCCTGACCAAAATGTTTAATACATTTCGGGATGGGGACGGGGTGACTGGCTCCATGACAGAAGCGAAGGTGGTACTATTCGGGAAACTGAACAAGGACCCCACGAATTGTGGGTCCTACAAACCTATCACACTATTGAATACAGATGCTCAAATCTATTCCGGGATATTAGCCACTAGAATTAAAAAGAGGTTCTCCCTGGAGTCATCGGGAAAGATCAATCAGGGTTCATAAAAGGGAGGCAAACCTGGGACAACACTAGAAGGGTGATTCATCCATTGGAGAAATTAGAAATCAAGCAGATTCCAGCCACTCTGGTCTCCTTGGACACTGAGAAAGATTTTGATAGAGTAGAGTGGCCATATCTGTTCGACGATGGACCTAGGGCTTTGGGTCCAAATACATGCAAATGGTAAGGGCCAGTTACAGTAACCCGCTGATCCGCCTGGATGTGAAATCTCAGAAGCAATACAGGTAAAACTGGGGACGAGACAGGCATGCCCACTATCGCCACATTTGTACGGCATCTATTTAGAACCGCTGTTAGCAGTAATCAGACAGAGCTAATCCATAAAGGCGGTCATTTTCAGGGGGCGGGGGGAGGGAATACATAAAACAGCTGCTTATGCAGACGACATGCTACTAAGACTAGTAGACCCGGAGAGGTCTATCCCCACGCTGGAGGCCACCCTCAAAGAACAAAGAACAGGAAGGGTTGTCTGTTCTGAAAATAAACATGGGGAAATCCAAAATGTTAGAGGTAGGAACACTCGAAGGAAGCAGCCTGTCGAATACGGAATAGCTCCCCATTCCGATCAGCCAGGGAATGCTTAGCATACTTGGGTATAACATTGACAAGTACAGTGGCTACGCTCGATAAAGCAACTTTCCAGACTTAATCAAATAAACGCAGGCTGACTTTGCAAAGTGGTCCCCGCTGCGCATCTCCTGGCTAGGCCTGATAAACACAGTGAAAATGGGGACCCTCCCGAGGGTTCTCTATAGGTTTCACACCCTCCCAATAGTGATCACGAAGGCGTTCTTTACTTCACTAAACACATTACTCTCTAGATTCATATGGCAGAACAAACGTACAAGAGTAGCAATGGACTTATTGAGGTCCCCTAGACACAGGGGTGGAATGGGGCTCCTGAATATATAGATCAATACTATGAAGCAGCACAGCTTAGAGTGGTCAGGGAGTGGTTCCCAGGAAGCACAGACAAAATATGGGCTTGAATGGATAGAGCTGTGGGCGGGATGCCCCAGACGGGCTTGCTTTGGCTGCGATGGAATGAGACCTCTGTCTGCCAGACACAGTAAGGTTCTACCCATGACCTGTGATATCTGGGACAGGAGGATTACGAAAGCAGTTATCCACAATACCCTCTCCCTTCACTTCAATGTTCGGCAATCCAAACTTCACCCCGGGAATGGTAAAGGGATCCTTTAAAAGGTGGAAGGAGGTAGGATGCGCGAAAATTAGAGACATGATTTGGGAAGTGGCGGTAATGTCATTCGTAGAGTGCAAAAGACAAGTGGGGGTGGGGGAGGGTGATAGATTTAAATACTCGCCATTGAGACACTGATTGAGACAGAAGGAGACCTACCAAGCGGCAATTAGCCCACTGAAGAAATTTGAGATGTACATCACTTCTCAGTCCGTGGACAAACACCTAGTGAAGGACATATATAGATTATTACAAGAATGCCCTCGCCCAACACGATGGCCGTACAAAGAGGCATGGGCGGACCTACTGGGCGCAGACAAATGTTGAACAAAATGCCAATAAAAATATCTTTAAAAAAAGTGCATCATGGCAAAATTGCGCAGCCCCTTGGCGTTGCAACAAACTACTCACCACCTGCTCGCATCGGGCAAACATCCTTCACTGTTTGCAACTTTCTCCTATGTCTATCGACTATCCAACATGCCGCTTTTGAAATAGCGCAAACCACATGCCCCTGAGGGCTTACATCCGTACATTTACAATTTCCCCCATTACGCCTTAATCAAACACAACAGTGCATATCTTGACAATAATGCACATTAAGTCCCCGCTACAACACAACTAAGAATTCATGAAATCCTACGCCACTGCAATGGTGCTCCGACAGTACCACACTTCTGATTGATACCATTCCGGAGAATTAGACACCAAAGGCAAACTGCATCCCCGAAGGAGGATTAAACATGCATTCCCTTCTACGACCTCTTGTCACTCTCCGTCATCCGTTTCATTGTGTGAACCGAATACAAATAACGTAAGGTCGTCACGTTCCCTCCACGCTGAAAGGTTCTTTTCTCTGATCTTGATGCTTCCTTTACTCATACTCTGCAACGCTGTTCCATAACTCGCTTGCCATGGAATGACTTAGAGGGGGATGTTTAATGCGTCCATCAAATCCAACAGGTGGTGGGATGACGTCACCAGTGCAACAGGAGTCGCGGCAGAGGGAAGAGCTCTCCGGACCCAACCGCCGGCCTAGTCAGTGGGATGTGGCTGGGCCTCGTGCAACCCTATCTCGCCAAGCCAAAATGGCATGTCACAGCACCACTCGCCACCCTACATGTTCCAGCGATGAAGTGTCCCACAACAATGTTACTGCCCGATTAACCGTCGGCACTCCTTCAAGGGAACCAGCTGGGGGCTAACGGTCCCAGTTGCTTACCGGACCTTACTGCAAGAATATGTTCGCAGCTCCATGCAGGTCTATTCTACAGGTCCCCTCTCCTAGTCTAGTCCTCTGTCCTCTCCAGCCCTGGGTGGTGGGAATCATCTCATGGGGGGTGTCGGGGCAGCAAGTCTCCCTCTTCCTCACTGCAGTCACCAGCTGTACACTACAATCCTACTCAGCAGTCACATTTCTCATTCTTTGATGCCTGTACCTGCATCCCTTAGTTTCACTCCGGGTCCATCTCTGAGACCAGTCCTCGTCGCCAGTTGTTATATATACTGTAAAGGATACTCAGGTAGTTAGCGGGAAGATCTTCTAGTTGCTTTAATCAGGTTTAAATGTCAATCAGGTCACATCAGGCACATAAGGAGAATAGGAGGTACAGTCAGAGAGGAGACCACTGGCTCCCACCACCCAGACTACATCATTACCAACTGCCCTGGGTGGAATCATATTCACCCTCAACATTCCAGTCACTCTCCTGGCATTTTATTCATGACCTCATACCTGCAGTCACACCATGCATTCAGGGGAAAGGATTAAGCAGGAAGGGAAATACCAGTCATAACAGGTCCCCATTCTTTCCTGGAGGGGAAAGCTGTAAGGCTGTCCAACCAGAGATCTAGGATGGTCAGAGGGAACGTGCCTGGACTTGGGCGCTCGTCTCTTGTTGGTCGACTGCCCCCAAGTTCACCAGTAGTCCCAGGGACCCCCGGCAGTGTGCCCATCCCTCCCTGGAGGGAAAACCTGTAACGCAGGCCATCCAGAACTTCAGGGGAGTGATATCCCATACCTTTGGTGCCTGCCTGCCATGTTGGTTGAACATCCACCCCCCCCCCATTCACCCCCCCCCCCCCCCCAACATCCAAATCCAGCTGCTGTCCCAGTGAGCCCCGGCAGGGTCCCCATCCTTTCCCAGGGGGCAAAGTTGTAACGTAGGCCACCCAGAGGTCCAGGACAGTCGGGGTGATGCCCTGGCCTCGGGCGCCTGTCTTCCATGTGTGTCAACCATCCCCAAGTCCTGGGGCGGTACAGGGTGGCCTGGCAGGGTCCCCTTTCTTTCCTGGAGAGGAAAGCTGTAACGCTGCCAAGCCAGATGTCTAGGATGGTCGGGGTGACGTGCCTAGCTTTGGGTGCTTGTCTCCTTTGTTGGTCAACCAACCCCAAATTCACCAGCGGTCCCAGGAAGCCCGGCAGGGTCCCCATCCCTTCTCCCGAGAGTAGAGCTGTAACCCAGCCTAGCAAGAGCTTCAAGATGGTCGGAGTTTATGGCCCTGCCCGCCCTTGGCCGCCTGTTTCCCTTGTTGGTCGATCGTCCCCAAGTTCAGCAGCGTGACAGCTTCTACCTCCGATGAGGTATGTGGACCCTGCTGGGCTGTATTTCATTGTTTGTGCTTGGGCTGTAGTGGCCAGGTAGGAGGCAGGTTGGACTGGTGTGCTCCACTGTTGTAGGAGGTGTGGAAGATCTTGGGGCACTGTGTGAAGTGTATGGTGTCAAGGACTTGTGTGTGGTGTAAAGAAGGCAAGTCGGTGAGTTCTGGGAGAATTATGCTTATTGTACAGGGCCTGTTAGAGAAAATTCTCTTCTAAGGCTAATTTCCCTTACCTATAGAGTCCCCAAGCAGCTTTGCTGGATTTAACGGTTTATTTTTTTCTCCTGCTAAGAGTGAGACCCTTTTTTCCCACTCTTAGCCTAAAACATACACTAGCGATCTGTCTATCTTATGTGCTTATGGTCTATGGGGTTTTTCTCACCCTCATAGGAATCATCTTTTTAACATGTGTGGTACACAGCACCCTCCGTGTCGTACCACTGGGATGCTGTAGCGACCCCCCAACAGACGCCGTACCCTGGGACTGACTACTGTCTCCCAGGGCATGTAAAGTCCCCATTGACTTTACTAGTCGATAATTATGAACTAAACCAGTACAAACCATCTTAAAATGGAAGTAGTGGAAAGTGTTCATTTTCAATGGGGTACCGTAGAGTCCCTCGCTCAAAAGTTTCTGGCTTGTGGCAGTGGTTACTACTATAAATATTTGACCGCAAATATTTTCCTATGGGATTTTCCTATTAGTCGAGGCTACCACTTTTACTGACAGCCTCTAACATACCGCCGGTTAATTTTAATATTAACTTTAATCCAGTTTTTTTTTTTTTTTGCCAGAACTTTAATATTTCTTTCTCGTGTCTTTCTCTGAAATCCTAACCCAGGTCGGGGATCCTTTGTTCGTCCTTTTGGCGGGCTTCTGCACAGAAGCCCTCCTCTCGGCGCTACTGAGTCTGGGGTAGACAGGATGTGTGGGAGGGGGAATAGGCACCCTGGACAGGGTTGCCTACGCAACCCAAGTCGCGCTCTGCCCTGATAGGCTCGGGGGGGGTTCTCCCGCCAGGAGAGCCACCCCACTTTGTGAGTGACAGCTTGGCTGTATGAATGGGGGTCTTGCTGCATAAGAGCAGGGTCCTGAGGACTGGAGGACAAGAAATCGCCACTGGAACTAAGAAACCGAAGAGGAGAGAAGCTGAAGACATCTGCAACGACTAAACCACTGGTGAAGCCCTGCTGCAGATCATCACTTTACCCCATTGACTTGAGAAGAGCTTCCTCTGCAAGAGTCTTCTTCCCTTGAGCTGGTGAAATCGGCCTGTTCTCATCGATGCGGATAAGGGGAATGAGGAGTGGCGCTGGTGGGTGGAATCAGAGGAGCGGATGCTCCCAGGCCCATGCCCCTCCACGCCTCTAAATGTATAAGTGGAAGATTGTGTCTAGTGAAAAAGGTTCCGTCTCCCATTCCTAGCGAGGGACGCCCATGCATGCAGTATGGAGGAAAGGGGACAGGAGTAAGAGGTGAAGTCAGCTCAGTGAAATAAGCACTTGCTAGTAACTGATCTTATTCCATATCCATCCCATCAGTTTAAATTAGAAAGTGGTTTGGTGATTCAAATGTCTTCTTTATTCAACACAAACAACTCGCTATGCTCAGGAAGGAGAAGAAAAAAAAATCTAGTAGGTTGGTTGAAAACTAAAGCAGGCCTGGTAGGAGATGTGGTATACTGGATATGCTGGTGCTAGTGAAACAAGTCCCCAGGGCACCAATCTGAGTTTCTCCACTCGACTAAAATGTGATCGGGATAAATCACTTTACTTCATAAAGCTTCATTTTCATTAACTTTTCAAATTGGGTTATGCAACTAAGGCATGGTTATCAAAAGTAGACACAGGGTGTTTATTGAACATTATATGGGTGAAAAAACGCCTAATCTAAACTTAAATCTAGGATGAGAGCAAGCTACGACCATCGAAGTAAAGAAAATGCTGTCCTAGTGGTGTTGTGTCAAAATAAAATGGCCTATACTAATACACTTATTGCCAACAAAAGGGTGTGGGACAATCATATGCATAACAAAAGAATGTTGTGCAAACTGAAATGTCCAAAGGGTTTCGGTAGTTCAGGACTGCTTAACTAGTGCACTCCCTGCCCCACGTTAAATCCCGGGACAAGGCGGAGCAGTGGCATGACTGAGCACCCGTTGAGTCTATAGGCATCAGAAAGCAGTTTCTTCAGAAAAAGCAGGATAATTCAAATCAAGGTCTTTTACTTGGCCTCCCTCCATTGGATTCACTGTAGCCTTCAAATCACAGTTCAGATAACTTGACCAGTTCCACTTTCTTATAATACTCAGGAGCTCTTAATGTGTTTTTAAACAAATATTCGGTTCACATTCACAAATTCACTCTGGTCCCCTTCGTCCAGGATCAGGCCTTCCTCTGTAGACAGTTCTGGCATCCCTCTATCGGGCGCAAACCTTCAAACCGCAAGCATACTTGTTACTACACTTTCACTTCAAAGTACTTGTCAGTTCAATACAGAGACTGCCGATAGGCAATCGTGTTTCGCCGATCACTCTGTTATATTGTAGCAAGTGCGTTTACTTTCAACAATCGGGCTTCTCTTTCTCACGGCTACCGTCCTACACGCAGCCCACAATACTGGATACAGTTCGAAGGTCGGTACCGGCCTCCACTCCTGAGGCCTTCTGGTATCTGTAGCTCTTAGTTCGCATCACAGGGCTAATTTTTCCTTAGGTTAGATTTATATTTTGTCAAAGACTTGCAACTGTACGAGGGGGAGGTGGCATGTACCCCTGACTTTACTCTCTTATGACCACTTTCACTATTCACCTATCTGTTGCACTCTCGTGCTTCAGATTTCTCTTGCGTCTTCTCTCACATGCACAATCTTGGCAGTCTTCAATATTGCTACAATATACTTTTCGCTCGCGGTTTCTCGACAATCGAACAAGCACTTCAAACGTTATTGTACTTATCATTTATCAACACAAGCCAGTGTACCATTTCACTCACCAGCACAGTTCATCAAGGCATTCCGTCTAGTCCAGGCTTTCGGCACAGTGCAGCTCGCCTCCTTTCAAGTCCTCACACTGCACATGAAGGGGGTACTGCCGTGACCTTCTGCAGCAGCAGGGAGTTGCTGTGTTGGGATTCTGCAACGACCATCATCCCTCAGCTGGTAGGACCACAGCCTTTCATTCGCCTCCTGGTCCCATCTGCTCTGCTTCCATAGTTGTGTTGCCTTCCCGGGATTTCCTACCCTTCTGTTCTGGTTGTCCTGCTCACTTCGGTTGCCCTTCTCGCCTTGCTCCCCGGGTGCTCTCATGCTACGCCTTTTATCCCAGTTGGGAAATTTAACAGGATTCAGGTGCAAGTCGTCAGGATGAAGTGCCTGACTCTGAATGGCTTGGATAATGGGACATGTCAACCAGACTGGCTGCGTGTGAGTCAGTCTTTCCTTACAGGGTTTGGTATGTGTAGCAGAGTGTGTGTAGGAAAGGGGGTGCTGAGAGGGGAGGGGGCGGGGGGGTGAAGGTCTTAGCTAGAACATGGAATGAGGGTGTTCACAGGAAACTGATACTGCGTCTCTCCTCCGGGTGCCCCACTCCTGAGGGTCCCCTCATCAAGATGATAACTCACTCACTGGTCCAACCCCGCCGTCTGGATCCAATAGCGATAGCCATTCCCTGGCCACCTGGATGACAGATTCCAAGGGATTGGTCGGTGAGACACCCTTTGGTTTCTCACAATTCACCCATGAGATTCTCAGTTCAGCATGCACTGTACAAAACAAACTAGTTGAATTATTTTTCAAGGCTATCAGGCTTTAACTGTCGTAAGTACTTGGCCGATTGATGCTGGACTTCACATACGATCATAGCACCTGGGCTTATCAGGTTGTAGTTGTCTTATAAAAGACGTACACTTACTTCTTGTTTTTTCTGAGAAACCTGAAGGTGTCTCCTTAACTATTCCCTGGGGATCTGTCATCCAGGTGGCCAGGACACAGCCATCACTATTGGATCTAGTTCCTGGGGATGGACCAGTGAGGGAGGATCAGGCACAACACGAAAGATGACGGACTAACAACCGAGCCGTTTACCTGACATGTCCCAATACAAGAGTCAGGCAAAGTCAAGCAATTGACCAGAATAACACAGCTGACAGCGCTTTTTCCTTCTCCACAGGGATAAAAGGTGGAGCACAAGAGCACAGGACGAGCAAAGCAGACGAGACAGCTAATGAAGCACGGCAGTACTAGAGAAGGAGAAAGGCGGCTTGAACCGAGAGGGTAACAAGGAGAAAAGCAGCCTTGCCCTTTCTGTCCCTGGCCCGCGCAGTCTCCATAGAAGGAAGTCTAAGAGTGCGAACTATAGCCAACGTGTGTTGCAGCAGATGTCAGCGGTACACAGAGCATGCCTATGCCGAGAAGGACTGACAGACTCCTGCTACCGACGTTGACGCCATATTTTTTTTAGTATAGTCCCTTTTATTTTACAAGACGCCACTAGGACTGCCTTATTTTTTATTTGATGGTCATAGCCTGCTCCAGTTTTAGATTTAGATTAGGCGTTTCTCCACCACGCATTTACAGTTTGATAAACACCCTTGAATTGTGATCACTTGTGTCTGTCTTTACTGTTGACACAATGAGTTCCTTACAGTTTCTACTGCTGCTATTTTCATTTAAGAAATTTCACATCATTTCAATTCAGTGCAGCAGCAAAATATGTGAGGAAAAACCACCCGAAGCTCCAGATTGCCCTCAAGCCCCCCAACCCAAAATTATCCCTTTTTCCAAATGTACCATCTGTAAATTCCCCATTATATAGTGTAGTTGAATATATTTTCGATTCATTTTCTGCACTGAAAAATGTGTGCCCTGAATATTATGCAATTAAATCAATGGATACTTAAGATATAACCTGGAATACGATGGAACTACTTCTGAAGATAAGGATGTGCTTAGCATGGTATAGACATGCCGAGCAATTTAGATACTATTTAAGATGTAATCACTATACCTGGAAATAGGACTTAACATATGCAAGATAGTAGATGATATGAAAGATGTTTTCTTTTTTCACCTTTCCCTCCACATGTTCCTATGGCACCCCCATAACATTTTGCTCATTTTGAACCCTGTACTGCTTTTTCAGAGGTTAGTAAATCCATCTCCTTTATTTTACCTGACTAGTTTGCTCATTCCGCTGGGGAAACTGACAGGACCTTAAATGTTTCCAATAATTCAGCAGCAGGATGTCAATCTCACCTTGTGGTATGGAATACGGCTTCTGACTTTGTTCTGGAGGAGAATTCTCTTGAAAAACAGGTTCCCTTAAGTCGTGAATGCAGCAGATGGGAGAAAAGACGATCACTATCTGCCGCCACTGTGTCAGTCTAACTGCAGAACGGACAAAAAGGGTGACTGGAGAGAAAAACTAACAGTCCAGTGGAAAAAGCAGGACTGCAGAAGAAAAAAAACTGATGGACTGAAGGCGATGTGGTAGAAGGTGCTTCAAACAATGATGGCAACAAGTAGTTGGACAAAGAAACGGTCACAGGAGCGAGTCGGAAGGTAATGGGGATAGTGGGTCTGAGGCAGAGAGAGGCGCAGGCTGAAAGGACATCAACACAAGTATGTAGGAAACTAGGAAGGGTGTAAAAAGGTCAAGAATGATACACTGAGCATCTTACCCGACAAAGGAGCACGGTGGCAATGCAGAGTGCAGTCCGAGCTCAGTTTCAATAAAGAACAGTAACCTTGGTTCGGGCGCCATTTTGAGAGAAAAAAAAAATAAAAAGACCATTAACGCAAATTAACGGTCTGATGTGAAGGAGTCATGCTGCGTTCATTTCTCAATCGGTGCCAGAGCGACCATCGGTACTCTCCAACACATGGAGCCCTTAAGTGTAGACCGAAACGTAGGTGGGTTTCTGCCGCTGTGTTTGCCATTTGCATGGCAGAGGGCAAAAGTGAAAGGCAAAAAGGCACCGAACAAACATGTATGCCATCTGTTGCCCTGCACTTTTTCACTCCGCTGTGCAAATTGAGTATACCCTGCCTGTCATGTACACAGAGTTTACAAATGGCTTCTTATGGGGTTGGTCTGCTTTTTTCTTAGGGATCCACAGTATTTGCACAAGCATGAAAACACATGCTGGCACAAATGCTGGGAGTATTTTTATGGCCGAGTGGAATGGAGCAGCAGAAATGCAAGTTGTTTTCCAACCCTCTTTTCTGCCATACAAATGCAGGAAAAGCTAACATGACGCAAGATGCATGCATAAAAGCCTTACGAAAGGCGTTTAAGCATATTTCTTACCTTACGCCCCTCACCAAAATGCTACTTGTCTTTATGAATTCTTGTATTTTTACAATTGCACACTTCACGTTACAGCAAAATGCAGTTAGGATACTTTGTATCATAACTTGTTATATGATGGCTTTTTGTTACTTTGACAATATGTCCAAGACAAGCCTGTGGCAGCAGTGATTTTTACTGTTATTTTACTTGCACACTTTTGCATTTACCGGGAATGACTACTATAGGTGGCTACAACCCTAAGACTGCCATGCCACAAGATGTTTCCCTTGTTCTTTGGTCCTGTTGTTCATTGGCCTTCTTCCTCACTTCTCAGGTCAGGAAATGCCTTGTATGTAAAACCCTTTCCGAGAGAAAGCTGTGGCTTTGTCAGGCAAAGGGTCTGGAACTGGGACTGTCTAGTCACAATGCACTTCCTCTGGTGCCTGAATGTCTGTAGCTGGTGTAACGGTGTGGGAGGAGGAGATTGAGACACAAGTGGCATGATTGTTGGCAGAGCCTTATTAAACAATAAGGGTTGGAAAAATACCTTTCTGACTCCAACACTAAGAGGGGGTTTGCCTGCCACAAAATAATATTCTAAAGGAGTCGGTCAGGATAGTCCAAAGGAATAAGTCCACCGTCATGTCAAAAATCCTATTTGCAGCCCTCACACTTACAACTTAAACTAATGAGAAAAGGGGATCTTCTTTAGTCTCAAAGTTCTTTTCCAACTTGAAAAACAAAGTTCCAAAATGGTGCAACAAATAAACTCCAAATGAAAGAACAACCTTACTCCCAGGTTGTCGTGCCCTCAGAATGTCCAATGTGGGCCTTTCCTCTTTTAGTGTTCCGAAGGTGTTCCTGATATTGTCTGTATAAATTACTAAGGGAGCTGGCTTACCTTCCCCTAGTAGCTTCCCAGTATATTTCACAATTCACTTGGCTCTGGTTTCCTCAGGCACCGATTAGATTATGAAAATGATGTTCTTGCTCCCGCTTGTCTTCTCCTTGGTTTCACAGCCAACCTGATACACTATCCTGCCAGGTACTGCGACTCTGAATAGTGCTTTAGCTCCCTCATCCCATGTGCGAGTCCCAGGCACTGAGAGTTTGAAGATGGCTTTGGCTCTCTTCATATGGGTGCGAATCCCAGACTCGCCTTTTATTTAATTGGGTTCTTCTTTACTACTTCTACTTCGTTGGTCACAGCCAACCTGGTGTACTACCCTGCCAGGTAATGTGACTAGGAGGATTGCTTTGGATGCCTATGATTTTTATATGCCTAGTGTGAAACTAAAAGGCCCAACAAATAACTATTTTCATATCTTTACTGTCAAACTTAAATTACTGGTGTTGCTCTTTGTGGATGATTGCCGCCCTAGACCAGTATCACTTTTCTTAGGACTAAGCCTTGCCTGCTCAGCTACCTCATGTTAATTGGATTTTGGCTAACACCTCAGTATCTTTCCTGTTTACTTCAAAGAGGGTGGCCTCCGAAATTGATCCCACCAGGGCTGATTTTGGAAATCCTGAACAGTAGTAACTGGCATAGGATGCAGTTCTCGCATTAAAAAAGCTGTGCTTTTGGCATACTTGGCTCTACTGGGTGTGCCTCATGCATAGCATGGCTGCACCCATTACATATACATGTAACACGTAGTGACCACCTTACTCCTAGTCCAAAGTTCCCTTTCCTCCATACTTATGGGACATTCCTCCGTCCTGTGGGACGGGACCAGAGCACTTTGTAAAAAGCATCACATTTTTCAAAAATCTGTCCTTCCTCTCTTTTTATGCGGGGCACCGGACGCGGCCGTAACCACGCCCTCCATAGCTCCGCCCAGCACATCGCTGATCAGTCCTTTTCTATCGCCAGGTCAGAGACCTTTAAGCAATAATAGAGGAACCTTATTAGATGGGACGGCGGGCGGGCGTATGTAGGAAAGGGGACCGAGGACTAGGAGTAGGGTGGTCACTACCTTATAATAGTCGTATGTCCCGTCCCCTTTCCTCCATACTTATGGGAGATTCCCAAGCACTCCTCACAGGAACTACGGGTGGATGGAAACCCCCTACTGAAAAAGGTTTTTCAGCACAGCCTGGCCAAACTGAGCATCAGATCTGGAGCTCAGGTCCAAACAGAATCGTTTACAAAAAGCCAATGGGGAGGCCGAAGTAGCCGCTTTCGCGATGGTCTCCCAAGGGACATACTTTTGAAAGGCAACAGCCGCTGCCTTGCCCCGTACCAGATGTGCATGAAACCTTTTAGGAGGCTGGAGACCCTGAACAGTGTAGCACTCCGTAATACAGGCAGCAATCCATCTGGAGATAGTCGCTTTGGAGGCCTGCTTACCTTGCAGATTACCAAAGGTCACCAATAGTTGAGAAGAACTCCTAAATTCAGATGCTCTCTCCAGATAGAACTTAAGAGCTCTTCTAACATCCAGGCAATGCAAAACCCTCTCAGCTTCCGAAGCCGCGTTTGGAAAGAAGACAGGCAGGGAGATTGACGGATTTAGATGGAAATCAGAAACCACCTTTGGTAGGAAAGTAGGATTTGTCCTTAGGACAATCTTATCCTTGTGGAAAACCAGGAAGGGATGCTCCACCGACAAAGCTTGGAGCTCACTCACACACCTTGCCGAAGTAACTGCGACCAAGAAAGACACCTTCCACGAAAGGTGCCCAAGATCTACCATGGCCATTGGTTCGAAAGGCTTATGGCACAAGGCCGCAAGGACCACGTTCAGATCCCTCATCGGATGCGGTTTGCGAACAGGAGTGTAAAGACGCATTAGACCCGCTAAGTGCCTTTTAACCACTGGATTTGACAGTGAAAAAGAGCACTGGTCCGTGTATAGGTAGGCGACCCAAAGCCGAAAGATAAGTCCTGCATGACAGGACATGAATACCAGACTCTGCTAGATGAGAGACGAAGGACAGCACTGTGTCAATCGTAGCCCCCCTGGAGTCCAGCTGTTTGGCTAAGCACCAGTGACAGAACCAAAGCCATTTGCTTGTGTACTGAGACCTCGTTGATGGCTTACTGGCTGCCTGACTAATGGCATGTCAGGAGACAGGTTGAGATGTTCTATAGATCTGAACTCCGGCACTGTGCCGCCAAGCTGAACAATTTTGAAGAGGGGTGCCACAGCTGCCAATTTCTCTGGTGAAGCAAATCGGCAACCAACAGACGCCTGATCGGTGCACACACTGACAGATGTTGAAATTCTGAAAACCAGAACCTGGCCGGCCACCACAGAGCTAAGAGCAGAAGAGAACAGTTCACTGTGTTCCTTAGCTTGCAAATCGTCCGATGAATCAGAGGCAGAGGCGGAAAGAATAGGCCCTCATGTTGTGTCAGGGAATCTCGAGAGCATCTCCCAGAGGAGGCACCCAGCCCATTTCTGGAGGCATACAGGGGAAGTTTCTTGTTTGCTGATGTTGCGAAAAGGTCCACTTCCGGAGTGCCCCATCTGTAAGAGGACCTCCGCTTTCAATTCCCACTCGTAGCTGACCATTGTTCGTCGGCTGAGGGCATCTGCTGTGACGTTCAGCTGGCCCGGGATGTGTACTGCCACCAGCCAGACGCCATACTGAACCGCCCATTCCCAAATCTGAATGGCAAGATCCACAAGAGGAGGGGACTTGGTGCCCCCTGCTTGTTGATGTAAAACATGGACACCACATTGTCAGTGCGGACACAAACCACTTTGTTGGCAATGACCAGCCTGAACGCCAGGAAGATCGCCAGAAGCTCCAGATTTATATGAAGGAACTTTTCTTGGGGCGACCAGAGGTCGGAGGCCTGAAGATCCAACGTTGCACCCCACCCCAGAAGGGAGGAGTCCGTTGTGATTGTCACCATCGGAGCAGGGTCTTGAAAACCCGTGCCCACCGACAGGTTGCTGAGAGACGACCATCGCAGAAGGTCCAATCTCATGAAAGCCAGATTCAATATTATCTTGGAGTCTGGATCCACAGCCTGACGCCAAGAACTCTGAAGAGCCATCTGCGTCTGCCTCCTCTTGATCCGAGCAAGAGGAAGAACCAATACGCACGAGGCCATGAGGCCCAGAAGCCTGTGGAACCACCAGGCCGGCATGCTCTTCCGACTGTGCAAACATCTGACACTTGGCCAACAGATCCACAATTTTGTCCCCGGTGGGGTAAACTCTGCAGTCGATCGTGTTCCAACAATAAACCCAGGAAAGTCAAGCCCTGAGAGACCGTCTTGAAAGATTTCTGCCAGTTCACCGACAGCCCAAGGTGGAATAGGAGCTGGAGGAGAGACTGAAGATTGCTGGAGGCTTTCAGCGGGCAAGGACTGCGCAACAGCCAATAGTCCAAATAAGGATACACATGGTACCCTGAAGCCGAAGATAAGCTGCGATAACCGACATCTTCATTAAGACGCGCGGTGCAGAGCTGAGGCCAAAGGGAAGCACTCGGAAATGGAAGTGCTCCTCCCCTAGAGCAAACCGTAGGTATCTCCGGTGTGGATTCCAGATCAGAATATGCATATATGCATCCTGAAGGTGCACCACACAGCCAATCGCCCTCCTGCAAAGAGGACTTTTGACAAGGCGTGATCATCTTGAATTTCTCTTGGGGTAGATAAAGATTGAACTGGGAAAGGTCTAGGATGCTGCGCTGGCCAACCTGGTTGGGTTTGGGCACCGTAAACAGCCGGGAGTAGAAGCCCTCCCCTCGCTCCCCTAGGGGAACGGGTTCCACCGCTCTGAGATCCAGTAATTTCTGAACTTCGGCTTTGAGGGAGGACGACCCTGACTGCTGGAAGGGAGGATTGATGGGTCGGGTAGGGAGAAGGGGTAAGCGGAAGCCCGCCCGAGCGACTGACAAGACCCACCGGTCCTCGGTGATGGTCTGCCACGCCTCCCAATGAAACGCAATGCGTCCTCCCACCGGGGTCTCGTGCGAGCGCAGAAAACCCTCATTTAGCTGGTTTCTCGGTGGCGGCACCACCTGAACCTGAGGAGGAGTCTGAGGAGCGGGAGAAAACCCGACTCCGTTGCTGCCTTTGGCGGGAATTTCCTAAAGGGGAGTCAACCCTGCGGGATTTTCGATCTAAAAAAAACCCTGAAACCAGAGGAAGGCCAAGGCTGCAACAATGATCTCTCTGCCCTGAAAGGTGGTTTAACCAGGACAGACAAGGACTTGGCGGTCTGAGTGCTTTCCTTAGTTTTGGTCAGCTCCACGTCTGTTGTAGAATGAAAGAGCTCCTTGACATCAAAAGGCAGGTCCAAAACCTTATCCTGCACCTCCTTAAGAGAACTTGGTGGCGTGCAGCCAAGCCTGACGAGAGGTATCTACGCCAAGCATAAGGCCACAGGCCGAGGTGTCGACATGATGCGCCGCTGCCTCCAGCAAATCCTGCGCCAGGACCCTGGCATCTGACAATCCCGATTTGAAATCTTCGAACTTTTCATCAGGAATAAACTCCTCAAACTCCGACAGACCTTTCCACATTTTCATATTCGCTCCCGCTAACACCAGTTCTGCATTGGCTTGACGCAGCTGCGGGGCTGAATTAGCGAAAATCTCCCTCCCTAGGGAGTCAATAAGCTTGTCCTCTTTGGACAGAACCGTCATAGAAGAGGATGCCGCAGGTCTAGATTGCAAAGTGGCCGAAGCCACTACCGTGGAGGAAGGGGTGGACACGAATCTAACACCACCTCTTCGGAAGAATAGAGCATGTAGCGCGCGTGAATTTTCTTGTTGACAAAAAGTCCAGGGTGTGGTTTCTCCCAGACTTTATGGACCTCGGCCTAAACGTCCTTCTGCAAGAACAAGCCAGTACGCTCCGAAGGAGACAAGGTGAACGCCCCTGAAAGCACGCCCTCCTGCGGAGCGGGGGCCTCGGGTACTGGAACATCCAACAGACATGTCCAGCAGCCAGTCATGAAAGGCTCGGACAGAGCGGGGATGGTCTTTGCTGTCCTGATAGCCCTGTGCGTACTCCGACAGGTCCGCATCAGGCACCACAATAGACTTGTCCACTGGGGACAACGGAGGCAGGGGTGGAAGAGTTGGGGGAGGCCCAGCCAGTAAAGGCGGTGCCGACGGAACCACAGGAACCGCAGCTGGGACCGTCAACACAGGCAGGCATATCTCCCTAAACAAGCCTCGAAAGTACTCCTTCATGGGGTCGGAATGCATAAGTCTTTGAAACTTGCCGAAAAAGACGTCCTCCGCCAACGATTTAGATGCGACTGGAGGAGGCCTCTCATGAGCGGAGTAATTGCAGGGACGCAAGGGAAAGGGTTGCCAAGAGGGCCCTTCCCCACGGTGTGCACATAAATCAAGGGCGCTGATGCCGCAAGAAGCTAGACATTATGCGGTAGGGGCATCCGAGCGTTGCAGTCAAACGGGACGAAACGGATGTGCACAAGGAAACCGATGTTCACCTGAAAAACTACTCCCTACACCTAGGGCTGATGGCGTAGTTGTAAGGGACGTATCCAAAATGGCTGCCGTGGTCTTGCCGGGAACGGCCGCCATTTTGTCTGCACCAGAGGAGAACTGCGACACATGTGGAAGTGAGGCAGGGGTCCCCACAGGTCGGTCAGAGGTCTTCAACTTAGCCTTAACACAAGGAACCTCGGCCGAGCCGGTACTGTGTGGCCCAGGATGGCCTCGGATGTTTGTGACATGCTATCAGCCAAACTAGCCTTCAAAAGGTAGGACCTTGGGACTGCCGGTAACAGAGGGATTACGGAGCAAGACCTCACTCCGTGCACCCTCAACAGATCTGGAGTCACCACTAGAGCAGGAATGAGGAACACACCTCACCGACAAGACCTTAACAGGCCTCTCAGAACTGTTGGTCACCTTAGCCTCTAAACGAGGGACCTCGGACCAGAGTCCAGTAAAAGCCTCTTCACAATGGGCCTCGAACTTCCGTTCGGTATCAACAGCCTCAACTGAGGCCTCAGGGCGTACCCCAGTGTTTTTACGGGAAGCTCCAGACAAGGGGACCTTGAAGCAAGCTCCGGTACCCGACGCCTCAGTAGCACTGGGCCCACAAATAGCCCCCAAAGGAGGGGCCTCTGATTGTAATCCGGTGTCAATAGGCCCCTTACGGAGGCCCTCGGCTAAAACTCTGGTACACTTTTAGGCCTAGAAGGCACCTCAGGGCAAGCCCAGGTAATACAGCTTTTGATGCTGCTCCCAGAACGGGAAGACCCCGGGAAGGAGTCCCCCGGCAAGGGTGCTCTAAAAAGTAAAGAACTCACGGGCGCTTCTTCTCGTCGATGAAAGTTTGCGCCGGGGGAATACGGTGAAACACCACCTCCCACTGCTCTAAACGACGTTGAAGCGCCCGGACCGAAAGGAAGTCGTAATAAAAAACACGAGTCCCACCCAAACACTCTAAACTAAGAGAATGGGGATCCGCCCTAGCGAAGCGTCGCTGACAAGAATAACAATTCGGAAAGTCTAGCTGAAACGGCATAGACGGATTACACGACCGCTAAGCCAGAGCAAGAGGAGGAAACTGGAAGGAAAAAAAATCTTCTGCAGATGCAAGTGCGTCCAATACCGAACGAGCGGAGAAAAGGACTAATTGGCGATGCGCTGGGCGGAGCTAAGGAGGGCGGGGTTATAGCCGCGTGCGGTACACCGCGTAAAAAGAGGAAGGACGCACTTTTAAAAAAATGTGATGCTGCTTACAAAGTGCTCCGGTCCCGTCCCACAGGACGGAGGAATGTCCCATAAGTATGGAGGAAAGGGGACGGGACATAGGAATAAGAGTCCATATAGGTCATCTAAAATGTCACCCTGAATTCGGTGGGGGCAGGCACTGTACAAGCAAAATGCAGGAGCTTTGGCCCTGGTGAGCTCATGTTCTGGAGCCAGTACTTTGGCACAAGAACAAAGAACAGTCCCTCGAAGGAAGGAGTCTTTAACGAGCCTCGAGGAGCACATGAAGAAAGCAAGAAAACCACAGTCTCGAGGAAGCAGCAGGGGCTCCGATTTCTGTGCGGAGGGGTCTTCTCTTCAGTATAGGAGCTTGAGAATATACATAGGAGGCTGCAGTGGAGGATCAACAGACTGTTCCTGTTGGCACAAGGGGAAGAATGGCGCAAAACAAATAAGTTTCCTCAGGTTGCTGCGAGACAGCTTTGGCTCCGAAGGATCAGTGGCAAACGGCACAGCTCACAGCCAAGAGCCTTAAGCATCATCTTAGACTTTGGTACATGAGGATCAGGCCGAGTAGTACACTAAAGAAACTGCACCAGACCTCCCCATTAGATCAACACAATGACACCCCAATCCTATCACTACCTGTGCACCATTCATGGACACACGCACAGGGAAGTGGAGTAAAGGTGAGTAAGGAGACCGTTATCCAGTCCAAACTGGATTTCAGTCACTCAAGTCTCATTTGTGGACTCCGTGTAGAACATATGAATGTGAATGAACAAGTATTGTCATTATAACCAGAAAAATCACCCAAGATGACCAACAAAGTCAGCAGCTCAGGGTTTAAGGTTTAAAAATACTGAGCAGACATTTCTGTCCCGGCACAGTGGGCAAAGTTCTGTTGGTCCTTGATTCTCTTACCTGAAGCCTCTCACATTCCTTCATCAAGAGGTCCAAAGTCAAGGCAAAACAAGGTGTCCTCCTGTCTTGTTTTCGGAAATTCATACCCCCTGAAAATCTAAGTCTTTATGCAGTTTGTATGGGAACGATTCCTTTAAACCAGTAAGTCTACTGTGGAGTCACTTAAAGTGTCTTTTGCTAATGAACAATATTGACTATATTCCTGAGTCTACTGTGTGGGGGTCAAAACCTAATGAGGCCTTCGTTCAAGCATCTGCCAACAAGGTCTGCTCTAGATCATTTTCTCTTACCTCTTCCCCAAGTGAATCAATTTCCAAAATGTTGTCAGCACAGACTGTTCTAGCAATTTTCATACTGTGCCTACGGTTCCCTGCCATGGCATGGCCAGAAGTGACAATCAAGATTCCTGGTGAGATAGATTTCTAAAATCAACCCCTCGCGGGAGGATTTTAGGAGGCTACAATTTGTTGTAAACAGAAAACACGCCAAGAGGTTAGCCAAAACCCATTTAAGATAGAAGGGACGAGTAGTTAAGGCATAGTCTCAGGAAAAGTGTGAGAGTGGTTGAGGGCTACAAGGAGTCCAAACAGAATACCAATAATTCAAGTTAGTCAGTAAGTATGTGAAAACACAATGATTTATTAGGCCTTTCTACATGCACCAAGCATAAAACTCTCAGGCAGGTATTTTAATCGAAAACCATACATCACATTAATATACATTGACCTTTACAGGTAACGCATACCAATAGTCAAATGGTAATTATATGTAAGAAAAATAGTTTAGAGAATAAATCACAAATCAGTTCCCTCTGTCTTACTAAGTCCAACAGTAAAATGGGGCCTTGTACCTAAAAAGTCTTACGTTCCAGTATGGCTTTTCCAGAGAAGGAATGTATTTCAAAATTGATGTAGTGGGCTGTGGTGGTGAAGTTCTTGAGTCAGGCAAGTCAAGGTAAGTACCCCACTCTATCCTGTCAGTAATTCAGTCTTCAGACAGGATCCTTTACCCAGATTTGACAACCAAAGGGCAGGACAGAGTAACTTTAGGGACAAGGGCTCTCCATCAAATGTTACCCTATGGTATGGTATGTTCCCTCTCTCCCCATTCAGATTCTTCAAGGTGACAAAACAGGTCTTCTGGAGGAGTTCACTGGGGCTTCAGTCTTCTGTCCTTGATTCGGGTGTGTGTAGTCCAGGGGTAGTTTTTCGTGTCATGAGCTGGTCGGGGTTTTCACTAGACGGATCCAGGCATCCAGTCAACTTCTTGAAGAAGACCCTTTAAATGTAGAAAAGATGCTGACCTCGACGGTGCAGACCCTTCAGGACACCTTCTGGGATTGCAGAACGGTGGTTCGAGTGGATGTCACCACCGTCCGGAGGTGACATGATCTTCCAGTGGTGAACACAGAAGCAGCTCCAGCTTAGCTTCCCTCGACGGGAGAAGCCTGCAATTGCGATGACAGGGGACTTCCGGATAAGCTTAAAATCTTGCCAAAAGGGGAGCTGGTCAGCCCACCGGGTGGTCCAGGGACACTTCAAGGGCGTGGATCCGCAAGTACGGGAAGGGATGGATTATTCACACTGGTCTAAGGTTCGAAGAACCAACACAGATCTTCTGAGATCATGCAGAGGAGCAGGGCCTCACTGGCCCAATCGCTGAAGTCATTGCTGGTCAGCTGCAGGAGTAATCCTCTGGGCGTCAGAGGGCTCCTCTTCTGCATAGGAGTCTTTGTTCCAACAATGTTCTGTCGAATAGCTGAAGGAGCTCTCCTTTTATCCAAGATTTAGGCTGGGGGCTATCCCAAGCCCACCAATGTTAAGGATCTGCAACATTGAAACAGGTGAAGTTTGTCCAATCCTGGACAATCACTGGCCATCACATCAGTCCAGCAACAAATCCTCAGGCCCCAGAGGACATGGGCTGTGACCCGCCAGTCCCTCCCCCTACTCTGGCTCACACACAAAGCCAACTTGCCCCCTTAAGATTGATTTCTAAAATCAGCCCTGGTGAGGACATTTTAGGAGGACACCCTAGTAATGGTGACAAGGGAGCTCTGAGAGTTTAGCCAAAACCCAATCCAGATAGAGTGGAGAGCTGTCAAGGCTTAGTCTCAGGTGTGATGAAGGTATGGCACCAACAGTAAGATAGACAAGTGACCACAGTCCAGGGGTGTTTATTCAATTTCAAAAAGGGTATGATAAATACCTATCTAAACCTAAAACTACAGATGGGAGCAAGCTACGACCATCAAATAATGCAGTCCTATTGGTGTCTTGTCAAAATAAAAAGGGCCTATACTAAAAAAATAAAAAAATAAATGTAAAAAAAAAAGAAATACTATTGCCAATCCTTACCTCGAAATACAAATAGTGTGGGAAATAATGTCATGAAAAAGAAAGAAGAGTTCAAAATTATATTTCAGGGTTTCAGGCCATTGGCCTCCCTTCCCCACGTTTTTAGCACATAAGGCGATTCACTCGAGCAGAGCACAGTCTCTGGCTTCTTTAGCACAAGGTTACAGTTCACTCATCAGCATTAGGGCCTCCGGAGCATAAGCCTCCTTGCTTTTCAAAGTCTCTTCACTGAAAGGGCCTGATGCAACCAATTATACAAGTTATTTTCATGTCTGGATTTTCACAAATATTCCCGTTGGGAGATTCAATATCCACCCAGGAGATACCACTCTTCCGGGGCTCAAATCCCTTTAGCATAAAGTTCCTCCCAGGCTTCCCTCTGCCGGATTCGAGCCGGTCTTTCACTTTATCGCACAATGTCCATGGGTCCTTCCTTTTCGGGTGACTCACAGTTCACCCCGGACCCCCCTCTGGCGGGCTCAGATCCCTTCTACAGAATAAGTCTCCCTCAGCCAATATCAATTTTACATCAAGTATCAAAGGCTTTCGAAATGTGCACATGGTTTGGCTTACCCCGCTGCAGGATCACTTCGATTTCTCTTTCTTTAAAACATTCGCACCCTTTCGGTTGAATACCTAACAGACTTTCGAATGAGCACCCACGCGATGCCGGACTACACTGTCTACGGCATTGTATTTTAGCTTCAAAGTTAATTCACTCATCTGCTGTGATAATTATCTTCTTCATATAATGTTGCTGCTTACAACCTTGGTTTCCGCACAGACCGGTCTGGTATCAGTCTCCCAAACTCACGGGCTGTGCTGACTTCAGTGGTGCCGATTTGTTGTAGGAGCCAAGGACAGTACCACAGCGGCAAAAGCTTCTTCCTACCTTGACTATCAATGCGCGAGGGCCCCGGGAACGTCTGACACAGAAGGCAGGATTCTTTAGCTTTAATTCCAGGTCTTACGTCTTCTACTTTTGAAGGCTCATGAAAGATGATTTGTCTATGAAAAGGTCAAGGGCATTTCCCTCCTTGCAATCCTCTTCATTCTTGCCGTCTTCTGCCTTGTATTAAACTGCCATCTTGGAATTGCTGTTTCCTTGTGTGCTTTGCCTTGCTCAGAGTGTGCTTTCGTGCTGCGCCATTTATTCATAATAATCCAATACATGTGGGGAACTGTGATAAGTTAGGTGTGTGTTGTGAAGGTTTGGTGCCCGATCTCATTAGCGTGACAGGAACGTAGGAAAAAGCCAGAGGTATTTCTTTTAGCTTTGTCTCAGGGTTTTGTATCTGGGGCATGGAATGGAATGGGGGGAGGGGATTGGGAACTGTAGTGTTTTATAAAAGTATACTGGGAGTTCGGCAAAGGATAGTCCGAGGGACAGGGAGAAGAAGGACTAGAACAGTGGGTGTTATAGTATTCCAGAGTAGGTAGAAAAGTAGTTGCATTAGAGAGCCAAGGGAAGGTTTATTACAAAATAGAGGGGTTTTGCATTTGTCTCCCTTGCCTTGATCGTCTTCCCTTCCTCCCAGTGGATGTTAATTTCAGAGGGTAGATTATTGTCAAGAGGTCTGGGAGGGGAATAACGGATTATAATCGTGATCTAGGAAGGGAAAGAATGCATTTCTTATTGGTTTCCGGAAAGGTCGAGGGGCGTAGTGCTATGCAGTTTCTCTGTGAAGAGAAGAATACTCTGTCTTGCCTGCGTTCTCCAAGTGTCGCTGGGAATAGCTTGGGAGAAACGCTTCAGGTTTCTCACACAGGTGAATGAGTGTGGGGTCAGGTGCCCTCAATGAGTCCATACAAAATAACCCAATTAATTCAGCTAAGAAAGTTAATTATGAAAACACTTACTTTAACTTTACGACACGGAAATTAACTAGCAGTTTGTAATATCACACAATACCATATCAAACATATATACATTCACCAGAAGGTTCACTTACAACGCATCATTAAATAACCAGGTGAAAAGGATAAGTAATGCAGATGTGGATAGAATTATGAGAAGCAGTCCCAAGTTTGATTCCCTATACTTTAGAAGTCAACCCTTAAGAGGTATGGGGGCCTAGTGCCCAAAAGTCACAGATTCCAACACAAGGTTTCTCACAGGTGATGCATTGCACTTTTGTTGGGGATTCAGAACAGTTTCAAACTATTTCAAAGTTCAGCAACAATGTAACGAAAGACCGGTAGGTTCCCCCTCTCTCCCAGACACATGGCTAACCGAGCAGGAGGATACTGGACTCAGGTTCGACCAACAAACCTAAGTAATAGGGAGACAGGCGACAAAGTACTTTGCGAAACCCGAGGGTGTCCTCACATCTACTCCTTGGGTCCTAGTCTCAGGTGGCAAGGAAAAGGCCATTGCTTTTGGATCCTGACCCTGGGGGTGGAGAAGCGAGGAGGATCACAGAGTTTGGGGATGAGATGTCCTCAGGTGAGACGCTGTATTCTGCATTTTCATTTCAGGAGGAACCCTCTATCCCACAGGCAGCTATGGGGTATTGCTATCCCTGTCCCACTGACCAACAAAACGCCAGGAGATAATACCAATCTAGAAGCACCAGAAAGAGGGTGAAGAGAGGGTTAAGGGTGAGGTAGGTGAGACATGGTATCCCCATTTCCCTCCGAGAACCAAAATCACCCTCCACCAGCCTTTATGGTCATTGTATAACATATCCTCTCATTCTCCCAAATTTTACCTATGACCGTACTGGGAAGAGGTGACCAGGAGTAGCGAGCACTAGCAGCTCATTTCCCCCACTCTAGTACTGGGATAAGGAAGATGCCTGCAAAGTACTGTGAATGTGAGACATGCCCCTCTACAGTCAGGCAAGTCCAATTGAGAGCTCACACATGCAACCTGTCAAGTGGTTGCAGGTGTATAAGAGGAGAGGTAAAGAGCAACAGACAGACGACCTGTGTGAGAATCCTTTCTGTGAGGAGGGAGCCGTGGTGGGTCCTGAAAGAAAGCCACGGCACTGACAGACGACCTGTGGACCCTATGGCGAGTTGGGGCGCTAGTATTCCACAGGTGTGTGAGCCTCCATGGTCTGGAAAGAGCAGTTGGAGCTGCGGACCCAGGAGAAAGAAGAAAAGCCGCCACCAGCGTCCGCAGAAGAAATGGAGCTGCCGGCAAGTGCAGAGAAGCACCTGAATTGGGAGCGGGCTCGAAGTAACTGGCAAGCCAGGCGGCAAAGCATAAGTAGAGCGACGTAGCCGCCGGAAAGGAATGCAGAGGACTGGTGAGTTCAGGGGAATGTCACTTTAAGCTGGGGCGCTTCTAGGGGGCTACAGAGAAGTGTGAAATACTGTATGAACCAAATAGAATGCTGAACAAAAACATACAGATTGAAATAAACACAAAGTCACGGGCGAGATGACAATTAAGCAGCAAAGTCAAATCACAAATATTGAATACCGAACTGAATGAGAACTTTGTGGGCAAAGCAACGAGTTGATGAAAGCTACATGTGAAAGTGCACATTTGAAAGAAACATACAAATTAAGAGTACACGTGTGAAAAAGCATGACAGAAAGGTGGGGAATAAACAAGACCACCACAAAGTAAACTTTGTGAATGAATACAGTGGGGCAAGGCCAAAGACTGACATAGGATGTGTAGCACATTGTGGCAAAGCCAAGAGGCTAACCAGGAAGAAGCCAGGAGAGAGAAACTACACAAAGTCAAGACACCGATAAGGAGAAGTTAAGTAAATGCAAATCCGTACACAGGGCCAAATATAGAAGAACCTGTATGGGCTGAAGAGTCTAAGGATCCTGGTTGCGCAAACTATGATTGGTGTAACATGTGGTCTGACAACTGCGCCTAGACCAGGGAACCTTCAATTGTGAAATCAGGGTTCGAAATTGAGGGGAGCTGGGAGCTATTAAGCACCTGCTTCTAGCATAGTAGAGCCTCGTTAGCTTGAAACCAACAGCTACCAGGAGCTACTTTTGGCTCCTAGGGCCAACTGGTGCCTTCCAAACATGTAAATATGACATTCACTTAGTATTCGAGAATGTTAATTAAAAAAAAGAAGTAATCACATCCAATACACATTTAAACATAATGATTCATACAAAATGGGCAAAAAGTTAAATGAGCAACATGTCCCAGGCCCGAAATCATGCAGGAGCAAACGAATAGCCCACCAGATCCCCCAAACCGGTTTACCCAGTAATCAGTTCAACAACTACTGAGTTGATCAGACCAGGGGAAAGGGAAAACTGACAAAATAAAAACAATCAGGATTCCTCCAGCCTCCTTTTAATCTTGGAACGCAGGAAAACGTGCAAGTAACACATTACTGATTAGCATCCAATAAATTCCCCTGCTCTTGAGAAGTAATATATTGTCTTGCTTAAACTCAGTAGTTAACGGATTGTCTCTGCTTCCTGCCTAGAGACTAAGGAAATTGTGAGAGTTCTTATTTTGCTACCACCATGCATTATGTCCTGTGCTGCTAAGCACTCTGTGACTTCTTAAACATCTCCTCCTGAAGATTACTCACTGGAATGCTTCTTCACTCTTTAAACTTGCACTGCTCTCATTATAGAGTACTTAATGCGGTCTCAAGAGTTCAAAACATTTTCAAAAACTTTTTACAAACGAAAAACATGTGGTCCTTTGATTTTGTGTACTTTAACTCCATCCGATTAGTAATTATTTTTCTAGTTCGTTCAGTTAAATGTACACACGTAGCTTGCCACTCATCTATTGACTGCTTTCGCTGTTCTTTGATGACGCTACTTTGCCTCGTAACACTTTTTGCTTTTCACACCATTCGCGCGTTCTAAATTATTCTGCTGGCCGTCTGCTCCTTTTGACTAATACTTCAAATGGAACGACACGCATGCACGCGCAATACCTTCTATTGGCACGCCGCTTCGGTAAATACTTCTAAGACCTTTTTCTGTATTCCGCACAGACGACTCATTGGCCACCGGTCACCACCTCAGCTGATCCTTTTATCCTTGTCTCAGCGCCGCGCCCCTCAGATGAACGAATTTGTACGATGCTATTCTTTCTTTTTCACTTCCTAATGCATGCAATAGCACGCTGCTGGGTCCTTTCCGTGAACGCAAGGGGATTCACGACGCACACGAAGTGATTAACTTAAACATTGCAATGTTATTTCACATGCGCGAGCAACATTTCGAACCAACGTTAGCTTCTGATATCAGCGTGCACACGTTTGCAATTCTCAGTTGAAGGTTCAATTATTTACAGTTCAACACAGCTTAAGAATTAAAAAACTCAGAACATGTAACTTCCACACTGCGCCTTATATTTTAAAAACTTTTGAGACAATTTAGTTTTCACTTCAATCACTTATCTGAATGAAATCTCTGGCTGCTTCAGGTGAACTTCTAGGAAGTGGGTCTTCTTTTCTCTGGATACTATAGTTTTCTCTGGAGCGATGTGACCACTCTTATTCAGATCTTGAATGAAAGGCAGTTTAGAACCCCTCCTGACGTTCCAAACTGCATTACAATATCCTCCAGTCCAATCACTGCTTTTCTGGAAGTTGTCCATCTTGAACCCGGGACTACAGTAGCTGGCTTATAGTGTTAAGGAACAAGGTATTCACAACCAATTCAGCACTGCCCAGCCACTACCAATGCCACCCAAGAGTCCCTAAATCATTAACACTTGTTACCTCTGTTACCTGGGTACCTGACAATGAGCATCTCTGGTAGCTCTTAGTTCCCCTGTGGTAGCTCATGCCTATTCGGTGATGCCTGACAGAGGAGTTGGTTATAGCTCCTGCCCATTGATTCTCAATTTTGAACCTTGGAAAGCCAAAGACATTGTGAAACAAACCAAGAAGGAGTACTTTAAGGGAACTGTTAATGCAATCCGGAAGGAGGGTCAAGTTGACCTGGAGCTGTGTGGAACATTGAAAGACTGAAGCCAAGTATAAGTTTCTACGTTGAAGTCTTGGAGAAGGGAACCCCGGCGCTTGACGAACTGCAAAGCTGTCCTGAGGACGGAGCCCTCAAGACACCTTTCTTTGGCACTGTGTTGTCTGGAACTTCAGGAAGTGAACCCCAAGGATTATGTGGAACTATGTTGCCTTGAATGTGGGGAAGGGAACCCCAAGGATTTGTGGAACTGTTTCACCTTTGGAAAGTTAATCAAGACTTTTGTTTAACTTTCTGGAACTTAGGGAAGCGGTGCAGAAAAGGAAGCTAGGAGCTTGACGAAGCTCAGAGCTTTGTGTTGATCCCCATTTCGTTTATTATTGACATCCCTAAACATTGTTTAGCTTTAGTTGTGAGAGCAAGGATAGGTTTTGGACACAGACAGACTTAAGTTAAACTTCGGTAAGGACAAGTTAGGCTTTCAACTTTCCCAACCTTTGAGTTAATACATCATTTTATTTTGAACTTTGAATCTGTTGCCTGTGTCTTGACTCATGATGCCTTCACAATGTGTTTCCTTGGGATTTACTCTTCACAATACATTAACTTGGATGTGGGTCCCACACTCGCAGAACATCCAGTATTCTCCCTTGCTAGGTTTCCTTCCACAGTCAATGAATTTCGCAATCCTAAGGGCATGTGTCTTCCCTGGGATTTCCTCATGAAGTTCATTCTGCACACTTGGTTTTGCCTGGTATACTCTCCTGACTGGTACACTCTCCCTCCTGCCAGGACCTCTTACCTGTAGATTCTTTACACAGCATATGCCCAGTTCTCTTAATTTGTTATTTCACTTTGATGCACAAAAACACCAGTTACACTCTCCTGCCAGATCTTAATACCCAATGTCCCTCTGTTTTTCCCTTTCTTGGTCTTCCCAAAGCACCTACTGTGAGTCCCAGAACCTAGTCCCACTGTCTTGGGCTTCCGTTACTTTGTCAGACAGTGCTTTGGTGTGCCAACCCTTTCCCTGGGCCCACCAGAACTTTTCCTGCAGTGTATGTGTTCCTGACTCCGGATCGGGTGCTTCTCTGGCTCACGGCTCTCCATCACTCTAGGAACCTTTGGCAGGCGGTCGGTCCTCGGTGGACGTCCCAGCTCCCTCGGTTGTCAGGAAGCACTACTTGCGTCCTTGTGCTTTGCACAGTCTCTGCAGGGCTTCTCTGAGCCGCTGCTCACCGGGCTTCCTCCTCGCTCCGTCTGGTCACCTCGCTTTCTGCACTGCCACTGGTCTCCGCCTTCCCGGTCTCTCCTCTCGCCTGTCAACATGACAGCTTGGGTTCCCCGGCAACACCTACCTCGTCAGAGTTCCCGATCTCGCAGTGTCCTCGATCTGCAGCAGGATGGAGAAGACAAACCCCATACCTCTCTTCCCGGCATAGTTTTAAACCGTGTTGGGCCAATCGGATTCTTCCAGCTACTAGACTGCTGGTGTTGGCTCTCATTGGGAGCAATCATAATTGCTCCTTGCCTCTAAAGCTTCACAGTTGTCACTTTTCTTTTTTTTAAATCAGATATTGAAGAGTACTGTAAGACTTGTCAAGCTTTCGAAGGGTACTATTGCAATATGCCATCAAGGCATGAGGAAGAGGGGAAAAATCCCTCCTCGAGGATCATCGCCCCTCATGTGGTCCTCCCTCAAATAGCTGCCCCCATTGTCTGGATCAGGTAGAAGCTGCCATCCCCTGGCCACATGAAAAGAGGCTACCTCAGGGAAAGAAGTGATGACATCATCAGATTCATCATAGTGGGCTATTGGTAGCAAAGGATCTACAAGCAACCAGGGGGGAAATCACAGTCTTCAGTAGGGCGGGGGAGTGCAGGGTTTATGGACCTAGGTGTTAAGGAGGAGCCATTCCTCGAAGATCTCTTTCCTGAACTGTAGAAGTGATGGGGGAGTGTCTTGTGTTGATGGTTCCAGAATCTTGAGAGCATAGACAGGAAAGGCCTGTCTTCTGTTTCTTTTTCCTGCACGGTCGTGGATCGCAGGCCTCCAGAGATGAACAAGTTACTTTCTTACCTGGTAACGTTCTTTCGATGGGATGTTCCTCCGATGTATTCACATCTTTGACATTGATTACCACAGCTGTGCAGCTTTGGAATTTTTTTTCGGCGTAGGCGTCCTGCGTTGATGACGTCTATATGCTCCCTCGAGGACCTCATCCGATGGCCGACATCACCAGATGTTATATGTAGGACACACAACGCCCCTAGCGTCAGTTGTAGTTTTTTTCCCCCCTCAGAACGTGTGTCACCAATCTTCTGCCAGCCTTACCACAGAAAGCCTTGCGGAAACGGAAGCTGAAATCGCAAAAGGAATTCTGTAGCGGGGCAGGTAGGGAGGGTACGATGTGGAATACGTCGGAGGAACATCCAGTCGAAAGAACGTTACCAGGTAAGAAAGTAACTTGTTCTTCGAGGGGATTGTGTACTCCGACGTATTACACATCTTTGACAGACTACCAAAGCAGTACCAACATAAGGAGGTGGGAAAAGAGTTTAGAAATTTTAGAATGCCCAATCAAATTGTAGAATAAAGGACTGCCTTGCCAAAGGCCAAATCTTGCCCCTGGATAGAGTCCAGGGAATAATGTTTCACAAAAGTATGGACAGAGACCCTTGTGGCCGCTTCGCAAATATTGCGAATCGGAACACCCCTCTGTAGTGCAGTGCAGTGCAGGCAGCCATACCCCTAATAGAATGGGCCCGTAAACCTACAGGAGGGTCCTTCCCTGCCAAACGATAACTTTCAGAGATTGTCAAAATGATCCATCTAGACAAGGTCTGCTTAGAAACAGCCCGACCTAAACGCCTTCCAGCGTAACCAATAAAGAGCGGATCGTCCACTCTGACCCAGGACATCCTTGAGAGATAGAAACTCAAAGCTCTCCTAGGATACAACCTATTGAGCCTCTCTTCTTACATACCAGGATGTGAAGGAGGATAGAAGGCCGGAAGAATTACCTTCTGGCTCAGATGGAATTCCGACACAACCCTCGGAAGAAAGTAAGGCCGTACCCTAAGGACAACCCTGTCCTTATGGAACACAGTGAAGGGTGGTTTGGCGGTAAGTGCCTGCAACTCAATCTGCGTGCGGAAGTAACCGCAACTAAAAATACAGTTTTAAAGGACAAGCATTGCAATGGACAAGAATGTAAGGGCTCAAACGGAGCTCCGATCAGGAGCTTTAAAACCAAATTCAAATCCCATCCCGGCACCTGGAAAGTTAACGGTGGAAATACATGAGCTAGCCCTTTCAGGAACTGAGAAATTAAAGGGATTTTGAAATAAGAACATTCCTCAGATGAGCGCTTAAATATGGACAGCGCCACCAGGTAACCCTTAATGGTACCTACTTGCAGGCCCTTGTGGGCTAAAGAAAGCAAAAAAGACAAAACCAAAGGTATGGAACATTGGAAAGGATCCACATTCTGTACCCTGCACCAGTCGTATAACTTCTTCCAACGGCAACGGTACAGGGATTTCGTTGCGGGCCTTCTGGCCGAAAGCAACACCTCCATCACGTCTTCAGGGAGGTCCCAATCCTTATATCTCAGCCTTTCAGATGCCAAGCATGAAGGCTGAGAGACTTGACCTCTGGATGGAGAACTCAATCCCCCGACCCCCCCCCCCCGTGAGAGCAGATCGTCTCAGTAGGGAAGACGATGTGGAGGGCAGATGGACATGTCTAGAAGGTCTGGGTACCACGCTCTCCTGGCCCATGCCGGAGCAATGAGGATCATCCGGGAACCAAACCTCTGCAACCCCTGTGAAATGACGGGGACTGGAGGGAATGTGTACAGCAGTGGGAAGGACCACACTACGAATGCATCCCCTAAGGCTCCTCTTGGAGGAAATTCCCACAAGCAGAATCTTTTGCACTTCCGGTTGACACTGGTGGCGAAGGGATCCACTTGTGGGGTTCCCCAAAGGGCGAAGATCTCTAGAAGAACTTCCTGAGCTAGCCCCCACTCATGAGAGACCGTGCTCTGCCTGCAAAGAGCGTCCATCGCCGCGTTTGTCTCCGGCCAGGTGAACTGCCGAGATCAAAATTTCCTGCTGGATGGCCCAGAAACAGAGCTGCATCGCCTTGCTGCACAGTGGAAGTGAACCTGCCCCCCCACCCACTTTTTGTTGAGGTAGTGCATGGCCACTGTATTGTTTGTCATAATCAGGACACTCTTCCCCCACACAAACGTCAGAAAATCCTTCAGGGCTAGCCTGACAGCCCACACCTCTAACAGATTGATGTGGAGTCTGGACTCCGACGGAGACCAACGACCGCTGACTCATCTCGTTGGCATGAGCTCCCCAAACCGTGAGGGATGCCTCCGTCACTATCGTCACCTCCGGCCATGGTTGCCAAAACGGAGTCCCTTTGAACAGATTTCCTTCGACGGCCCACCACAGAAGGTCCAGGGCGACCGAGGGCGGAATCTGAATGGGGTCTGACATCCTGCAGGAGAACTGCGACCACTGCATCTTGAGTGCCCACTGCAGAGATCTCATCCGCAGCCTGGCCTCTGGCACCAGTAGAATGTAAGATGCCATGAGGCCGAGCAATCTCAAGAACTCCAACGCCAGGAGAATCTGGGCACGTTGAAATCTGTCCACCATCTGCAGAAGGTGGTGAGCCCTCACCTGGGGAGGCGAACACTGCCCCAAGGATGTGTCTAGCACTGCCCTGATGTACTGGAGCCGCTGGGGAGGTGTCACATGAGACTTCCTTAAGTTGAGGGAGAAGCCGAGCTTGTGAAGGGAGTGGCAGGTGATGTACAGATGATCCAGGACTTGGTCGGGAGAGCACGCCCTGATCAACCAATCGTCCAGGTAGGGGTAGACGTGAATCCCCCCTTTCCTGAGATGCCTGCCACACCACCATCATCATCATCATCATCATCAGCTTGGTGAAGACCCTCTGTCATGACTATGGCCCCAGGCCCTAGTACTCAGGGCCAATGGGCCACCACGCAATGTCCCTGCATGGCCTTAGGGGCCCAATCATCTTCCACAAGACTCTCCTGGAGTCAGTCCTGGCGCCAAACTCA
Source organism: Ambystoma mexicanum (assembly GCF_040938575.1). NCBI lineage: Eukaryota > Metazoa > Chordata > Amphibia > Caudata > Ambystomatidae > Ambystoma > Ambystoma mexicanum. The sequence goes on from NC_090923.1 coordinate 1,169,452,573, forward strand.
TAAGGCAGAAGAAGGAACTGGAACCCCCAATAGGAAATGGACAACATGGCTGCCCCTACATGGTTCCGTTCACAACTGAACCATGCGGTCTAGCATCTAGGGTGTGGTCAGGCCTGAAGGCACCTGGGGACTATTTAAGCCACGCCCGAGCTGCAGCACACGCTTTGCGTTGCTCTGCACTCGCATCGTGACGTTCACCGTGACCTGTCCTCGGCACTCCTGGCCTGCACCTGCAAGGAAGATATGAACACCATTATTCATCCTTACCTGCTAGTCAATCCAGCTCCTGTCATCCGCTCCAGTATCAATCTCGAAAGCTCATCCTTGTTTCAAAGCCGCGCCCTGTAGGAGGAAAAAGTAAGACAATTAGTAAGCGTTCGCATTCCTCATTCGAGCATCATTCGGAAGCACGCTTACCTGAACAGAACTCACTGCCTATTTATTCTGCGCCGGCCTTCATCAACCTGCAAGAAAAGGCAAGGCGGGTGACTCTCTCATACTTACCAGACGGCTGTCCGGGCAACATCTACTCTTCACTCAGCATCCGCCCGCCCGTGCATTATCCAAAAACACCTTGGCTGCCTGCAAGAGAAGAATAACAGGTTAGCAAATAGTAAAACTCATGGCGCCGCACTCTGCGCATTCACTTACCATCTCGAGCGCCGCCCTACCATCTAGCTCCATGTCTTCATCATACTTTCTGCACCTAAGAGAGAAGGAGGACATTAATAAGGGCAATTACCTTTACGGACAAATAATTAATAACAATAGACTTAACTGAAGAAGAGTCGCAGCAGTTCTGGACTCTTGGGCCCGCGCCAGTAAAGCAACTCGGCAGCGAAGGACCCCATTCACGACGCACCCCTGCACAGATATGGAGGACGGAGAGCGCATCTTACCAAAATTCAAGGTGAGGAAACCACAAAGGGGTTGTTGGGGGTCACAAGGGAGGTGGGCCCAAAGAGACAGATTGTGGGCTAAACCTGAACTCCTGCATTCCATACTAGGTCCTCGGCAGAACAAGAACCCGGGGGAGGAGGTTGGGAGCGGTTCAGCCAAGTCAGGTGGCATCCCTGTGGGCGTTACAACCTCGGGGCGGAGGTCAATCCGAACGGCAGGACCCGAAACTGAAAATGCGAGTCGCCAACCGCGAACCTCAGGTACTTCCTGTGCTTGGGATGAATCGCCACATGAAAGTAAGCATCCTTGAGGTCGAGAGACACCAACCAGTCCTGAAGTTGAAGGGCCTGGAGGACAAGAGAGTATAACCATCTTGAACTTGTCCTTCCTGAGGAGCTTGTTCAAACCACGCAAGTCTGTGATTGTTCTCAATCCCCAGTCTTTTTCGGATCAAAAAACATGGGGAATACACTCCCTTGTTCCTCTCCGCTACAGGCACCAGTTCTATGGCGCCTTTCTCCAGCAGGGATTGGATTTCCTGCGCAAAGAGCAGATCCGGACTCTTCAAAGAGCTTCCCCGGTGGATTGTCGCGAGGCCTCTGCCGGAAAGGAAGACGGTAGCCGTGGGATATGATCTCCAGAACGCACACATCTGAAGTAATGGCACGCCATTCTACAAGATGCTGCGCCAGCCTTTCCCCAACCGGGGAACCATGGGACATGGCCTCATGACTGAGCGGAAGCGGCTGCAGCAGTGCCTGAGGGCAAAGAGGCAACTGCCCGAGCGGCTTTGGCACCTAGAGTACCTTGTTTTCCACCTCTGGTACGCCTACGTTGGTCCCTTTGACTGGCAGCCCCCTCGTACGTTGGTCCCTTTGACTGGCAGCCCCCCCTCGATCTACCAAAGGAGGAGTAGTATCTAAAAGGAACCTCCCCTCCATTGCTGTCCCCTAGGACGAAAATGCAGAGGTTGACGTACTGCAGCGCTCAACGACTTTGCTGCAACTTTGGAGGTCTGCAAACTCTCAAGGCTCTCGTCAACCTTGCTGCCAAAAAGATGGACACCACCAAAGGGCATGTTGAGAAACCGGGACTGTACATCAGGAGCAAACCCACACTTCTGCAACCACGCAAACCTGCGCATCAGGGTGCTCGCCGACATGGACCGGCTGACACATCCAGACGCGACTGAATGGATTCACACATGGCATCCTTGCCATCCTGAACGAGGGCAAGAAAACCATCCCGTTCCTCCCCTTCGGGAATATGTTCAGCCACCAAAGATACACAATTCCTGCTTTTAAAGCCATAACCCCAGAAGAAAATACCTTCTTCGCACAACCGTCAAAGCGTTTGTCGTCCCTATCAGGAGGGATTGTAGGGTACGCCGCCTGTACCACCAAACTCTCCGGAGTGGGGTGCGTGGACCATTAGCAGGGGTCGCCACTGGCTGGACGGTATTTTTTCGGTAACTACTTATTTACTGCCGGAAGACTCTCCGGAGCAGTCCAAGCTGCCGCCAACCTTTTTTGTAAAGCCATATGAAATGGCAACACCAGGTCAGTGGGTGTACCTTGGTCAAGGATATCCGTTAGGTCATCCTGCAGAAAATCCACAGGTGGAGCAGACCACCCCAGATACTCAGTCACCCTCGACATGAGGCGCCTGTACGAGGAGTCAGCATGTGTACCAGGCTCAGACCTGCCAAACTCAACCTCCCGGGAGGTATCAAGACCACTTGCATCATGTAAAGATTGACGAAGGTCTTCCAATTGGCTATGACCAGACAACCGGTCATCAGGAACCTCAGGAGGCACCTCATCCTCAGACCCTTCGTCAACCTGTGAAATGTACTCCAAGGATTGGAACAAGTCCACCCTGGGAGGAGGAAGAGAGTATGGGTCGAATAGAGGCAGCACAGACTTGATGAGCGCCTTCCTAGGAGCTTCCACAGCTCTCTGGGGTACCTCCGGAAAGAATTCTTCAAAAGGAGTCGAGGGCGCCGATGGAAGTGGCATCGACCGAGGCGCAGATGACTTCAAGGCCGGCGCCCCGAGCGCATCCTTAGACGGCCTCGGTGCCGATGGCTTCCTCGGAGGCAGAGCCTCGAGAAATTCCCTCGACGGACATGGCGCCATCTGCGTCGATGCCTTCTTCGAAGGCCTCACAGGCTCAAACGGTCTCGACGGCGAAGATAGGGACCTGGAGCAGGCACAATGGCGATCCTCCTTGTCTGACCGGGACCTCGAAGGTTCCCGGTGATCGCACCGACTGCCCGAGCCCGAAGGCGTGTGAGCGGTGGCTCTAGAGCGTTCCGCGCCGGCTTCTCTCAAAGGCGCGGTCGGAACGGTGCCCTACGACTCAAAAATTGCCATTATCTCTTTACGGAAGGAGTCACATTCCGCCGTAAACAAATGCATGATGGGACAAGCAACCCAACGTCTGGCGGAGTCCTCAGACGAGGAAGGTGACCGATGACGGTGCTTCCGTGCATGCCTCGAAGAGGCTGAGGAATGGCGGGACCCACTCCCGGAACGAGACCCCCTGGACTGACGCCGACACGGAGAGTCGCCCCTCGAATCGTTGGTCAAAAGTCCAGTGGACTTCTGACTTACGGGGTTTGGAAACCCTACCCACCGACAGCTTCTTCCGCTCCCGCAACGCCTTCGACGTCAAAGACTGGCATTCGTCGCAGTCATCCGTGGCGTGGTTCTCACCAAGGCACCAAAGGCAGACGTTGTGCGGGTCCGCCAGACATCTTGGAACCGCAGTCCCGACACTTCTTGAAGCCAGACTTCGGGGTAGCAGAAGACAAAGACATATTTTCGTGTAACACACCGAGATTCGAAAAACCAAATCAAAAGAGAGAACCGAGGCGCGCCGAGATTTCGAAGCCAACACGCCCGCGGAAAAAACAGGACTGAGGCTATGGGCGTTGTGCGTCCTACATATAACATCTGGTGACGTCGGCCGTCGGAGGAGGTCCTCGAGGGAGCGTATCGACGGAGGACGCCTACGCCGAAAAAGTTTTCCGAAGCAGCACAGCTGTGGTAATCCATGTCAAAGATGTGGAATACGTTGGAGGACACAATCCCCTCAAAGCTACGTTTCTCAATGAGGTAGTTCGGGGACTTCAGCCTTGTAGGTGATATATCAGGAATTGAAGATGATACAGGCTTGCAGTGGGAGCCAGTGCAGTTCGTTGAGGGTGTCGGGGTGATGTGGTTGAATTGGTGCAGTACTTTAATGAGTCTTGCTGCAGCAAGCAGGTCGCATTTCAGGGGTGCCAGGGTAGTCGCTGGAAGGCTTTCCAAAAGGGCATTACTACCATTCAGGTGGGAGAGGACCAAGGTATGGACAACGGATCGGGAGTTTTCTGGGATGAGGTGCTTGATTTTCCACAGGAGAGAAAGTTGATACTGGGCAGTTTGTGTCTTCCTTGCCAAGTGCTGTTTGAACGTGAGGTGTGTATGTTGAACCCAAGCGACTGCACAGGTGGCCAGCGGGGGTGTGAATCCATCTAGGTTCCTAGCAGAGAGCCAGGTTTGGATGTTGGGGTGTTCAGTATTCTTGTTCAGCAGAAGGAATTCAGTCTCAGAGGGGTTGAGCTTCAGGTAAGCACTGGACATTCAGGACTGGATCAATGCGAGGCAGGCCTTGAGCCTTTGAAGGCTTTCAAAGGAGGATATCTTGAGTTAGATATACGGTCATCTGCATATTGGTGAATGTGGATGTTGTGTGGAACGAGGAGGGTTCCTATCAGTTGCATGTAACGATTGAAGATCACAGGGACAGGATGGATCCTTGCAGGACTCCACAGGTGATATTTGTACAAACTGTTCGCGATTTGCAAGGTAGGATTTTAACCCTGATCCCATGGGGCGATGTAGATCATCAGTGAGCATCTAGTGGTCTACTGTGTCAAATGCTACTGAGTGGTCAAGGAGTACTAGGGGGCAAGGATGGCCATCATTGAGGATGGTAAGTTCATTAACCTCCTTGATTGTAGCGGTTTCTGTTCTGCTTCTGGGTCTAAAGCTAGAATGATAGAACTGAAGAAGGTCATCAGCTCCAATGTGTTGGAGGAGTTGCGGGGCTACTGCTTTACAAAGGATTTTACCTAGTATGGGAAGATGGGTGATGGGGCAGTAGTTGCTGAGATAGTCAGGGTCCACTGATCCTTTAAGCAACAGGAGGATTTGGCCAGTCTTGAGGGTCGAGGGGAAGGTGCCTCGAGTTAGGGAGCTGTTGACAATTGTCAGGTAAGGGAGGAGTGCTCCAGTCAGAAGGGTCTTGAGTAAGAAGGCTGGGAGGAGGTTGTCTGCAAATGATATGGCCATAAAGGATGCCAAGGTGGCAGTGAGGTCTTCCATAGGGAGTGTCTTGAAAGTTGTCCAGGTAGTTGCGATTTTGCAAGATGGGATGTGTAGTGTGCTGGCAATTGTGGCGTTGGGGTCTATGTGTTGGCGGATCATGTTCATCCTGTTAACTAAGAAAGTTGATGGCAGTGGATTTTTCAATTAAGTGTGCTACGAGTGGGTCAGCCAGAGGGTTGACAGTCCCTGATGGCTTTGAAAAAGGCTCCGATTTCATTACTGGCCTTAGCTATGATGTTTTGGTAGTAGTTAGCCTTAGCAGTGTGGATTGCCTGCGTATAGCACAGAGTTGCTTGAGCAGGATGAGGTTGGATGCGCTGCAGGATTTTCGCCAATTCATTTCTTGTTTTCTGATGGTTCATTTGTTTAGGTTGAGTTCTTGAGTGTACCAGGGTGCTGATTGTTTAGGTTTGAGGGTGTGCCGTTTCAGTGGGGAATGGTGGCTAATGTGTGTGAGGGTGGTGTTGAGTTCTTGGAGAAGCAAGCTGCAGTCCTGGTTCATCAGAGGTACATTACCCCTTGTGAGGTGGAGTTTGGGAGGTCTTCTGTGAGCGCCTCCACTGGGAAGTTCATGAAGGCTTGATTGCTTGGTTTGCTTGAAAGGTGTGGTGAGACTGATCTCAAAGGGGATTACCAGATGGTCCGACCAGTCGAGCGGAATAGGAGAGCTGTGCTGGTGTGGGCAGTGCATTGATGAGGTCGAGGACATTAACTTTCCTGCACGTTGGTTCTCTTTTCTGTGCTGCGCGAGATTCAGTGTGTAGAGTAGGCATTGAGAACTTCCGTCACTGACTTGGTTGCTGGGTTGCCTGGGATGCTGAAGACGCTGAGGTAGAGGCTGTCATGCTGGAGAGACATGGGGCTTATCAAGTAAGTGAAGTCTTCAATGAAAGGTTTTGTGCTTGGGTGGGTGTACATGGGATGAAAAGTGACAGTCCATTAGGGAGAGCAGGAAGTGGCAGAATAGGTTTTCAAAAAGAACGAATGGTGGCAAAATCCAGTTGGGTGCATGGCTTGATGCCTTGTGAATGATGGAGGCCTCCGCCAATCTTGTTTGGACGGTCTCCTTGTAGAATTCAGTATCCGTTTGGGGCGATAACATGTAGGATGTGGGTGGATGGCATCCAAGTCATGTAGCAATGAGGTTGGCAATGTCGGCTGCATGATTGATTGCCGAGCAGACAATGGACAGCATCAATTCTCGTGTAATGGTGGATGATCAAGTGGTGATCGGATGTATGGCGACATGGGTGATGTTGCTGCAATGCAGGGTCCATATTGCTGGTGAGCAGCGTGGTTGGCGATGGTAGCAATGGGCTCTAGGGAGAGAGGGATGAAACATGCAGAGACCGAACCCGATAAGAGAGACAGGGATTCTGGTACTGGCTCCTCCCAGTCTGAACAAGATTGCCCATTTTCTTCAACTGCCCTTCACTTCGGACGCACGCATGAGACGCCCTCGACCTAAAAGTTAACAGAAAGGAAGAGGCAGGGCTACAAAAGGTGGGTGGGGCTAAAGTCAGGTGACTGAGATTCACTTGCACCTGTTCACGGAACTGCAAAAGAAGAGTGGCTGCAGGGCTGTTTAAGTAGGGGAAAAAGGTGGCAAAACAAGAAGGAACCAACTGATTAGTAGTGATCGACAGGTGGATGGGGCTTAGGACACGTGATCTAGATCCACTTGCACCTGTTCACCAACAACAATAATCGCTCACCAGCCAGTACTCCAAGCAGCAGTATAGATTAATGCACTGTAGGTGCAGGAAGGTTGCACCCGTTGCCATCATTGTGGTAAAGACTCTGTGCTGAATTCAGGCTAAACAGAAGCACCTGATCTTGAAAACCGGCTTCTCCCATGAAGGAATCTGGGATGTGAGGGGCCAAATTGGAATGTGCAAGCATACATCCGCAGTACAGATCCAGTCTCCCTGCTGAAGAGCAGACCAAATCTGCACTACATTGATCATCTTTAATTTCTCAAGGGGCAAATGCAGGTTGAAGTTGGTCAAATCGAAAATGGTGTAGAGGCAGTCTGGGTTGATTATGGCACTGTAAACAGTCGAGAGTGCAAACCCTGGTATCTTTCTAGAAATGGCACTTCCTCTATGCCCTTAATCTTGATAAGCTTTGAGAATTCCTTCCCCAAGGAGACATCCAATCTGCTTAAACAGGAGTGAGGAGGATGGGAGGTGTTGGTGCATCAGGTCTCAACATGAAGAGGACCAACCACCAGGATGCCACAGTACCCATCCAGACCATCAACTATTAGCTTTGTTGGCTGTGGAAGCAGGAAGGTTAAAAAAAACACCCTAGCAGAAGTCTCCCCTTGCTTCTTTCTCTGCAGAATGTGCGAATGGTCCCAATGTCTCGCCTTGTGTTCCTGGTACTTGCAAACTAGCAGGAACTAGAGGCAAGCCTGGAACTGCTCGCCAGGTTTGAGGTATTTGGTTTGGTTGGCATGGTTTAGGATTTCGCGGTTAGGGTGCTTGCCTTTTTCTTAGTGAGCTCCTCAGTCTTATTATGCAAAAGGTGGCTCCATCGATCAGGAGGTCAAGGATTGTATCCTGTACTTCGGTTAATTTAGTAGTGTGCAACCACACATGCCTACAATTGTCGATATTGTGCACAGTTGCCATGAGAACCTTGCTTCCACAAGACCTCTTTTAAACTGGTCCTGGGTGTTATAATACTGAAAAAAACCTTTCAAACTATGAAAGTCCTCTCCAGCCTCTGCCTTTAACAGCTACTAGGAGTGCCATCACGTTTGCTTGGCTCAGTAACTAGGCCCAATTGGCTAATTAGTTTTTCTCCAGTGCCCCTAGAACCCAGTCCTCTTTACTCAGGTTGTGCAAAGTGGATGGTAAAGAGGATGGCCTGTAATACATGGTGGCAGCATCCAATGCAGGCAACTGTTGAGAGCAATATCCAAGAGAGACTCAGATTGCAGCAACTTTTAACCTATGTCAATCCTTCTACATGTATGGGTGATGGAAGGGGGCTTTGTCCAACTCTTCCTCACATGATCTAGGGTGTCTCCTTGCAGGCCACCATCCACATTTTCTGAAGCTTTAATAGAATAAGCACACGCCCCAACAATCCAGATTTGGATGGCAGAGTTTCAGGGAGAGGCATTTCCAAGAACCTATTAAATCCATCATCCTATCATCAAAGGATCCTGCGGACAAAGAACCTCATCTCCTACTTTGAGTGGCTGTTGATGTGAAATCAACTGCCATCTTGTGAGGTAGAGGTACAATGTTGGTCGCAGAAGTCTGCAATCACTGTGGCTGCATCACAACAGCACTGTGCCCAGAGAGCAGATAGGAAGATGTAAAAGCACTAGAAAATCCCAGAACTACCTGTGGCTGAACTTCATCAAGGTTTAGCCCTTTCTAAGGGTACCTAAGTGACACCAGTAGATTAGCCCTCAGTGATGGAAATTCAGGAAGAGTCCCGGTAAATTTAGCCCCACAGAATGAGGTCAACTGCGGGGGTGTTGAACCTTGGTGCAGCTGTTAGTTTTATTAGCACTTTTAAAGGGAACCTCAGAGTTCGTGGCATCTTTGGGGGAATCTCAGATTTGCCGATGTCCAGATTATTCACTGAGTGGGAAACCTCAGATAACGCTCCAGTTTCCAGATCAGCACTGAAGCAGGGACCTTGGAACTACTCTGGTAGTACCAGGACCTGATCGATCCTTTCCCTTGACCAGAGATCCTTGGGAAGAGATCACAGGCCAGGATGCCCTAAAAGGAATTCAATTATCAGTGTGATGCTTATTAGTGATCAAGACATGAAGAGGACTCTGTGCTGGGCATCAAACCTCTTCCCTGCACTGGAGCAGTCAACAGTTTGTACACCAAAAGTGCGTCACGGTAGAAGCAAGTGTCCCACCAGTGGTCCAGCCCCTGGCACTCAACCAAAGTGTGGGTCTGAAGCCGTGAAGTGACTCCTGTACGGAGAAGAAACAGAACCGTTTTGTCCCAGCGTAGAGGGAAATGAACATGAATTGGGTCTGGGAAGAGGGCAGGATAACAAAGTTACTCACCATAGTGACTACCTTACTACTGGTCTATAGTCCCCTTTCCTCCATACTTGTGGGGCATTCCATCCTTCGGGACGGGACTGGAGCACTTTTGTAAAAAAGCATCACAAATGATGAGGTTTGTCCTTTTATTTTTACGCAGGGTACCGCACGTGGCCATAACCCCGCCCTCCTGAGCTCCGCCCCACGCTTCGCCCTTCAGTCCTTTTCTATCACCAGGTCTGAGACCATTTAAGCAATAAGAGGGGGCGGTGGGCGGGCGTATTGAAGAAACGAGGACTATGGACTGGGAGTAAGGTAGTCACTACGGTGAGTAACTTTGTTATACTCCTACACCCTGTCCCCTTTCCTCCATACTTGTGGTAGAGTCCCAAGCACACACCATAGGTAGTAGGGGTGGATGGAAAAACCCCTTTACTGGAATAAGTTCTGAACAGCCTGGACAAAACGGGCATCAGCCCTGGAGCTCAGGTAAAGCCTATTGGTGAGGCCCACAAAGCCACCTTGGCAATGGACTCCCAAAAGACATACTTTTGGAAGGCAACAGCAGTCGCTTTGCCACAGACTAGATGTGCATGGATGCTCTTCAGTGGTTGAAAGCCTCGAGTGCTGTAGGCTTCTGAAAAACAGGAGGCAATCCAGCGGGAGATAGTTGCTTTGGAAGCTGGTTTCCCTTTCAGGTCTCTGAATGTGAGAAAGAGTTGTGAAGAGCTGAGTTCTATCGAGGTAAAACTTCAGGGCTCAACTGACGTCCAAGTTATGTAAAACTCTCTCGGCATCAGATGCTGGGTTAGGAAAGAAGACAGGTAAGGAGATTGGTTCAAATGGAAATCGGTAACCACCTTAGACAGGAAGTAAGGATGAGTGCGAAGCACAACCTTATCCTTGTGGAAAGTTAGGAACGGATGTTCCACAGAGCTTGGAGCTCACTGAATCACCTCGCCGATGTTATTGCGGTCAGAAAGGCAAGTTTCCAAGAAAAGTTACTTAACATCGGTAGTGGCCATGGATTCAAATGGCATAACGCGGTGAGGACCACATTCAAATCCCATTTGGGATGAGGGGTGCGCACCAGCAGGAAGAGATGAAGACCCGCAAAATGTCTTTTGATGACTGGATTAGTCAATGAAAAGGAACAGCTGTCCATGGACAGGTAGGCTGCAATAGCGGATAAGTTCTGCATGACAGAACATGGATGCCAGAGGCGGACAGATTAGACACAAAGGATAGAACAGTGTCGACCGAAGCTTGCTTGGGATTGAGCTGTTTAGCTAAACACCAATGGCAAGACCAAAGCCATTTGCTCCTTTACTGAGCCCTCGTATAACGCTTCCTGGCAGCTCGGATAATGCGCACACTGTCAGACAGATCGAACTTTCTTAACGATCTGAAGTCGGGCACCAGGCCGCCAAGCTGAACGATCGTGGGGAGGGGTGCCCATCTGGTGAATGCAAGTCGGGAATCTGCCGCAATCTGATCGGGGGAAAGTATCGACAGATGTTGTAGTTCCAAAAACTAAAATCTGGCTTGCCACCAAGGAGCCATGAACAGGAGAGTCCAGTTCGATGTGCTCCCGAGCTTGCAGAGCAAGAGATGGATCAGAGGCAATGGGGAAAAAGCTTAAGCTTTCATGTTGTCCCACGAGATCTCAAGGTCGTCCCCCAGAGGAGACTCTCCAAGCCCATTCCTGGACGCATAAAGGAAGTTTTCTAGTTTTAAGAAGTTGCATAGAGATCCACCTCTGGAGTGCCCCGTTGATGGAAAATGTTGGGAGAGGACATTGCTGTTCATCTCCCACTCCTAACTGCGGTAGACTGGCAACTGAGTGAATCTGCGGCCACATTGATGTGACTCGGGGTGTCTACAGCCTGGAGCCAAACATTGCGCTGGGTGGCCCAGTCTCAAATTTGTATGGCAAGATCCACAAGGAGGGGAGACTTGGTGCCGCCCTGCTTGTTGATGTAAAACATCACCACCAAATTGTTCGTGCCAACACGAACTACACTGTTGCTGCAAGGGAGGTATTCAAAATGGCCACAGTGGTCCACGGTGGTTGGGCTGCCATTTTGTCAATGCCGGGGGGGGGGGGGGGGGGGGCGAACTGCATCATAGGAGCAAGTGAGGCAATAGTCTCCTCAGGGAAGTCTGGGGCCTTGTGTGTCATCTTAGCCTTGAAACAAGGAACCTCGGCAGAGCCAGTACTAGTAGATCTAGGGTGTTAACTCGACACCTTAGGGACTGCCCCAGAATTGCCTCTAGTGGAGGATCCTCGGCAGAGCCGGTACTGGAAGGCCTGTGCGTGACCACCTTCTTTTCCCCCCTCAACAGAACTGGTACCACCACGGGTGTGCGCGTGGGAAGGCTGAGGGATATACCTTACAGCCAAGACCCTCGATGAGGGATCCTCAATTCTGTTGGTGTCTGATTTTGCCCCAAGAAGGGGAACCTGAGGTTTAACCCTGGTACGTATAGCCACCTCGAGAGGGGCCTGGAGCCGAGACTTGGTGCAGTTAGCTCCAGATGCGGAAGCCTCAGGGTGAACCCTGGTATCCAGAGCCACAGAAGAACTGTGCCCAACTTAGCCCCCAAACGGGAACCTCGGAAGATCCGGTTTCGGCAGACCCGCTGTAGGGGCCCTCAGAGTAGTCTCTGGTGCCCTTCGTCGAGCTGAGACCAAAAGGGTGCACACGGATGTTCTTCCTCTCCCAGGGAGAACCACAGATCTTTCCGATGCAGACTCCATATAAGGATGTGCATTTATGCGTCCTGAAAGGGCACTACACTGAGCCAGTTAACCTTCCGCAGAGAGGACTTTGTTTGGCAAGGCGTGATCTTGAATTTCTCTTGGGGAAGAGAAAGATTGAACTGGGAAAGATTGAGGATAGTGCGCAAGCCTGCCTGGTTGGGCACTGAACAGGCAGGAGTAGAATCCCTCCCATTGCTCCCTGAGTGGAACAGTTTCAACTGCTCTGAGGTCCAGAAGTTTCCGTACCTCAGCTCTGACGGAGAGCTACACAATCTGCTGGAAGGGAACGTTGAAGGGTGGAGTAGGGGGAAGGAGCAAGCGGAAGCCCGCCAGAGCGATGGACAAAACCCATCGTTCTTCGGTGATGGTCTGCCACGCCTCCAGATAAGACGAGATTCGTCCTCCCACCGGAGTCTCGTGCAACCAACAAAAAATTAAATTTGGAAGATTTGTCGGCAGGGAGACTACCTGGAGAGGAGGCTGATGGCCGAGAGAAAAAACAACCACCCGGCCATTATTGCTTTCGGCAGGGCCTGCAAATTGGAGCTTCAGTTTGGCCCGCACGGCAATCCTGAAACCCCCTAAATCCAGAGAAGGACCGAGTTTGGGACCCTGGCCTCTGTGTATAAGGGGCCTTAGCTGGAGCTTTTGCCAGGACCGATAAACATTTGGCAGTTTGGGTACTCGCCTTGGTCTTTGTGATTTATTCATCTGTGCAGTAATGGAATAATTCCTTGCCATCAAAAGGAAGGTCCAGTACTTTGTCCTGTACTTCCTTTGAGAACTTTGTCACATGGAGCTACGCTTTGCGGGAGATGTCGACGAGACCATAAGGCCTCGAGCGGAGGTATCTACGTGGTGTGCAGCAGCTTCTTGCAAATCCTGCGCCAACATTATCGTGTCCGACAGACCGGCTTGAAAGTAGTCTAACCTATCTGCAGGAATACATTCCTGGAAACCGGCAAGTTTCTTCCACAGCCTCAGATTGGCTACTGCCAGGATGAGCTCAGTGTTAGCCTGATCAAGTTGGAGCACCGAATTGGAAAATACTTTTTTGCCAAAGGAGTCAAGGAACTTGTACTCTTTGGAGAGGATTTGGCCCGCTGCCTTGGATGATACAGAGGCCGACTTGGACTGGAGGGTGCTGCTGCCACCACCGCTGAGGAAGGGAGCGGACAAGCCGATAAGGCTATCTCTTCCGAAGCGTGCAGCTTGTATCGAGCATCAATCCTCTTGGTGAGATGCAGCCCGGTATGGGGTTTATCCCAGACCTTACGGGCCTCAGCCAAGACGTCTTTCTGGAGGAACAGGCTGGAGCGCTCCTGAGGTGACAGAGTTAAGGATCCAGAAAGCACCCCTTCCTGTGGAGTGGGGCCCTCGGGTACTGGAATATCAAGCAGGGCCTTCATATCCAGGACCCTGTCATGGAATGCTCTAACAGAGCGGAGCTGTTCATCGCGGTCCTGATCTGCTTGAGGCTCATCCAGCAAAGCGGGGATAGAAAACTGTTCCATTGCGCATAGCGCCTCAGGATTTAAAGTGGTAGCCCACGCCGCTGGTGTCATCTCTATGGGAGAAAGCAGAGGCAGAGGAGGAAGTGATGGAGGAATTTCCAGCAGGAAGAGGTGGAGGAGATGGCACCACCAGGACCTGCGTAGGAGCAGCCGGGACAGAAGGCGGTACCGGAGGTGCAGGGTACATTTCCCTGAAAAGACATTTAATATACGCCCTCATGGGATCAGAGTGCATGAGCTTCTGAAACTTCCTCAAAAAAAAAAATAAAAAAGAAAACACACATCCTCAGGCGCTGGATTAGGCAGTGGCCGTTCGTGAGGGGCATTCCCCCATGAACGCAAGGAGGATGGTTAGCAGGAGGGCCAACCAGCGGCTGGATCCACATAGATCAGTGGCGCGGAACCAGGAGGGAGCAAGACTGTATGAGGCACCGGTGCCCGATCACACCAATCGAATGAAGGGCAGACCAGGTTTTTGTTGTCCACATAGTGTGGAAAAAAGCTGCTCAGCCCCAAAAGAAATGCTCCCAACACCAGCCATCGTGAACGTTGGTGTAAGGGAGGGATCCAAAATGGCTGCCGTGGACCAAGGAGGTTGGGACGCCATTTTGTTGACACCTGAGAACTGCATCACAGGAGAAAGTTATGCAACTGTCACCTCAGGGCAGTCGGGGGACTTAAGTAACACCTTAGCCTTGAAACAAGGATCCTCTGCCGAGCTGGTGCTGGCAGATCTAGGATGTTTACTGGACATCTTAGGAACTGTCCCAGAATTAGCCTCCAGTGGAGGAGCCTCGGCAGAGCCGACACTGGAAGGCTTGTGGTGCTTGATCACCTTCTTTGCCCCCTCGACAGAACCGGTACCACCATGACCCCGAGTGTGCGACGGTTGAGGAATGTACCCCACTGACAGGACCCTCAAAGAGGATCCCTCAACTGTTGGTACTGGTTTAGCCCCAAGAAGAGGAACCTCAGGTTTTAACCCAGGACATATAGCTCCCTCAAGAGGGGCATCGAGCCGTGACTCGGTGTGGAAAGCTCCAGAAATAGAGACCTCAGGGCGAATCCCAGTATCCAGAGCCACAGAAGAACTGGGCTTAACTTTAGCACCCAAACGGTGAACCTTGGAACAGTGTCCGGTTTTGGCAGGTCCACTGCGGGAACCTTTGCAGAAACCTCTGGTGCGCCCATTAGGCCCCTTGTGGGGCACCTCACGGGAACCACTGGTGACAGAACTACTCGAGCCCTTCCCAGTCCTGGAAGACCCTGGGAAGGAGTCTCATGATCGGGGCACCCTGAAAAGTAAATAACTTACCAAGCGTTTCTCTTTTCATCAATGAATTGCTGAAAATGCGGTAAAGGAGCACGTTGAAACACCTCCTCCCACCGCAGAAGCCAACGTTGGAGTGCCCGGATGGAGAGGGAATCGCAATAGAAGCACTAGTCCCAGTGATGTTCCGGGCCTAGACACTAAGCAAAGAGTGGGGATCCACCATCACGAAACGACATGTGCATGAAAAACAGGATACAAAACCCAGACGCTCTGGCATAGACGGAGGACTAGATGGCTGTGGAACCGGAGCAGGAAGACGGACAAACGGAATAAAAAGAAAACATTCCCGGAGATGCTAGTGCATCCAGCTCTGACCGTGCAGAGAAAAGGACTGAAGGGCGATGTGCTGGGCGGGGCAGAGCTCAGGAGGGCGGGGTTACAGCCACGTGCGGTACCCAGTGTAAAAATAAAAAGGACGAAAAAAATCACATTTTTTATGTTAATGTTAAAGGATATTTGTACCATGCACTATCACCACCGGAGTGGTCCCCTGGCGGCTCGGAAAAGGGGGGGGGGGAGTTAGTGGGAATAAACTGGGAGAGTGCAAGAGAGCAGTGATGTGCTGTTGGCGGCCTCAGCCCGGAGGGTCCGTTGGCTGGGCTTGGGGTGCTTTTTCCGTTCGGTAGCCGTTGTGTACTGTTGTGAGAGCCTGTGTGTTTGTTTTGTTGCTGCAGTGGGATGAAGTTTCTGCGGTTTGTTGTGATAGAGTTGTGGTTGTGTTTATTTGGCGTTTGAGAGGTGTATGCAGAGGGGTGAAATGGTTAGTGAGTCGGTTATTGATTCATGATTGCACACTTGGTCCAGGCGTGGCCCGCGAATCGTATGTCAATCATTGAATCACATTACTATCTAGATTTCGATGCAAACTAAACTTAGGCATTCCATCCATTTGTGGCACATGCTAACATTTACACTATTTTTACAAAAGTGCTCCCATCCCGAAGGACGGAATGTCCCACAAGTATGATGGAAAGGGAACGGGACGTAAGAGTAATATCAAGCAAAGACAAGAAAAAAGGACAGCTAATGGCCCATCAAGACAGCGCATGAGTCAGGCCATGCATAAAACAAAAGAAAAGGATACACGTTTTTAGTGCTACAAAACACCAGTTCGGTCACATAGGATGGAATGTCCCTGAAATATGGCGGAAAAGGGATGGGACAGAGTAGTTTCAGTATACCAGCGTAATGTGTTCTTCTGGGGTAACTGTTGGGAGTAACTTTGGAGTAACTGTGGGAAAACATCACCACCAGCCTTCCATCCTCGAGTTAAGCTTGACTGCTCTGCCATAGCTGCCACATTAGTTAGATTTTTTCACATCAATCAGCAGATGGTTCTGGAAAAATCTCCACAATAGTAAATCCAACCGCGTATTTTGTCTAGGATCTCACATCCTGCTTGTTGGATTCATCACATGAAAGAGTAGCAAAGATGGATGTGCTTCAGAGTCATCACCGATTCTCCGGTGGTAACCTCCTCCTATGTTGCGAGGGGACGGTAGCCGCTACCTGATCCAGACCCTGAGGGTGGCTAAATGATGGAGAATCACATGGGAGGAGACAGCCTCTGGGGAGATGTCATGGCTTCATTGGATTAGACATGTTATCTCCTTGACACCCAATAGCCCAATTGCCATACATCTACATCCCAACTTTAGGGAAAATGGAGAAAACTTTTTCCAAAATCTTATAGACCAAACGTCCACCTTTTGTCTAAAATGTAACCTACCTTTTCCAGCTTTAATTATCCACCATATAGAAGTGGCTCATCACTCAGAATTATTGAAAGTGATTTTGCAAGTAATCTGTATCCATCAACCTCAATGACTCATTTTCCCACAATCACCCAAATAAAAGGACGAGGAAGAAGGAAAAAACAATGCAGAGGCGAACGAACCTCAAGCTCAAGGAGCGTTCCAGTTGTTTTCAGAATGCATCTGTGCGCGGGACATTTAAAGTTCGAAAGCAAACTCATGGAGGCTGCTGCTGTTTGGGAGAACGCGTTGTACTGCTCCACGAGGCTTGTGGAGCTTGGAAGCACGAACCGATGTGGCGGAGCCGAGCAGCTCACAAGAGAGGAAGCAGAGAGATTCTGGGAAGACCAGACGCGCTGCAGACACCAGGAGCCAGAGGAAGACTCCAGGGCATTTGGAAACTAAAGAAAGCAGCGTTTTACCTACTGGGATCTGGTGCGAGACAGGCTTGCTGAGGTGAGGCCGCGAGAGAGTCCGGAACAGGGCGAGAGCAGTCCGGAGTGGAAAGCAGGTGGCAAACCTTTGCCTAAGCGTGAACAGGAGCGAGAGCACCTTATACTCCTACGTCCCGTCCCATTTCCTCCATACTTGTGGTAGATTCCAAAGCACTCCTCACAGGTAATACGGGTGGATGGAACTTCCCTACTGAAAAAGTTTCATAAGAACAGCCTGACTGAATTGTGCGTTGGCCCTGGAGCTCAGATCCAAGCAGTAATGCTTACAAAAAGCTGATGGTGAAGCCCAAGTTGCTACGTTGGCAATGGTTTCCCAGGGAACATATTATTGAAAGGCAACAGCAGCCACTTTGCCACGTACAAGATGAGCATGAATGCCTTTCGGAGGCTGAAGGCCCTGAATGGTATACACTTCTGAAATACAGGAGGCAATCCATCGGATGATCGTAGCCTTTGAAATAGCTTTCCCTTTCGGGTCTCTGCACGTAACAGAGTTGAGGGGAGCCCCGAGTTCATTTGTTGTGTCTAGATAGAACTTCAGAGCCCGTCGGACATCTAAATTGTCTAATATTCTCTCTGCGTCTGAGGCCAGGTTTGGAAACAAGACAGGCAATGAGCTAGATTGATTTAAATGAAAATCAGTCACTACTTTAGGAAGGAAAGAAGGATGCGTGCGGAGCACAACCTTATCCTTGTGAAAGGTAAGGAACGGGTGTTCCACGGACAAAGCTTGAAGTTCGCTTACTCGCCTTGCCGAAGTCACTGCAATCAAAAAGGCAACCTTCCAAGAAAGGTATTTGAGATCAGCAGTAGCCATGCGTTGAAATGGCTTATGGCATAGGCGGTCAAAACCACATTTAAATCCCACTTTGGGCGAGTATTGCGTACAGGTGAAAAAAGATGCAACAAACCTGCGAAAAGCCTTTAACGACTGGGTTTGTTAAAGGAAAGGAACAGGCATCAGTGGACAGGTAGGCAGCAATAGCCGACAAGTAAGTCCTACAGGATAATACATGAATGCCCGAAGAGGCCAGATGAGAAATGAACGAAAGGACAGTGTCAATCGTAGCATGTCTGGGGTCTAATTGCTAAGCTAAACACCAGTGACAAAACCGGATCCACTTGCTCCTATACTGAGACCTCGTAGAAGGCTTCCTGGCCGCTTGGATAATGCATATATGGTGTTCAGGCAGGTTAAACTGCACTAAGAATTTGAATTCAGGCACCAGGCCACCAAGCTGAATGATTGTGGGTAGGGGTGCCACATCTGCTGATCACACTGATGAAGCAGATTGGGAATCAACGTCAGTCTGATCGGAGGACAAATCGACAGATGCTGAATTACCGAAAACCAGAATCTTGCTGGCCACCAAGGAGCTATGAACAGGAGAGTGCAATTCGATGCATTCCTGAGGTTGCCGAGTGACCGATGAATCAGAGGAAGAGGGGGGGGGGGGCATATGCCTTCATGTCGTGCCACAGGATCTCAAGAGCATCCACTAGATAAGCGGCGACAAGACCGTTCCTGGATGCATAAAGAGGAAGTTTCGCAAAAAGGTCCACTTCTGGAGTGCTCCATTGGCGAAAGATGTTGGAGAGGACTTCCATGTTCAGTTCCCACACGTAGCTGACCGCTGTCTGCCGGCTGAGCGAGTATGCCGTCACATCGAGTTGCCCCGGAAATGTGTACCACCAGCAGCCAAATCCTGTGCTGGATGGCCCATTCCCAAATCTGAATGGAAAGGTCCACAAGAGGTGGTGACTTGGTAGCACCCTGCTTGCTGATATAAAAGACACCGAGTTGTCTGTGCAGATGTGGACCACCCGGTTCATGATGGCACCAGAAAAACAGCCAGGAGCGCCAAATAATTTCTATGAAACTGCCAGTCATGCGGTGTCCATAGATCGGAAACCTTGAGATGATCCAGAATTGTAGAATTGTTCCCCACCAAAGGAGGGAGGAGTCCATGGTAATCACTTGTGGGCAGGGCTCCTGAAAGAAGGCCCCCACTGTAAGATTGTTGGTCGAGGACCACCATAGAAGGTCTGCCATCATGCAGGATGGAACTGGTACCATCTTGGAATCCGATTCCGAAACCAGACACCAAGAGCTCAGAAGAACCAGATGCGTACGCCTCATTTTGAGACACGCAAGAGGAAGAGCAAGTACGCACGAGGCCATGAGGCCAATAAGTATCTGTAACCACGAAGCTGTCATGTGCTCTGACTGCATGAAGAGTTGACACGTGGTGAATAGATCCGCAATCCTGTCCGCTGTCAAATACACCCTGGAGTCGATCGTGTTCCAACGAAAACACAGGAAGATCAGTTCTTGGTAGACCGTCATGGAAGATTTCCGCCACTTCACCGAAAGCCCAAGGTGGAACAGGAGCTGAAGGAGAGACTCGAAATTGCTCAATGCCGTCTGTGGACAAGGGTTGCGTAGGAGCCTATAGTCCAAATACAGATATACAACGACCTGTAGACGAAGGAAAGCTGCAATGACCGACATCTTCATAAAGACACGCAGCGCCAAGCTGAAACCAAACAGGAGCACGCAGAACTGTAAATGCTCCCCTCCCAGGGAGAACCGCAGATTCTTTCGATGCGGCCTCCATATCAGGATGTGCATATACGCGTCCTGAAGGTACACTACACTGAGCCAGTCGCCCTTCCGAAGAGAGGACGTTATTTGGCAGGGTGTGATCATCTTGAATTTCTCTTGGGGGAGAGAAGAGTTAAACTGGGAAAGGTCGAGGATGGCGCGATGGCCAGCCTGGTTGGGTTTGGCACTGTGAACAGTCGAGAGTAGAAGCCCTCCCCTTGCTCCCCGAGGGGGAACAGGTTCCACCGCCCTGAGGTCTAGAAGCTTATGAACCTTGGCTCTGAGGGAGGGTGTCCCGATCTGTTGGAAGGGAGGATTGAAGGGTGGGGTGGTGGGGGAGGGGCAAGCAAAAGACCGCCCGAGCATTGGACAAAACCCACCGATGGTCGGTGATGGTCTGCCATGCCTCCAGATGAGACGAGATTCGTCCTCCCACCAGAGTCTCGTGCGACCGACAAAAAATATAATTTTGCAGATTTGTCGGCAGGGAGACTACCTGCTCCTGGAGGAGGCTGAAGGCCGAGAGAAAAAATGACCACGTTGTTTGACGGGTGCCACCAACCAGAGGGTCAGTTCTGCTCACCTGGCAGTCCTGGAACCCTCTGAAGCCAGAGAAAGATCGAGACTAAGTGATAACTCTCACTTTTACAAAAACTGCACCACTCTGGGCCAAACGGAGCAGTGAAAAACAGCAATTTCTGTCCAAAGACATAATTGAGCCACAGTGGCTTTATGGACATCTTTCAAAACTTGTTTCATACCCTTCCCACATAGCAAATCTCCCAAATATTTAAAAAACTGGTTACAACCTGCTATTTATGGTTCCTTATAGCCCAATTTTAAAAAAAGTAACCACGTGCGTATTTAAGAAGTCCTGACAGGCGCGTAAACAGGCAGTTGCCATCTACAGGAAGTCACAAGAAAAGATATTGAATGGTTCGCTAAACAAGAACTTTTGAAAGAAGTGGAACCACAAGGCTAAGCAGCTTTGTAAATAACATTGTTGTGGGCCAAGAAAGAGACAAAGCACTGTTAGACAAATCAATTTATGTATTAAGGAAGACTCCAGGGGAAGAGAACCACCCTCTGGAACCAAGGCTCTTCGACCCTGGGGAACTTATATTGGAGCTGTTCAATTTTCCTTTACAAACTCTTTCTACAATCACCTATGGTTAAAGACATTTCCCTTTTCATTGTATAGTTTGGTTTATAGTGTGAGTATTAGATTAGAACCTTCCAACACAAGAACAGTTTTTATATCCAGACACAGACAGATCCTTAGTTTTTGGTTTTATGTAGGGGAATTCCTCTTAGAGAAGGTTCAGAGAGACCTTTTTGCAAACCTTTTGTTTTCAATAAAAGTATTTAGCGCAAAAAATTGCTAACACGTTTCATTTCCGATTCTTCACATTAAGCAGCAAGAATATTCGCATGTTGATTTTTGTTAGTGCTTCGTTATGTGTTCTCGTGATTTGCATTATTTAGTTAATGTTTTGCGGGGTCTCCAGATACATTTTCTCTGTGGCCATATGAAGGATTCACTGTTTCTGTATTGCCCCGCGGAATACATCCAGTAGATGTTTCATTTTCACTTTTCCCTTGTTGATACATGCAGGGTTGATTATTTTGATTCCTTTCTTTGTCTGAGCGGCTCACAGTCCATGCACACTGCACTCCGGCCGCCACTTGGGCATGTTAAGAGCCTAGCAGTGGTGTGGCTAAGACAACCTGGTAGCAACCAGGGTAGTGTTCAGTGGTGCTGTGCAGCTAGGGCTCCCATCATGAAGTTCATATTGCGGCAGCTTCAGGAGCTTGTTCTCCAATTAGTACAGTTCCAAGACTGTAGTGAAGGACAGCAGCCGCACTGCCCGTACAGAAACGAAAATATAGCACGCCCCTCCTCCCTATAGCATTGCTTCCATTCAGCTGATACATGTGTGAGGCCATGCTTCTTGTTGTCCTTTTTCACCAGTTCCTCTCATGAGATCTTTGCAGACTACAGGCAGTGTTTTTGTTCCCCATATCTGTGGTTCATAACTTCGCACAAGGAAGAGGGGCACGAGTGTCTGCGAGGACCAATAGCTCAGGGTTACTCAGCCATCACACAAAGGTGGAATATCGACCACAGTATATGACTGAACAAAACCAGGAGGACATGGACAAGAGTGACATTACAGGGATGAGTTTTACGAGGATTGAGGAACGGTAAGTCATTTGGCAGACTAGGATCTATCAACACCAAAGAGTCTGGTCCCAATAGCCAACTTTCAAAACGGTCCTGGGTGGGTCTGTTGATATGTCTGGAGGGTATTAAGCATGTACAAGCAAGCCTTGGACTCTTAAGGTGGGGCGTTTCCTTCATGCAAATTGCAGCAACTAAGGTGATAAAAACACCTCCCTCTGAAGTTACCTTAAACAGCCAGTCAGTGCTAACCGAAGGATCACAGGCTGATGTTTTGTATTTAGTTATTTCACAAACAGACACCACACCCAGAAGAGATCAGACTATACTACCCCACCCATCCCCAGGAGCTAAATAAACTTCGGGAGAAACTCAAGGGTATGTTCACTGAGAAATACTTTGTCCAGCCTCAGACCCTGTAACTATGGGAGCATCCAGTGCTCCAGATAAGATTTTGAAGTGGGAGTATTTTTTTCTGGCCATTTTTTAAAGTTGGGAATACAATGATTTTTTACGGAGTAAGAAATGCAAGTTTCATTCCCAATGGGAGTATTTTATAAGCAAGTAAAAATATGTTTTAACTGGAAAACAGAACTGTTTTTGTAAAACGGATTCCTTTGCACCTAGTTATTCATACACATTAAAAGATACAGGTTTACTTCTTCTGATCAGACATTAGTAATAGTAGTTTCTTCCTGTGGTACTACATGCACTACTGTTACAAACATATCCATGAAGCTGTGTTGGTGAAAACTGGGGCACATGGTTCTAAATGTCCGTTTCCTATTTTTTGTTTTGAGTATTTTTACTCGCTATTTCTTTTTTGTGGCTAGTGAAAGTGGCAGACGCACAGTGCACCAGATAAAATTTGGAAGTGGGAGCATTTTACTCCATGTTTTTTGTTTTTTTAACTTTGGTTTTATTCGCATTTTCTTATTGTTACAAACAGGTTCAATGCAGATTTGAAGAGTATACAATCAATTAACCCCTAAAACCCATACCCCTCCTCCCCCCTTCCACCCACCCCAACACCGACCCTCCCCCCAATCCCCGCACCCAGACAGGAACTTTGGGAATCTCTGAATGATCTCTTCGTATCATGTACTTAAGAGATGATGTGATTGGTGACCATATTGCCGGCTGAGTTGAGTCTGCCGTTCCCCGGGCCGTGGGCACCCAGTTTGTGTGCAGCACGTCTCTGACCCCGTCCCTCCCTTCTCATTCCAGGGTCACATCTTGGCATCAGTGGACGTCCCATCCCCAGGTCTGCTGCACCCCGTACCAGTTTGCTAGGAACGAACCAGAATCGTTATTCACCATTGCAATCAGTTTGTCCATCAGGAACATGTTCTTCACTTTTTTCAGCCAGTCCTCCTTGGATTATGGTACCTATGTATTTCCGTTTCCTCCGGGGGGGAGCCCCAGCAGCATCGTCAGAGGATTTAGTGGGAGAAGTTCGTCTGATACCTCCGCAATCCAGTCCCTCACCTTCCCCCAGAAGTCTTGGACTTTTGGGCAGTGCCACCACATGTGGCTAGTGGTGCCCACCTGGCCGCATCCCCTTGGGCATCTTGGTGACACCCCTGGGAACATCTTTGACAGTTTCGCCGGGTCCCTGTGCCACCCCTGCAGGATCTTAAAATTATGCTCCATGTTCGAGGTGAATAAGTTCCCGTGGAATGCTATTTTGAAAATCCTTGACCAAGCGTCCTCTGAAATCGCCTCTCCTGCCAGGTCGTTCCAGAATGAACGGAAACTCCTCCTTCCCGGAAGGTTGTTGGTATTCAAGATTTTGTACATTCTAGATACAGCCCCCTTCCTTGAAGTCGCTGTGTCCAGGAGCTTCTCAAAGGGGGTCAACTGCCTCCTCAGGTTTTGACCCCATGACCGGTCGCAGAGGATGCCCTTGAGGCGGAGGTATTCGAAGATAGAAAGAGACCCATGACCGAGAGCATCCCTTAGTTCCTCGTACGCTAGAAATTCTCCCTCTCTGAACATCTGCCCCACCCATTCCATTCCCTTGTCTGGCCAGATCTGGGAGTTCCGGAACCCCCTACTACCTAGTTTGAGAGGGTGGCCCCAGAGAGGTCATCGGGGACGGCCATGAAGTGAGGTAAGCAGTCCGAGGGCCCTCTTTCCAGATTTCCCAGAGCACTCCCAAGGTTGGGTGGGTTTTCAGGTTTTTCGGATTGTCTTGCGCGGGGCCCACAGGAGGTCACAAACCTTCAGGGGGTGGGCGTCCATGTCCTCCAAATATGACCAGTATGTCCCCATCCCTTCTTTCATATGTTCCAGGAGGACACGCAGCTGGGCGGCGCGGAAATAAAGATGGAAATCCGGTAACCCAAACCCTCCCTCCTCCCTTGGTATAGCCGTCCCGGGCCTCGGGGTTTTCCCTTGCCATATGAAGTCTTGTATCGCGTTCTGCAGATCTCCAAAGGTTTGATCGGGGACGCTGGTTGGGAGCGCTGTAAAGAGGTACAGGAGCCATGGCAGAATGTTCATCTTAACTGCCGTCATCCGGCCATACCAGGACAGAATCATCTTGCCCCATCTCCTCAGGTCTGATGTGATCCCTGCCATTATGGGGTCATAATTGGTGGTGGCTAGTTTCGACAGGTCCCTGGTAAGAAGGACGCCCAGGTATCGTATAGAGTCCTTTCCCACTACGGACCCATAGAATCTATCCAGAGGGTCTAGTTCCGGGTCCTGTGCTCTCATTGGGAGCAATACTGATTTAGTTGTGTTGATTTTAAGCCCCGAGAAGCGCCCAAACGTGGCCACGAAGGACAGGAAGGGGGGAGCAAGGAGCCGGGATCTACCAGGTAGGCTAAGATGTCATCCGCAAACAGAGAAAGCTTAAATTCTACCTCACCTCTTTTAATCCCCCCGATATCCGGATGAGATCTGACCGCTATGGTTAGTGGTTCCATTGTAAGGACGTATATCAAGGGGGAGAGTGGGCAGCCCTGCCTTGTCCCTCGGGAGAGGGGGAAAGACTCAGACAACTTCCCGTTCACTTGGACCCTTGCTGTAGGGACACTGTACAGTACATTAGGAAGTGGAACAGGACACCACTTCCTAATGTGTCCCCCGAAGCCCATTTTTTGGAGGAGGAGTTCCATATATCTCCATTCGACCATGTCAAAGGCTTTCTCTGAATCCAAGGAGAGGACAGATGCTTCGAGCTCAGAAACTTGAGCGTATTGAAACAGATCTATTGTTTTGCAAATGTTGTCTGACCCCTGCCTTCCCCTTATGAAACCCACCTGGTCCCCGTGGACCAGCTTCGGCATTATCCCTTCCACCCGCCTCCCCACCACCGTGGCCAGGATCTTTACGTCTATATTTAACAATGATATAGGGCGGTAGGAAGAACACTCTGCAGGGTCCTTACCCTCCTTGGGTGAGCACTGCTATTATGGCACCCATCATGGATTCGGAGAGAATGCCCCCCTCCAACACGGAATTGAAAACCTTCACCAGGTGCAGGGCTAGGGTAGAGCGGAATCTTTTGTAGAAGTACACTGTGAACCCGCCCTCCCCGGGGGAAGTTCCCAACTTCATCCCACTAATCACCTTTTCTACCTCCTCCTCGGTGACCGGGCCCTCCAAACCCTCCGCCATCTCTCTCGTCAGGGCCAGGACTTGAATGGAGCTCAGGAAGACCTCCATCTGTGCATCGCCCCGTCATATTCTGACGAATATAATTTTTCGTAATATTGGCGGAAGGCCTCTCCTATGTGGGGAGTATCATAACCTATTGACTCCTAGGCATTCCTCACCGCCTTCACCATTCTACTCCTCTGGACCACCCTCAGCTTCCAGGCTAGGATCCTGTCCGCTTCGTCCCCTTTATCGTGATATTTTTGCTTGACCAGCTGGAGATTCCTCTATGTTTTGTGTAGGAGGAGGTCCTTTAGCTGGAGCCTGTAGTCCTCCAGGGTGGCTGGAGTCGGGCTATTTTTTCTCTCAAGGTCTTCTCCTGGGCATCCCTCTCCCTTTTTTTATGGGCTCCTATTTTGATGAGAACTCCTCGTAGGGTTGCTTGAAGGCGTCCCATAATGTGTGTGTGCCACCTCCCCGTTATCATTTAGCTCAAAGAATTCCGTTATAGCATCTAACACTTCCAGAGCATGGACCTCATCCTTTAATAGGTCATTGTTACATTTCCAGCGTCCTCTGCGGTCTTTGCGCCATCCCGCTATGGAGACGCGGACCATGTCATGATCCGACCAAGGGACCGGGTCGACCCTATGGCCAGAGATATATGGGCAGAGGGTCTCATCCACCAGGATGTAATCAATTCTGGAATACAAAGTGTGGATAGCAGAATAGTAAGTAAATGAGGGGTCGTCCGACCTGGGGGTCAGAATTGTATCCACCAGGCCCAGTTGTGAGTTAACCCTCTGGAAGTTTGGTGCCATGACTCCATCTGTGGACCTGATGTTCTGTGGCCCTACCCGCTTTCTGTCCGTCAATGGGTCCAGAACCATGTTGAAGTACCCCCCAACACCATCGTGCCCTGCACAAATAACTTGAGCCTGTCTCTCACATCTTCCCAGAATTGAGCTTAGCCTTCATTCGGGCCGTATACTACTGCAGGGGTTAGGGGGGAGCCCCTTACCAACAAATAGCGGCCACCGGGGGTCCCTCAATATGGCCTCCTTTTCCAAGCCTACGTCCCTTGCCAATAAAATGGCCACCCCCCTTTTCTTTGTCTTGAGGGATGCGCAGAGGACCTCTCCAATTCCTCTCCCGCATTTTGGGTTCCTTCCCCCGTGCCCAATGTGTGTCTTGCAAGAAGGCAGGTCTAGTTTCGCCCTCCTGAATTCTCTACAAAACAGAGACCTCTTCGTAGGGGTGTTCAGACCCCGCACAGTCAGGGTACCCACTCCCAGGGCCGGCAGATTATCAGACATAATCCAAGTTTCCCTCCCCCTTGGTCAGCTTCATCACATAGTTGCCCCCTTGCCGCTCCCTTCGACTCGCCTCTTGATTACTTTCGTTCCCCTTTCCTCCCCCGGGTGGGCCTTAAACTTTCCCACAACTGCCCCCCAGTCCCTATCCAAAAAGAACAACCCCAACTAACTCGTGACCCCCCCCCACCCCCCTTCCCGGCGTCCAGCCAGTTAGTTCAGCCATTGCTGGCATTTGGCCGGACCACCAGCCTGCCCTCCTCGGCCTGGCTTTCAGTGCACTGCTTGTTACTTTGTGCCTCACTCCCCCCACTGCTTCATCCCCTCGGTAGCCCACCCTATACTTGCTGTTCAAGGGGACTCTGAATTTGGTGAATCCTCTAGAACTTCCATTCCAGATCTGCCGCTGGTTGGGTCACCCCGATCATCAGCCCTCCGAGTTGTTACGCGCTCCGTGCATTGCGGGTGGCGGGGTGTTCAATTTTTTATATTTCCTCGAGCTGGTTTTCCTTCTCCTGGCACCCGACAGGCTAGAAATGCCCACACCGATCGCCACTGGGCCAACTGGGCCCCTCTGGGGAGTTGGCTCCGCCACATAGTCCTGGATGGCCCCCCTAATGTCCTCTTCCGTGACCATCATTGTCGGTTGGCCCATGTATTCGAAGGCCAGGGAGAAAGGGTACCCCCACCTGTAGCGCACACCCTTCTCCTTTAGTTGCTGTGTTAGGGGGCGGCACATTCTGCGCTTGGCCAAAGTGTAGGCGGAGAGGTCTTGGAAAATTGTGATCTGGGCGTTGTTGTAGGTGATCACCCCCGCCTTCCTTGCTTCCTCCAGCACCTTTTCCTTTTCCGTGTAATTGTGGAACCGGGCCAGGACCGACAGGGGGTTCCCCGCCTTTCCCCCCACCCTGTGCACCCGGTCGAACGTGAGCTCTGTTGTCATCTCTTCTGTGAACAGGAGGGTAATGTCTCTCACCACTCGGATTAAGTCTCCCTCCGTTTCAGGGACTCCGAAGAATCTGAGGTTGTTCCTCCTTTCCCTGTTTTCATAGTCATCCATCTGCCTGGCCCTTTCCTCGTCCCTCTTCTCCAGGGCCGCTAGCCTCATACCAATTTGAACCTCCTGGGATGCTGATTTCGACTAGTTGGTTTCCACTTGCAGAAGCCCGTCCTCGACCTTGTCCACCCTTTGGTCCATTTTTTCAAATCTGAGCGATGTCAGATCGCATGTCCCTGATTTCCTGTAGGATAGAGGCAAAGCCCCTTTCCATTGCTGTCGTGGACTGCGTCGAGGCCTCTGGCTGGGCCATGCCCTCAGTGTGGGTAGAGTCGCTAATATTGCTCCCTGTCTCCGCCTCCTGCCAGTTCATTCAGGCATACGGTGTGCCCACTGCGGGGTCTGCCGCGGTCCGAGGGCGTCTCCTCTAGGCCCCACCCGGCGGTGTACGGACTGGGGTGTCTCAGGGGAGTACATGGGGGGAGGGAACCCCACTGCGGGGAGGTAGCTTCCAAGCGGGCACACGCCCCACCAACCAGCACCAGATGGGGGCCTCACACCCGAGACCCTCCCAGAGGTCAGCGGTATTGCCTTTTATGCCCCCAGGGAGGGAGGAATTGTTTTCTTTTTGGTTTTTTTGTTTTCTTATTAACAGGGCTGGTGAGGACCAGCCACCGGGGCTACTCACTCCGGGCGGGGGGGGGGGACCGCCGGGGCCGTTCCACCGTCTCCATCTGATGCCTCCTTTCCCCTCCTGGGTGATGTCAGGCGGGCACACGCCCTGGGGATGGGCCCAGGGGCCACCACCTGTTTGAGTCCAGCCCAAATGATCTCTGTCCCTCTGCCTACCCCTCGCTGTGGTTGCGGGCCGCGGAAACCCCGGGACCCCTCGGGGAGGGGTGGACGAGCTCCTTCCCTGGAGACTGTAGTGCTGTGGGCCCGATTACACTGCAAGGGCTCTCTGCTGGCTTGTGTGGCTTTCGATATGCTCGGTCCGGAGGGCAGGGGGGCCGCGGCCGCAAGGGGGGCGGGGGTAGACGCGGCCTCCCCTAATCTGCTGCGTGGTGGGTCGTGGGGGGCCTCCGCTCGCGGGCCCGCGCCGCCCTACCGCCTCAGCAGAATCCGGGGGGTGTTGGGCCCTGGAACCTCCGCCACCAGGTCCCGGATGCCGAGTTCGGGACTGCCCGCACTCTTTGTACGCCGGGCCGACACAACGGGGAACACGCTCCGACACAGGGGGGCGAGGAGGAGAGAGCCTGCGTCCTGCTTTGATGAGCTGCGCCGCGGCGGCCGATGATCTCTTCGCCGCTCTACCATTGCGGCCCGTACTCTGTCTTTCCGGGGTCCCAGAGCTTGCTCTTTAGAGGGGGGACGGCCCGGGGGGGTGGGGGGGGGGTTCACCAACTCAATCCGGTCAAAGAATGTGCCTGGGGGCAGCTCAATCCCCTTATTCGGGCCAGCCTCGGCGGGAGCACAGCGTTCATGCAGCCATTACCTGCACGCCCCCTGGTGGCCTCCCTCCCCATGTTTTAATATTGAGAGTACAGTAATTTATTTTATTTTTTTTTTTAAGTCCAATTCCCAATGTTAGGCAGAAACCTGTGCAGTTCCCTTAGGGACCACTGCAAAAGGCTTAAGACTACAGGTGTTGGCAGTAAACCCAATACCCAATTGGTAGCAGTCTGTACCACCCAGATTTACCTGGTAGCTGTGGCTGAGCAGCCAGACTTCTCTCAAGAAGAGTTAGACAATATATAGAGTATACAAGATAGGTACCAAAATACAGTAGCACAAGCAAACACTGACCAGAGCTTTGGTATCAAGTATATAATTATTTATTTAAAGACACACTTAGACACTCTAGCACTATTATTATAAGTAAGTTCAAAAACACAGTCACTATTAATATATGTACATCCCTTATTCCTTATTAGACAAGTCTTAGTTAACACCACTTATTTCCAGACATAGGTGAGCGCTTAACTAAATATTGCACTCCAATAAGTTTAAGAAAATAGGGAGGGAAAAGGCAGAAATTAGGAACAGCACACAACACAATACTTTAGAAGCACTCAGCAAGGCAGGGAAGTCAAAGTCTACTTGTGAGCAAAAAGTTCAGAGGCCAGGCTCCCTCTTGGAGAGAGTAGAACACCAATGCGCCCAAGATCACACAGTTTAAAAGGCTTGGAAAGTCTTACAGGGTTTAAAAAGGAATCAGTTCAGCTCAGAAAAGTTCAGTTAGCCAGCCTAGGGCCAAACCAAGTGGTAAATTGAGGAATTAAGCGACACCCCACACAGACCATTGCGAGGGAGGCCAGGCGGACACAGTACCTTGAGAGTGGAGAGAATCCTCCAGCGGGGGCAGTTGTTCCTGGCAGTGGATGCAAGTCGAGGCATCGTCCAGAGAAAGAGATGGTCTCGACGTGGAGGAAAGCTGAAGGTCGTTGCACTGCCAGGGAAGAAACCAACAGCGGAGTTCTCCGGTAAAAAGGTACTACCCTTTTATTCGCGGTAGTGGAAAAACGTGGTATCCCGGTTGCCGGGGTGCTTGGCACAGGCAAATCGGCCTCGAGATGATCCAGGACGGCGAAAAGGCGGGCAAACTGGTTATCCCCACCAGTCAAAGGAAGAAGACTCTTCGGGATGAAGATCTCCTCTGTCGTTGGAACAAGTGGTGAGTCGGTTCAGCAGGGCTCAACCGGTGGTGTCGTCATTGCAGGTCGGCTCAGCTTCTCCCTCTTCGGATTCTTTGGTCCTGTGGCGACGTCTGAAGTCCCAGTCCCCAAAGCCCTGCTTTTATGCAGAAAACCCCCATTCATCAGTCCTAGCTGACACTCAAACATGTTAAGTGGTGAGCCGGGCGGCTCACCACTGGGCCAATCACACAAGAGTGCGACTTGAGATGCTGAGGCAACTCAGTCCAGAGTGCCTAAACCCCCTCCCACACCCCTTGTGGTACCCAGACAGAGTGGCACCACTTTTGGAGGCTTCTGTGGAGAAGCCTGCCAAAAAGCGGTACAAAGGGCTCGACTTGGGTTGGAGTCACAGGAGCGAACACAAACGCCATTTTGGAACCGAGTTCTGGGAAAAAATACCAACCGATGAATTAATATTAAATAAACCGGCGGTATGTTTGAGGGTATGTTAAAAAGTATTAGCCTCGAATAATGGGAAAATCCCATCGGAATATATTCGCGGTTGAATATAAAAAGTAGTATCCACTGCCACCAGCCAAAACTCGCTCAGGGGGGACTGGACAGTGCCCCCTCGAACAACAGACCCAGGGGCAATCGAATTGCCCCTACCAGTACGCCCACAATATGATGGTTTCTACTGGTTCTGTTCACAATTTAGGACTAGTAAAGCCAATGGTGACTTTACATGCCCTGGGAGACCGTAGTCCGTCCCAGGGTACGGAGTCTATGGTTGGGGGTCACTGATACCCCTGTGTTACGGCACGGAGGGTGCTGTGTAACATATACCAAAAACACATGAAGCCCTATGGAGTAAAAGACCCCATAGCCCATAGAACACATTCCAAAGTCAAAGGATATCTCAAATCATGTCTAAGAGTGGGAGAAAAAGAGTCTCACTCTTAGCAGGAGAAAAAAATAAACCCCAAAAATCCAGCAAAGCTGCTGGGGGACTCACTAGGTTTGGGAAATTAGCCTTTACAGAGAATTCTGCCTAACACCCAATTGCAGCATTTTATAAGCCAGTAAAAATATGTTTGAAGTAAAAAACAGAAATGTTTTTGTAAAATGTTTTATGCACCTAGTTACTCATGCACATTAAAAAAATGCATGTTTACTTCTTCCAATCAGGCAGCTAAAATAGTAGTTTCTGCCTGTGGTACTATGTGCACTACTGGTCCAAACATATCCATGGAGCTGTGTGGGTGAAAGCAGGGGCGTAAGATTCTACATTTCCTTTTCCTATTTTTTTGTTGGGAGTATTTATAATCCCCATTTTTATTTTTTGGGAGTATTTGCCAATTTATAGGGAGTAAAAGTGGCCGATACACCACTTATCTGTAGGGCTGCTGATACATCATTTATCTATAGGACTGGATGCTTCTCTCCTCCCCCCACCCCCAAGCCAAGGAGGAGTGACAACTGGAGTCTAACTCCGATTAGCCATACTTCGAGGATGAGGGGATAGTTCAAAAGAAGAATGGCAAGGTGAGAAATGCAGGAAAATGTAATTGCAATCTGGTCCAAGCCATCATTACCCCCAGCTCTAGCATGGATATGTTAAACCCCAGCAATATTCACCGTCCCAAAGCATCCAAATGGGCACCTTTGCCAGTGGGAGCTAAATATATGGCATCCAGGTTCAGGAAAGCACTTGACAAGGATGTTTGGGCAGGGCTCAATGCAAAATGCCCTAGGCCATCCCTGGATGGTAAAGTGACATCAATACTAGATTGCAAAGCCCACACAGCCCCCCAAGGAGGATATAGCTTGCTCCTGGAAGTCCAGCCAGTACAAATCGCTAGACGTTTGTGTAGGCTGGTCAACATGATCTCAGAATGGGTCATGGACACGGGTGAACTGGTCGAACAATTAATTCAGGCTCTGAGCAGTTTGCCTACCTGGGTAATGTGAATTGCTCATCCATGAAGCGCTCGAGGTGCATTTTTCTGTAAACCGGCACCAAGCTCTGGGACCTGGCCTTCTCAGAGGCAGGACCCAGAGAAAATGAGCATCCGCTGAGTGAGCCTTTTGCGAAAGAGCTCAGCAAGTCAGAAAACCTACGTGGCCCTGGAAAAATCACAAGCCTCCCAATTGCAGGGTATTCCCCACCCCAACCCCCTCTTGGGTTATTGGAAAGGCTGGCAAAGGAAGGTGCCACTCAGCCAGTCGCTCATAGTCAACAGGGCCAACAAAGGTAAAGGTTCAGCATCCTGTTGGGTATCCGGTTACCAGGTCTACTTCTAGTCCAGACACGACATAGAAAATCTTGTGAGGGGTCAGAAATGCGAGGCAGACAACTGCTTGTGTTTCTCAGAATTAAACATTTTATTAAACGAAAAAGATGGAAATAAATCCTCACTAAACCTACTCTATCAGGGAGTTCCCTACCTGTCTAAAGGCAAAGGGGGTGGGGGGGTCACTCCTAACAAACAAAACTGGCCCTCACACTAAACAAAAATAGTCAAAGTGAGTTCTAACCAACATAAATGAGTGAAGAACAAACAAGTAATTTGGATGGTCTTCACCTGTCCTGGGTAAATCCCTTCCCTAGGATTGTTCAATGTCAATTTCCCCCCAAGTGTTCAGAATGAGAAATAAAGTCTTGAACCAGTTTTTAAGCTCCAAATGAAACAAGTTCACCAACATAAATCCACTGGTAACAGGACTTCAGCCTTTAGTGGAAAGGGATCTTTTCTAATTCCAGCCAAGGAAATAGCACCAATGGTAATCCTGGACATCTTCCTTCCAAGATTGTTTTGCCACATTTCAAAGAATAGATTAGCAACTTCTCCTACAATTCTACAAGTGTTCATAACTTCTGCACAATTGTCACAATGCTTCTTAGGTTGTGGCTTTCCTCTTAACAACCCACCCCAACACCTATTACTGTTAAGGTGGAAACCGACTCCTTGGTTCCAGAGTATGCCACTACTTCAAAAAACTTCAATGTGACATCCACTGACAGTATTATATACAATCACAGTTCTGGTATTTCTGCTTCAACTTTGTTAGGCATTTTAAAAGACAAGACAGTTCGTCCTCTACAGGTAGGCAAGGCACTTTTTCCTACGCTCCAAGAATAGGGCATCCCTTTTACCTCATCGTCTGCCTTACCGCCACAAGGATAACCTGCCTCTGCTTCCAGACTAACTTTCTCTCAAATTACCAGGTTACTCACCATAGTGACCACCTTACTCCTAGTCCATAGTCCCCTTTCCTCCATACTTATGGGACATCTCTCACTTTGTAAAAAGCATCCAAATCTTTTCCAAAAATGTCTTCCTCTTTCTTGCGCATCGCCCATCAGTGTTTTTCTATCGCCAGGTCAGAGACCTATTAGCAATAACAGAGGAACCTTATTAGAGGGGACGGTGGGCGGGCGTATGGAGGAAAGGGGACTATGGACTAGGAGTAAGGTGGTCACTACGGTGAGTAACCTGGTAATACTCCTACGTCCCGTCCCCTTTCCTCCATACTTGTGGGAGATTCCCAAGCAGTCCTTACAGGAACTACAGGTGGATGGAAATACCCCTCACTGAAACAGGTTCTTCAGCGCAGCCTGACCAAACTGAGTGTCAGACCTTGAGCTCATGTCGAGACAATAATGCTTACAGAAAGCAGATGGGGAGACCCAAGTTGCTGCCCTAGCGATGGACTCCCAGGGGACATATTTCTGAAAAGCAACCGCGGCTGCCTTGCCCCGCACCAGGTGTGCATGAATACCCTTAGGAGGTTTCAGCCCTTGGACGGTGAAAGACTCCGTGAAGCAGGCGGCGATCCACCGATAAATAGTTGCCTTAGACGCCTGCTTGCCCTGAGGGTTACCGAAGGTCACAAAAAGTTGAGAAGAACTCCTAAGCTCGGAAGTCCTGTCCAGGTAGAACGAGAGCTCTTCGGACATCGAGACAATGCAGAACCCTTTCTGCCTCTGGAGGTAGGGTTCGGAAAAAAGACTGGCAGGGAGATCGACTGATTCAGGTGCAATTCAGATACCACCTTCGGCAGGAAAGCAGGATTCGTCCGTAGGACTACCTTATCCTTGTGAAAGGCCAAAAAGGGATGCTCCACCAACAAGGCCTGGAGCTCACTCACCCGCCTTGATGACGTAACGGCGACCAAAAAGGACACTTTCCAGGACAGGTAACTTGAGGTCCACCGTGGCCATTGGCTCGAAAGGCTTATGACAACGCCGTCAGGACTACATTTAGATCCCACAACGGGTGTGGACTACGAATTGGAGGATAGAGGCGTGTCAAGCCCGCAAAATGCCTCTTAACCACTGGGTTACACAGAGAGTAAGAGCATTGGTCCATAGAAAGGTAAGCGGAAACCGCTGAAAGTTAAGTTCTGTAAGAAAGAACATGGACACCAGACTCTGCTAAGGAGGACACAAAGGACAAACTGGAGCCTCCCTTGGGTCCAACTGCCTGTTTAAACACCAATGACAGAACCTGAGCCATTTGCTTCTGTACTGGGACCTAGTCGAGGGTTTCCTGGCTGCCTGGATAATACGCATCTTATCCGCAGACAAGTTAAGATGTTCTAAAGACTTGCACTCAGGCACCATGTCGCCAAGCTGAGCGATTGGGGGGGGGGGTGCCACATCTGCTGTTCCCCCTGATGAAGATCGGGGGTCACTGGTAACCTGATCGGCGGATACACCGACAGGTGTTGAAGCTCTGAGAACCAAAACCTGGCTGGCCACCACGGGGCTATGAGTAGAAGATAACAGTTCACAGAGTTCTTCAGCTTCCAAATTGCGCGGTGAACTAGAGGCAGAGGCGGGAAGGCGTAAACTCTCATGTTGTTCCATGGGATCTCGAGAGCATCCCCCAGAGAGGAGGCTCCTAGCCCCCCTCTGGAGGCATACTGAGGAAGCTTCTCGTTTACAGCCGTAGCGAAGAGGTCCACCTCCGGTGTGCCCCAACTCAAGAAAATCCATGAGAGGACCTCCGCCTTCAACTCCCACTCCTAGCTGACCACTGTCCGCCGGCTGAGGGTGTCCGCCGGCTGAGGGCATCCGCTGTGACATTCAGCTGGCCCAAAATGTGCACTGCAAGCAGCCAAACACCATGAAGCACAGCCCACTCCCAAATCTGGATGGACAGGTCCACAAGAGGGGGAGACTTGGTTCCCCCTTGCTTGTTGATGTAATACATCGACACCACATTGTCCGTGCGTATGCGGACCACCTCGTTGACTATGATCAGTCTGAACGCCCTGAGCGCTAGGAAGATCGCCAGAAGCTCCAAATGATTTATGCGGAGGAGCTTGTCCTGAGGCGACCAAAGATCTGAGACCTGAAGAGGATCCAACGTCACACCCCACCCCAGGAGGGAGGAGTCTGTCGTGATAGTCACCGTAGGGGCTGGATCCTGGAACCCTGCACCCACCGACAGGTTTCTGAGAAATAACCACCATTCCAGGTCCACTCTCATGGAAGCCGGAATCGTTATCAGCTTGGAATCCGGATCCACAGCCTGACGCCAAGAACTTCGAAGAGCCATCTGAGTCCGCCTCATCTTGAGACGAGCAAGAGGAAGAGCCAACATGCACAAGGCCATGAGGCACAAAAGCCTCTGGAACCACCAGGCCGACATGCCGGGACCTTTCCACCTTTACTTTTGCAAGACGGCAACTGTGCTTTTGTTACTCACCGGAATGGGGAGTGTGTAAAACAGACCAGACCTCTTGCGCTGGGGAGTTGCTTGAAAGAGCTCGGGTTGGAGCCTCCACCCGAGCCTCCTCTCTGTGAGGGAATTAACTCTTTAAACTTATATGACCACCTGCTGAACTATACAGACAAGGGGACCGATCAATCAAAAGAGCGGGGAGAACACACCGCCACGGACCCAGCTGTAAAGAAAAGAGATGAATATTCTGTCAGATTCAACCCTGGCTTTCCCCAAGACTATTACCCTTAAATAGAGTACCTGAGTGAGTTCCCCTTAAGCCATAAAAAAGGAGCTGGAGCAACCTATAAAGCAGAAGAGGCTTTAGATACTAGCTAAATGTGAAACTGCCCAACATTGGTAATCAAGGAAATATACTTTACCACTGATGGAAGTAAGAGTATTGTAATGAATCCTGGGCAACAACGAAAGTATCAAATAAAAAAAAGGAAGGTTAGTAGGGTAGCTATCCCCGGACGGAACGAGGGTCACACTGGTTTCAGGATGGTGCACCCCAGCAAAGCGTTCCAAAATGCACTTCAGAAATGAAGCAATGTTATCCAAAGATGAGGTAACAGTTCGATGAAGACAGGATTCCAAGTAAAGAATTGTTCTTACCAGTGTTATTCCCCAGGAGAAAGGAAGCACTTTAATGAAGGATTTCAAGAGTCCGTGGTCAAAAGTTATGGCATTCAAACAGGAAGTAAATCACAATCCAGGAGTCCAGGAGCAGGCGAAAGGTCTGGTACACGGGCGGTCAGCAAACACAACAAAATCACAATCCAGGAGTCCAGGCAGCAGGCAAAAGGTCTGGTACACAGACGGTCAGCAAACAAAACCAAAGTAGAATCAAGAAGTAGGAGTCAGTGTGCAGGCAAGGTCGGTACACGGAAAAAACAGGAGACTTCCGGAATTAAGGTACAGAAGGAACACTTCAGAAAATGCCGGTTGTAACTATAAAACAGAAGCAGCGTTCTGAAAACCGCTGTGGTTTAAATACAACAAGGAGGCGTGACATATTCGAAAATGAGGCTCCCGTATTAACGCCGGGAACTACAATATTTGACAGGTTTTCTGGGAAATGTAGTTTGTTGCAGCTATTCTCCACGGCAGCTGCCAGCGTGAGAAAGAAGGTGCACGACAGCGCCGTAGCCCCTTATGAAGAGCAACCACTTTCTTGTCCCTCTTTCTGGCCTTACATGGAGCTCCCCAACTGTCCTTATTAACACGGGAGACTGAAGAGGCACGGGGCAGACCCCGGGGAGTGTGATGCGGCGAAGGTCGAGGTGTAACAGCTCTCCACTAACAAAAATGTTGCAAGCTAAAAGGTGTGTGGTATCGGTGGGGGTACCCTTTCTCGCTTTCTTATGAGCTCGAGGGCTACAAGTATGTGATGGTTTCTGAGGATGATATCTGCAGGGTGTCCCCTGAACTTCTGGGTGACCGGACCATGGAAATGTCAGACCAGGATCCAGAGCGAGCCCCGTCCGGCTCTGCGGGATCCGGGGCTTCCAAGGAGAAGTGGGAAGTCCGAGGCCATAGGAATTTCAGGAGGGTGGCTCTGGCTTCGCCAGGCTCAGCTAATGTTTGAAGTTCATGTCTGGTCTATTTCAATTGAGTTCATATACGCCTTTGGAGGGGTGGAGGGTCACTTTTCAATGGTTCCTGGCTGGTGGTCTTTGGGGTGCCTGTGGTGGCTCCCATGGGGACCGCGGTCAATGGCTTCCTGACTGAATGGACCCCTTGGTCTGACTTTGGTTTCGTGGGGGGGGGGGTTCACGCTGAGGCTTTTGTAGATTCTGAGTGCCCAGAGGGGGGAGACACTGGTGGCCTGGCCCAGCGGCAGGGTGGAGTTGCTCTTGGTTTTCCGCTGTTCTGGGGGTGAGGTGTTGGGGGTTGTTCTTAAGAGTTTAGTTTTAGTTTTTCCAAGAGGTCTGGGATTAGTTGGAGTCTTGGGGGGCTCCGTGGGCTGGTACGAGGTTTTGAAACCATGTGGGAACAACATCACTGAAAGCTCCTTGTTGGGGGCTGTGTGCTTTAATATTCTTTTTGATGGATGATTCACTTCAGTATTTGACGGTGGGGTCTCTTATTGTGCGAGGTCTGAAAACCCCCACTAAAAGGTCGCTAGTGGTGAATGAATTTGAGGCTTCAGCTTCATTTCTTATTTTTACAATAAACTCACTGGGTCAGGGGCAAAGAACCAAAATGTAGGGTTAAAACGGTACAGCATGTTTGTTCCTCTCCCTTTGCAACCAAAAAACATGGGGTCGCCCTTTTGGCCTCTCCCAAAGCGCACTTTAAGCTGAAGGCCCAAAAGACCAACCCGGAGGGTCGATATATCATGGTCAAAGAGGAGGTGAAGGGCAGGCTGTTTAACTTGGTTGGTATATATGCCCCAAACGAGGGGCATGATAGCTTTTGGGAGCGGATGAAGGGGAAAATCATGGTTTTAACAGAAGGCATTCTGTTGGTGAGGGCACTTCAATATGGTCCTTTGCCCTGAACGGGACAGGAAATCGTCCATCGTCAGCTCAGAACAAAACTGTTTAAATAACTACACTGCATTTGCATCTGTACTTCAGCTGAACTCATAATCAACTGCAACCTTTTGTAATTAAACTGTAACATGCCTTTCACATCTGCACCACTTTGTAAGCAGACCAAGCACACTGCATATACTGTATGCAACCAATCTCTGTAATCAACATTCTGTAACAAGTGCTACGATGCCCTAGGGCCGCTCGGCGCTATATAAAACCAAATAGAATATAAAATAAAAATAGCCTGCCCTAACTGGCGGTCTCAGAAGAAAATGGCAATCGCCTTCCAAGAGGTTAACGGGGAACTAGGCCTGTGGGATTCAGGTGCTCCAGAACAGGACCAGGACCTGCATTTTACTTATTATTCTAAAAAGCATGCAGCATTCTCCCGCATGGATCATATCTTGCTAGACACTTCACTTAAGGACGAGGTCTCAGAATCCGGGGTCGAAGTCATTCTGTGGTCAGACCATGATATGGTTAGGATTAAAATTGGCATCCCCCTCCTCCTGCTAGATCCCAATGACGGTGTAACGACTTCCTGTTGCAGGATAAAGAAGTGAGTCAATCGCGTTTAGCCGCCATCAAATATTATTTCTCAAATAATGACAATGGGGAAGTGGGTGTCCTGGGGGTTTGGGACGCGTTCAAGGCCACTACTAGGGGCACCCTCATTGAGGTGGGATCGAGGAGAGAGGGACCGGGAAGAGAACCTCCTGAGAGAAAAGATTGCCGCCATTCAACCGTGGAGAAAATTGAAGACGCAGATGTTTCCGGGTAAATGGGAAGAGCTGCAGCAGCTGCGCTCTAGACTTGCAGCTCTAATTGTAGGGCGGACGGAAAGGAAGCTATCCTTTTTGAAACTGAAATATAAGGAAAGAGGGGAAAAAGCAGATAAGATTCTGGATTGGAGGCTTTGGGAGCTCAGGAACAGTAATAGAGTTCCCTCAATACGCACCCTTCAGGGAGGGATGATATTAAGGGACGGAGAGGTAGTTGAGCAATTTAGGCTATATTATGAGCACTTATACTCTTTGGAATATGTAGGGGATGGGGCTGATGTTGACCGCTTTTTGGAGACCCTTCCCATTCCTTGTCTCCCAACCGAAAAAGCGGATTTGTTATAAGCACCTATCACTCCCCAAGAAATAATTGACACCATTCCGCCATGAAGAGTGGCACCGCTCCTGGAGATGACGGTTATACAGTTCGTTTTTATAAAACTTACCGCTCTACGCTAGCCCCATTCATGGCCAAAATGTTTAATTCTGCTCTGGAGCTGGGTTCCCTTCCACGCAGCATGATGTCCAGCCTTATAGTGGTTCTCCCCAAGGAAGGGAAAGCTCCCTGCCAATGCCAATCGTATCGCCCGATCTCTCTTCTTAACACGGACGTTAATATCCTAGCTAAACTTTTGGCAAACAGATTGGCGAAACACCTCTCGTCCCTAGTGCATGGGGATCAGGTCGGCTTCATTCCTGGTCGCCAGGGGTCAGATAATGTGCGGAAGACCCTGGATCTCATGCATGAGGTTTCATGACAGGATGTGGAGGGGTCACCTTATCTCGTTGGACTCAGACAATACAAAATTGTAGGCTGCTTTTTAGGGGGGCTGAGGGCCACCCTAAATTGGCAGCGAATTATGTACTGCAACGGGGGTGGCCCTCACCCCACACCCCAAATGGAGGGCCCCACCTCATGCATCCCTCCCTGGCATCAGATAGGGGAGGCCCCACCTCATGCATCCCTCCCAGGGTCAGATGCCCCTTCCTAGGAGCAGATATCTGCCCCCAGGGATGGTTGCATGAGGTGGGGCCCTCCATTTGGGGTGGGGAGGAGGGGGGGTGAGGGCCACCCCCCGTTGCAGTACATCATTTGCTGCCAATTTAGGGTGGCCCTCAGCCCCCCCTAAAAAGCAGCCTACGATTTTGTATTTTCTTTGTTTACCCAATTTCGCTTGGCGCAGATAGCCACATTAGTGTGCTAATCTGCCCCCAGGGTGCCCAAACCCTACTGCCCCATCTATTGGGGGTCCTGCCCCACCTTTTGTGGTGGCCCTCTCTCCCCTCACCCCAAATTGCTGGGGGGGGGTGTGACACCTCATGCAGCCCTCCCTGAGCCTCCTAGGAAGGGCTGCATGATGTGCCCCCCCCCCACTCCGTTCGGTGTGGGTGAGGAGAGGGCCACCACAAAAGGTGGGACAGGCCCCCCAATAGATGGGGCAGTAGGGTTTGGGCACCCTGGGGGTAGATTGGCACACTAATGTGGCCATCTGCGCTAAGCGAAGTTGGGTAAACAAAAAAAATACAAAATCGTAGGCTGCTTTTTAGGGGGGGCTGTAACGCAGGGATCGAGCAAAGCTGTAATCCAACCTCTGGGCTATGTGAGGGGGAGGTTGCCCCTCACTGCCAGGGGGCTGGATTACCTTCAGTTTCACGTCGGCGTGAAATTGAAAGTAAAATCACTGCAGCAGCGATTTTCGGCTGTTGCGGTGAAGAGAGAAGGGCGCGCGATCCGCGGATAGCAATGCCACCGGATCAATACAGATCTGTTTGTGACGCAGGGGGAGGGGGGCTGCTTACTTGGTAAGCGGCCCCTTCCCCCCCGTGGCCCCAAAGCATGGGGCCACAGTGCCAGAGACTCCTAGGGGCAGATGATCACTGCCCCCACGGGTGATTAGAAAAGGAAAAAAAAACATTTGAGGGAAGGTGGGGGGGGTGGGCGGGGGTTTGGGGCCCTGGGGCCCACTAGACCACCAGGTATATGGCAAAAAAGTGGTGTCCTTGGAAAGGGGAGGTTCTCCCCTTTCCAAGGACACCATCTACATGAGGCATTGCTGGTCACGGATCAGCGCAGAGCGCTGATCCGTGACCAGCAACCCACTTGGACCACCATGGATCAGTTTGTGAGTTGGGGGGAGGGGGTCTGCTTCAAGTAAGCAGCCCTCTCCCCCCCCCCCCCGGCCCACAAAGCATGGGGGCACATGCATGTGAACCCTGGGGCAGATGGCTGACCATCTGACCCCAGGGAATATAAAAGAAAAAAAAGAAATGATGGGAAGAGGGGATGGGGTAGGGGTGGGGGGCCACTAGCCACCATGGATTTTTAACTGAAAGGGGGGTGCCCCCCCCCCCCAAACGAAGTAGAAAGGGGGCATCCCTTGTAACCCTCCCTGTGGGCAGATATCTGCTCCTAGGAAGGGGCATCTGACCCCAGGGAGGGATGCATGAGGTGCGCCCCCCCCAGCTGACGCCAGGGAGGGATGCATGAGGTGGGGCCCTCCATTTGGGGTCGGGGGAGAGGGCCACCCCCGTTCCAGTAGAACATTTGCCGGCAATGTAGGGTGCCGGCTCGTCGGTGGCAACCTGGAGCGCTTTCCACTGACGAGCCGGCTCGTCGGTGGCAATTAAAGGGTTAAGTTCGAGGCTAATATAATAGCCTAAAACAATACCACGTTTATATAGTATAATCGCGGTAGGAAA
This sequence comes from Ambystoma mexicanum, assembly GCF_040938575.1. Taxonomy (NCBI): domain Eukaryota; kingdom Metazoa; phylum Chordata; class Amphibia; order Caudata; family Ambystomatidae; genus Ambystoma; species Ambystoma mexicanum. Next base: position 1,169,494,792 of record NC_090923.1, read on the forward strand.
GTTAGGATAGATAACACTGCCACCAGCCAAGTCTAAATGTTAAAAGAGCGAAACAATGCTCTAGGAGGTACAGATAAAAAGGGCTAAGCATTAACCCTTTCCAGTACTCCATGCAAGATGGGGTGTACTGTATCTGTGGTAAAATGACTATGTAAAGTTAATGGCAACTTTACCCTTTTCTGGGGGACAGTAGTCAGCCTCAGAAATGGAGTCGGTGGGAAGTCTAAAAGGCAACCCTGTGTTACTGCACTGAGGGTGCTGTGTAACACAAAAGAAGGGGGCTAGTGAAGTGGTGTACTTCAGAGTCCACAATCACAAAAACAGATGAAATACACATGGCAAAACACAGGTAAGAGTGGGGAAAAGAGGTACACTCTTACCAAGTGGAAAAAGAAACTCCAAAAATCCAGCAAAGCTGATGGGGGGACTCACTAGGTATGGGAAATTAGCCACTGAATGAGAATTCTCCCTAACAGTTGCCCTGCAGATGTCAAGCAGGGGAATACCAGACAGGAACGCTGTAGTAGAAGCCACGGCTCTGATGGAATGGGCCAGTAGTCTACCTGGCAGTGGCCGGTTTGCAAGCCTCTGACAGTGCAAGATGCAGCCAGATAGCCTTCTGGAAATGGAAGGCTTCGATAGGGCCTTTCCTCTTTCAAAAGGTCCAAATGTCACAAAAAGGTGTGAAGTTCTGAGAAAGTCTTGTGCGTGCCATATAAAACTGCAACGCACGGGCAACGTCCAGAGTGCAAAGAACTCTTCGCGGGAGAGGTGAGAGAGCCAAAGAACAGGGGAAGAACTAGTGGCTTATTTAGGTGAAAAAGTCGATGGAACTTATGGCATGAAGGAGGGCAGAGTTCGCAGCACCACCCTGAACAGGTGATGGCTTGCAGGGTAGAGCCTCTAGTTCAATACGTCTGGCCAATGTAATTGCCACCAGAAAAGCAGTATTCCATGATAGAAACTTTAACGGAGCCTGGTAAAGGGGCTCAAATGGAGGACCCATTAACTTGAAGAGAACCACATTAGGCTCCCACGCTGGCGGTGGGGCCTTTACCAGAAGGAATGCGAAGCACAGACCCTTGAGGTACTCCTTAAAAGGTCTGTGTGACCACAGGGAATTCTTGCCAGCTGTGCGAATATTAAGAGAGATGGCCGCAAAATGGACTTTAACAGATGCGTGTGCAAAACCTCCTTTCGCCAATGGCAGAAGATATGGTAGGATTTGATTAGCTGTGATGCAAAGAGGGTGGATCCGATGCTAATGACACCATACAGTAAAGCGCTTACACTTTTGTTTGTAGCAGGATATAGTATATGGAGCACTAGCCTTTGACATAATCTGTCTGCATTCCAAAGGTAATGCAAACCCTATAAACACTAGGGCTGCAGGAGCCAAGCCGTCAACTTCAGGGAGGCTGGTTCCTGATGCAGAATGGACCCTCCATCTCAGGAGAGCAGGTAGTTTGATGCAAGGAGCCACTGACAGAAGGAGGTCGGAGTACCAAATCTGACTGGGCCATGCTAGAGCAATGAGGATCATTTTGCAGCGACTCCGTTTGAGTGCATTTAGCACACGTAGTAGAAGCGGAATTGGAGGGAATGCAGAGAGGGACAAGCCCTTCAAGGGAATTGAGAAGGCATCCCAAAGACTCTTTGCTTGAGGATATCGGCTGGCAAACTGGGGGCACTTGGAGTTGGCCGCTGTGGCGAACAAGTCGATCTGTGGGTGACCCCACGTTGAGACGAGAAGAACAAGTTGGCTCTGATGTAGATTCGATTTGTGGCAGGATCGAGGGAATCCGCAATGGTATTGTGGATTCCAGCCAAATGAAACAGTACGAGAAACATGTTCTGCGATATCACCAATTCCACAGCGCCTGCACTTCCTCGGACAGTATGGGAGCGGGGCTCCCGCCTAGCTTCCTGGTACAGAACATGGTGGTCAGTGAAGGGAATAGTTTCTTACCCGTAACTCCATATCTCCAGCATTGGTATCTTCCATGGATTCACATGCTTAGAATATTCCCCGTCGTCAGACTAGGACCCCTCGGTACACATATAAAGCCTTTTCCCATAGGAAAACTTCTGACACTTTTGTGTCCTATCTATGTCCTTTTGGGGCCCGCCTACGCATGCTCCGTAGGACGTCGCGGTATAAGAGCCCCGCCCCCGCAGCTCCCTTCAGATTTCGGCCCCTCCAAAGTAGGAAGGGTTAAACCTATCAAGCATATACAGTGCATTCCGGGGAGGCTGGCGGGCGCATGTGAATCCATGAAAGATACCAATGCTGGAGAAATGGAGTTACAGGTAAGAAACTATTTCCTTCTCCAGCATTGGATCTTTCATGGATTCACATGCTTAGAATAGATTTTATAGCAGTAAACCTGAAGACGGCGGTGAGAATGCAATGCAATATACATTCACAACAATACACAATGCATAGGTACACAAGAAATAAGTTTACCCATATATCTGTACCTCCATAAAGCATACGGTCACCAACAGGTAGAAAAAAACTCTCCACAGTGTAGAGCTTACCTTATTGAAACAGATGGCGCAGGACTGCTCTTCCCACCTGCACCTCGTCGGCATGCTGCCTCGCAAGGCAGTAGTGGCGGGTAAACGTGTGGGGCACCGACCATGCTGCAGCCTGGCATATGTCCGTTAGCGGAATTCCTGCCCATAATGCTGCTGAAGAGGACGTTGATCTTGTAGAATGGGCTCTAGGATGCCCTTGCAGCGGCTTTCCGGCCTTGGAGTGGCAAAAAGCAATCGTCGACGAGACCCATCGAGCCAATCCTTGCTTAGAAATTGCATTTCCTCTCGTCGACGGACCATACGTGATGAACAGTTGTCGAGTAGACCTGAGTTCTTGTGTACGATGTAGGTAAAATTTTAGGGCCCTCTTAACGTCCAAGGTATGAAGAGCTTTTTCCGCTGCCGGTGATGGGGTCGCGAAGAAAGTAGGGAGGACAATGGACGAGTGTTGGTGATACACTGTAGGAACGAAAGTAGGATTAGTTGCCAGAACCACCTTGTCTTTAAAGAATCTTAGGTATGGAGGGTCTACGACCAACGCTTGCAGTTCCGAGATTCTCCTAGCTGACGTGATAGCAATTAAGAATGCCAACTTCCACGATATGAATTTCATGTCTGACGTGGCCATAGGCTCAAAGGGTGGTTTCATTAAGCCTGCCAACACTACGTTGAGACTCCATGTTGGTGGAAAACGTTTTACTGGGGGAAAAGTTCGAAATAAACCCCTCATGAAGTGTTTCACTAGTCTGTCGCTGAATAGAGGAGACGACTGTCTCTTCCTCGTGAACCTAGAGATGGCCGCCAGGTGCACCTTTATCGATGTGAAAGATAAACCCCCCTCTGCCAAGTGAAGCAGATAAGGCAGAACTTGCTCCGGAGTCACCTTTAACGGGTGTAGACCTTGTTGTCCTCGACACCACTCACAGAACCTTCGCCACTTATAGGCGTAAGATTTGTTGGTAGAAGGGGCCCGAGCCACTTGCAGAATTTTCTGGCAATCCTCCGAAACGTCTAAGGTACAAAATTCTGAAAGGTCAGGAGCCAGGCTGTGAGGTTGAGACTGTCCGGGTCGTGATGCCACACCGTGCCTTTGTCCCGGGACAGTAGGTTCGGGACTCTCGGAAACCCTATTGGTTGTTCCAGCGACAGGTGAAGCAGGTCGGAAAACCACTGTTGCCTGAGCCAGTACGGTGCCACTAGAATTACCCCGCAACTGTACCTGCGTATCCACTGCACCGTGCTCCGTATGAGGGGGAACGGAGGAAAAGCATAAAGGAACTTGTCCGTCCATGGGAAGGAGAACGCCTCCCCCATTGAACCCTCCTGAGGCCATCTGTTTGCGAATTGCTCGCATTTCTTGTTTTCCTTCGTTGTGAAGACGTCCAGTGGGGGGTGACCCCATTTCTCGAAAACATTCGTCAGCTGAACTGTGTCCATTTCCCATTCGTGTATATGGGCCATCCTTCTGCTGAGGGAATCCGCTTGCGAGTTCCTCACTCCCGGGAGATGGTGAGCCACGATGGAAATCTCGTGCTTTAATGCCCAATGCCATACTTTCTGGGCCTCCATGGAAAGGGTCCTGGATCGCGTCCCCCCTTGTTTTCTCAAATAAAACATGACAGTCGTATTGTCCGTCAGCACTCGTACTCTCGATCCCTTGATGTGTGGTAGGAACGCCTTCAAGGCCCATCGCACTGCTTTGAGCTCTAACACATTGATGTGTAGGAGTGACTGTTTGAGAAAAACGACCTTGCGTTTGAAGAGTGCCCATGTGAGCTCCCCAGCCAGTTAGAGACGCATCTGTGACTATGGTTAGCTGGAACTCCGGTTCCTGTAGGGGTACACCGTTGTTCAGGTTGTGGAAACTCTGCCACCATTGAAGAGTCCGAAGCAGTTTGTCGTCGATTATCTTGTCTGACCACGATCCTTGGGCCTGTGTCCACCTGTCCGCAAGGAACCTGAACTGGCCTCATGAATAGGCGAGAGTTTGCCACCAAATGGATGCAGGATGCCATGGCCCCTAGGACCGAAATGTATTTTCTCACTGAGAGCTTGGTGTTTCGCCGTAGTCGACTCGCCAGTTGATTGAGTTTTGAGATTCTGTCGAGGGAAGGCTTCACTAGCCCCGACTGGGTCTCGAACTGTGCCCCCAGGAACACCAACGTTCTCAATGGCATCAGCGAGGATTTTCTGAAGTTTATGGCAAATCCCAGCTGTTGTAGAAGCTGCATGGTGGATTGCAAACTTGTGTTGGTCGACGCTGGGGAGGATCCCCTTACCAGTCAGTCGTCGAGATATGGGTATACATGGTGGCCATGCCTTCTTAGCCAGGCCGCTACTGGGGCCAGGCATTTCGTGAACGTTCTGGGGGAGTTTTTGAGCCCAAAGGGAAGAACCGTGAACTGGTAGTGAGTCCGCCCTATCACAAACCTCAGGAACTTCCTGTGTTTCCGACACATTGGAATATGGAAGTACGCGTCCTGTAAATCCAGGGACGCTAGAAAATCCCCTTCTTGAACGGTTCGGATCACTTCCTGGAGCGTGAGCATTTTGAATTTTAGGCTCTTTAAGGACTTGTTGAGATCGCGTAAGTCTAGAATGGTACGCCATTTTCCGTTTGGTTTTTTCACGAAGTATTCTTGAGTAGACCCCTTGACCTTTCTGTGATGCTGGAACTAATTCTATCACACCTTTTGCTAACATGAGTGTTACCTCTTGTTGCAGCACCCTCAGATGGGAATGAGTGGCGAACGCAGGTGGAATGTGCAGAGGGCTGCGCTTGAATTGTAGAGAATGCCCGTTCCTTATTGTTTCCAGCACCCATTGATCGGTCGTTATTCGTTCCCATTCGTCGACATAGGCTGATACTCTTCCCCCCCCAGAACGGTGTGTTGCTCGTCATTGCTGATCTTTATTTTGCTTCTCTCTCGACGACGACGGATAGGATGGTGTCTTCCTGGAGGTCTGGAAGTTCCGGCGTCCGTTTGCTGTTTGGGAAGCACGCCTGTATCCCTGGGAGGGGTACGCCGACCTACCAAAGGATCCGTCTCCTGACGCAGAGAATCTGGAATTACCTGAAGCCCCTCTAAAGGGACGAAAAGACTTGTAGCTTCGGCCACTCTGGAGGGCCCCCAATGAACGTGCCGTGTCCGAGTCCTCTTTCATTCCCTTTAGGGCCTCATCTACTTTTTCTCCGAATAGAAGGTCTCCCTCAAAGGGCATATCTAATACTTTGTATTGTACCTCCGGCCTGAAGTAGGTTCACTTAACCCATGACTATCGTCGTTACACGACCCCATTGTTGACTTGCTTGAAGCCCGATTCAGCGAGGTCAACCGCGATGTTTATTGCATGATTGGAGGCTTCCTCACCCTCTCGGACAAGTAACATTGCCGCCTTCCTATGCTCTTCCGGAAGATGATCCAGCAACGGAGCCAGCCTGTGCCACATTTCTCTGTCGTATCTGGCTACAATAGCCAGAGAGTTTGCGGCCTTTACTGTAGTTGCTCCCACGGATAGTACTTTTTTGCCGAAGGCATCCTGACGGCTTGCCTCGTTTTCAGGCGGAGTCGTGCACTTGTGCTGGGCCTTCGCTTTCCTCGCCGCTGCCGCCGACACCACCGATTCAGGCGTTGGTTGGGAGGATAAGCATTTGGGGGTAGACTCTGGAGCTTTAAATTTTTTTTCAAGGTGACCTTTTACCGACGGTTCTGAAAAGGGGGGACGCATTGTCTGCAAACCCTCCTTCCACACGTGATCTAGTATGGGTATTGAGAACACTGACCTCCTCTTACCCATGTGGTCAAACAGAAGACAGTCCTTTTTCTGTTCTTCCTGGGACAAACCGAATTCCTTACACGCCTTCTCCATCATAGAATGGAATGATGCAATATCATCTGGGGGTGGGGGGGTGAGCCGGGCTCCTTGGGGTTTCTAACTCCACCTCTGACTCCCAGGTTGGATCCCTGGAGGGGGATGATGAGATATCCAACATGGCTCCTCTGTCAGACTCCGAATCTGGCAGCTCACCTTCCTCTTGGGGTGCCTGTGGTGCGGAGACTGGCGTGCGTACGTGAGTCGGTGGACGGGACGGGCCCGGCTCGTCGACGAGTGACTGTGGCAGGTTTACCTGAGGTAGTCTCTGGTCCAACGACTGTACTAAAGACTGAAGCGTGGACAGAATCTCCAACGACAAAACAGATTGAGAAGGGGGGGCAGACACCAGAATTCCGGATCCCCTCGTCGACGACTTGTCAACCACTCGTAGCCCGAGGTCTGCCGGGCCAGCTATTCTCCCACTCTCGTCCTCTCCCGAGGACAGCGACACTGCCTGTTCCTGCAGTAAAGTATCCAGAGGGATCGGATCAAAAACTTCAGGCCTCCAGGCTTCCTGTAGAACCTCCGTCGACGAGGCCACCGTTGCAGTCGTCGGTGGGACGGTAGATACCACATGCATCAGTGGTAGGGAGGAGGCCGATGACTGGACCGCCGTCGCCGACGGTGGCTTAGCAGGTGGTTTAGGCGGTCCCGCCTTTTCTGCACTTGGCCTGCTTTTACGCGACTCTCGACTCGTGGTCGATCTATGGTGATCGCACGAGGAGGATTTCGGCCTTTCCTTGTCATGCTTTTCTAGCTGAGTGACTCTGAGATGACTCTTTCTCCGCTGGTCGAGATTTCTTCGCCGGTGGTTCCGACGATACAGCGCGGTGTGATGTTTTCGCTGATTGTGTGGAGCCTACCTCCGAAGGGGGGTATGCCCCCGCTCCATCATTCAACCATGCCACCAGCCGTCCATTTCGGTCTTTGAGGGTCTTTTGAAAAAACCCTTTGCATATGTCACAGTTATCAGCCGAATGATGAGGGTGGAGACAGTATATATAATCCATATGTCCATCCCCCTCGTAAACTTTTTTCAAGCCGTACGTCGCGCATGGACGGAACAGCGCCTTTCCCGACATGAAGGAAAAATTCACCCAACTCCAAGTACACAACCTTGTACAAAATAGTAAGACGACGCGAGGAGATCCCACTACTTTGGAGACGATTGAAATCTGAAGGGAGCCGCGGGGGCGGGGCTCTTATACCGCAACGTCCTACGGAGCATGCGTAGGCGGGCCCCAAAAGGACATAGATAGGACACAAAAGTGTCAGAAGTTTTCCTATAGGAAAAGGCTATATATGTGTACCGAGGGGTCCCAGTCTGACGGGGAATATTCTAAGCATGTGAATCCATGAAAGATCCAATGCTGGAGAAAATGTGTACCACCTTGCCCTGGAATTGGGGTTTGAAGTACTTGAGGACCCAGAACACCATTCAGAGCTCTAAAACATTTGCGTTTAGTGTCTCTTCCTCCAGTTACCACAGGCCTCTGGCTTGGTATTGGCCTGTGTGGGCTCCCCAACCCTCCAGAGAGGCATTGGTTGTTACCGTGGCCAGGTGTGCTGGATGGTGAAATAGAGCGCCCGGAGCAATGATTACACCAATGGAGAGTTTGGCAGAACACTGGAGTGAGGGTGATATCATTCCAGGAACCAGACACCTGCGGCAACCTGGCATACAGAAACTCCAGGAGAGGCCTCATATGCATTCTGCAGAGAGGAACCAAGGGGATGCAGGAAGACATCATCACTAAGACTTGGAGCCGACTGTCATCACCTGTAGCGTGGACAGCTGCTGAATCTCGTGGAGTATGGAACAGACCCTCTCCTCCGAGGGTGTAGCCAGACATGACAGTGTGTCGAGTCGTGAACCCAAGAACAGAGCGTTCTGAGACAGTGATGCGCATGGCATAAATGCTGGTGCGGCTGCGATGGGCAGGCTATGGAGCTAGTCATTTTGTGAATATTCATGCTACTGATTTTAGGCCAAAAGGCAGAGCCTTGGGCTGGTAATTCTTCCCTTGCACCATGAAGCAAAGTAAGTATCTGTACTTGCGATCTGGAAGTAGGCATCCTCCAAGTTCAGGGAGGAGAGGAAGTCTCCCTGCTCCAGCTGCCCAAGAACATGTTGTAGCGTGACTATGCAGAACTTTTGCGATTTGAGGAACTTGTTCAGCTGCCTGAGGTCAAGTATTAGTCTCCGTTAGGGAGAATTCTCATTCAAAGACTAATTTCCAGTACCTAGTGAGTCCCCCAGCAGCTTTTCTGGATCTCTGGAGTTTATTTTTTCCACTTGGTAAGAGTGTACCCCTTTTTCCCACGCTAACCTGTGTTTTGCCAAGTGTATTTGATCTACTATTTGTGATTGTGGACTCTGAAGTACACCACTTCAGTAGCCCCCTTCTTCTGTGCGTTACACAGCACCTTCAGTGCAGTGACACAGGGTTGTCTTTTAGACT